>NC_083761.1:32748070-33095903 GCF_963514075.1 Conger conger
AAGCTAGGGAGGATGGCAGATATTCGGCATCAGATCCATCTCTAGTCCCGGGGTCCCATCAGGCAAACCAGTGCGAGAAGAACTCAGCAACTGGAGGAAGGCCATCATCAAGATGACTGTTTATTTCATTATTTGTGTTTTGATTAGCTATTAATCAGTTATATTTGCCTTCTTCGCTCGTCTTATTTTCTTGTTTTTATTTGACCCGTCTTGGCAAGGTAAATGGGGTGCTCCAAGAAGGGTAGTTGGGGCTGGGCTATATAAGGCGCTTCGTTGGCACTGATAGGAAGGCCGAGAAAGATGAGCAAGTACGTATGGTACTATGTGCTTTTTGTACCATAAGACTATTGTCTGTGATTCTCTTCATTAGTTCAGGCTTTGCCGAGTTTATGGCAACCTCAGTGTTTGTTCTTTTTTTCATTTTGAATACTATAAATAGCCTGCACTACCATCACTTGAGTACAAATAAATTAACCTCAACAGGAACAGCTCATGATCTAAAGCATGATCATCTGTCAAACATGGTGGATGTAGTGTTATGGCTTTGGCACATATAGCTACCACTGGAGCCAGCTAACTGGCTCATGTTCATTGATGATGTCACTGCTGACAGCAGAAGCATGATGAATGCCAACATATGCAGAAACCTCTTGTCCGCTAGGTCCCAAGAGCAAATGCATCAAAACTGATTGATGCATTTGTTTTTTTCGGGCCAAAATCTGGAATGTTCTTCACTGGCCAAGTCAATCACCTGATGTCAAAACAACTGAGCATGCATTTCACTTGCTGAAATCCAGACTGAAGGCAAATGGATATCGAAACAAGCAGGAGCTGAAGAGGGCTGCAATACAGGCGGGCCGGAGCGTCAACAGGGAAGGTGATGTCTGGTGATGTCGTAGACTTCAGGCAGTCATTGATTGCAAAGGATTCGCAAGAAAATATTGAATAAGATGACCATTTAACCATTATTTTGTCCAATTAATTTTGGTCCCCTAAAATTGAGGACAGTAATTGCTACAATTGATTGGGTTCACCCAATATGAAAGTCAGCATACAACCAGTTTGTTTGCTGGAGTACAGAGCGAGAAACAGAAAGTGTAAAAAATCTTAGACTGCACTGTATTTTATTAAACTGAGAATATAGCGGTTCCTTATTTTCTTATTTTGTTGCCTTGAGGGAGCACTCCTGAGCAAATGCACACAGTGAAATGCAAGCAGTACTCCCTAAAGCCAATGAGAATATAGGACGGTTACAGGGCTTGAGAGAGTTCTTCGGAATAAAAAAACACTTTTGACAGTTTTAGGACTTACACTGCCACCTATGCCAAATACAGTTTGCTGCTGAAAATTACATTGTAACCAATTAATGTATCTAGAAGAGGTTACCTTCAATCAAAGCAGTACATATCGAATATAGGAACTGCTGCAAGACCTGAACATTTTGTGATGTTTAATCACAAAATCAAACTGCAACTGATTTCAGGCTGTTTACCACAGAAAGAAAGAGGAGGAGAGGGAAAAAAAAATAAAAAAATAAAAAAATAAAAATAAAAATAAAAAAACTGTGGCTTGCCAACAGCTTCTCAATCTCAAGCAAACTGTTAACAACTTAACTGGCACAGCAACAGGCTCAGCCGACAAAACAAAACCAATCTGATTTACAGGTTAACCACAGTTTTTTTTTTTAATTCATATTTTCTTAATAGCAGGAAGAAATGTAAAGCTTCCATTCAATTTCAACTTTTCCTTAGTGCGTTCATTACTTAAAATTATTTAGCACCAAACTATTCAGCTTACAAGAATTTTCAGTATACCGATTATGTAACAATTTTTTAAGTTTGGTACTTTTAATTAAAGATTGGCTAAGCTATTGCGGAATTAAGAACTTGCATGAGAACACTCAAAATGATGCGATAAACAAATTTAGCATCAAAGTAGCTACTTTTGTGTTACAAATATACAATTTATGTGCTACAAAGCCAACTGTTGAAAGTAACACAAAATGTGTTGCCCTTAACTAGATAAGGAAATGTGTTAAAAAGTGATGTGCACATCTATTTTAAGAAAGAAGGTGAGTTTGTTTCCTTCATACAGTATCAACTAAATAGTAAGAGTAAAGACTTTCAAACTTCAAACCCTTTCTGTGTTATTCTGTAGTTTACACGGATACTCAAAATAGTTTCCTAGCTTCTTTGAACATCAACCATTTTAATAATTTGACAGCCCCAACACCTGTGAAGCGTTTTAAGTGCCACAGACAAAAACAGTTTTTAAACAACGCCCATTGTTTGGCCAGTTTCCATTAAGTGGTTATTGCCTGAATAAAAACAACTCTACAATGTTTGAATATGGTAATCTTCCTCCGCACATTCAGTACAGTTGTGAATTAAAACTAAAATGCAGGAGAAACAGCATTGTACCTTGTGCAGTGTTGAGAGGCAGCGCTAGACCAGGAGGTCCAGATGGGGCTGGGGGAGGGTGAGTGTTGACTGTGCTGCCCCCTCCTTGACTGACCGTCTGAATCACAGCTACAGGCTGGTTGATCAGGTGGTGCTGCCCTCCACTGGACAGCAGATGAACGACATTCCCTACAGAGTTAAGGTATCACAGCTTAAGGCCTTCCAATGGTTGCAATGTAGATGGGCTGAATTATTTTGTTTGACAACAAACCAGACAACTGTTCACTGCTCACATTTGCACATTTACCAGGATCATTTGAAAATTCTGTAGAACCTTGGAGATATGAATGAAGCAGTAATAATGGTAGATCAGTCATTTGTGATCTGAGCCTTCTTTTGGAAACCAATTTCATGGCTAGGGAGGAGTTCACTGGGACAGAACACAGGTCAGATTAGGTACAATTCAATGTTACTTTGGTATGTTACTTCAGTCTGCTCCAGTCTGTTAGGATAAGTCTGCCAAATAAATAATGGAATGTAACATGTCCACTTGTCCAATTAAATACTATTTCAAGTATTTTCTTATAATCAATGTAAAGTGCTTTGTTTTTGTGTGAAAGTGATAATTCATACAAATAATGCATTGCTGCATATACTACTTCCAGTTTAATTAACAGGTTAATCACTTTGCACCAATTGTTTGTATCTCTGAGGTTTTACTGCACATTACTGGTCCTTATTTTAGTGATGAGGACTCAGAAATGCTTCAAACAGTGGTGTCAGCCACTTTTCTCAAAAAGAAAGAACAGAATAATGGTGAGTGAGAGCACTGTACTGACCCTGGACAGGGCGGGGCTGTGCCATTGCAACTTGATGGAGTTGGGCTCCAGAGAGAGTGAGTTTGTTGCCCTGCAGCTGAAAGGTCACTGGCTTACTGCCCTGGCAGGAAGACACAGGCCGGCCTGCCAGGGAAGCCAGCTGAGCGATGCTGACTACCTCCCCAGCTGAATGTGAGAGACAGGAACAACTTGTTATTAGTACAGCGCGAGTGCTTCAATTATATCCATTAAAATGTCATCAGGCATCCTGAGGCAAATAACTGTGTGGGGATATTGGAAATGTTTTAATGAAAGAAAAAGTAAGCTGCAGAATTTTATGTTTTACAGTCATGAAGAATGTGTACAGGCCTGATTTTCAAACACACACACGCTGTTGTTCTGCTACTATACTATACTACAACTGCTTATATTCACACTGCATTATTACTGCAACCCTGGTAATATGAAAGTTACTCACAAGGCAGACGGGCTTGCATGTCCGGGCTCAGTAGAACCCTCTGAGTCATGGTGCTGGAGGGTGGAGGACTGAAGTTTGGTGAAGGAGAGGCGCTAGAGCCAGCTGGGGGGCGCACAGACATAACAGGAACAAGAGGTCCTTGCCGCACAGGGGCACCTGACCCGGCACACATTGCAACTGATGCAGGAATGCCCAGAGGCACAGGGGGTGGTGGTGGTAGGGTGGTGGCAGCTACTGTGGACACAGTAACTGTGCAGTAGAGAAAGTACTTTAGTAGGTGTTTCACAGTGGGAAAATTCAATTAGTGTCAATACGTAAGATTCTGGTAGTTTGGTTGCCAGTGATATTTGCTCTAGTAGGCTCAAGTAAAAACAGCTGTTCTGGGTTTTACTCTGAACTCTCTCAGTAATCCAGGTTTGGGATGAACCCAAAGGGCAAGCCCAAAATTCAATTTTGATTACTGGTTGATATTTGGAATTTAAAACACATTTAAAACATTGAGTATTAGAAACAAAAATGGCCGAAAAATATGGACCTGTGAATGAATTTACCAATGTGAGGAACCAATGTGACCTCCATAAATGTTCAAATAAACTTTTGTACTCTCTACGTTTCACTGCTTGCAGACCTTACCCTGAGGGGCTGGTTGCACAGCTGTTGCTGAATGAACTGAATCTATGCCCACAGGAGGTTGTGGGGCAAAAGAAGTCCCAAGCTCAGGACCAGAGGGCCTGTTAACAAGCAACACTGTCCGTCCGTCTGTCTTGGGTAATGGCTGAAACATCCTGTCAAACACAAAAATGGGTTACAAATGCCAAAAAATTATACACCTAAACATACAGATGCACACACCCCTCACTAAGTGCAGGAAGATAGGGAAACGTGTTAAGAGTCTGAAAATAACCTTGGTCCTCCTCTGCACTATACCCGAGTCCTCTCCAAGACATGGAAAATAAAAGCAAATGATCAGTGCTCTTGCTTGATTGCTTGAGCATGGTGCACACTTCCGATTCTGACGTGAGCTAGAAGGTTTTTGGAGTGTGGAAAGTCTGGTGTTCTGGGGAGATTTACTTTAGTTAGTTAGCTAGAAAACTACTTGAGATGGGTTTAGCAAACTAGCTACCTCAGTAACAGATGCATTTTATAAATACATTCAAGAAAAGCTGCCTGCGAAGTGGTATGTACACAATCTGTGGTTGGCGGAGCTGAACCTGCCGCCTTCTAAGTGTGAGGGAGGGAATGAACATTGTAAGATGATAACAGCCCACCAGCTGAAAACGCATAAAGACTGGGAACACACCCCACTGAAGTGCAATTCTTCACCAACATGCCCATAAGAAACATTATCACTTCAGGCCATATTTCAATTTATTAACAAAGATGTTTCAAGAAGTGAAAGTAAAAGTTCTCTTTCTGCAGATGAGGATTTCCATTTCCATGTACAGTGGGTTCATGTATCACTTGGCGGTTTGCCTCTGCGGAAAAGATTTCGCTGGCTGGCAAAACATTTTTACGAGGTTCCGAAAGTAGGGGCAGTCGCATTACATTTCGGCATGTAACAGGCAGCAAAGTCATTTGTACCAATATTGCCCATGATCTAAAAATGGTTAAGGGTTTGCTTTTCACACAAATGTGAGGGTATAGGGCAGGGGTGCACAACAAGGGCCGATCCGTTTCAGGATTTTGTGCCTACTCCAATCTTAATTATTTAATTGACTCAATCATATCTTATCCGATAGGTGTATGAGTACTGGCTACAGCTGCAGACTGCAAATGTATCCTAATGATTTTACAGTGCTGTAGTACAGGCTTGAACCAGCGTAATTTATAGAGGTGTCAGTATATTAAACACAAGGCAATAGGTTGGAACAAAACCCAGTAGGAGACTGGACCTTGAGGACTGGTACAAACCCCAGTACCGCACCCCTGGTAAAGGGTATATCTTCCACCGCAGCACTTAACCTCCTTAGCGCTGGCATCTCGATATATCACTTTTAAAGATTGAAATCGATCCTATAGTGGTAATCAAGTGCTCTACTGACCAAGTTAAAGTCAATAATATATTGCTTGTAATGTTACATCCTGGTCTAGCTTTAGAAGAGAACATCAACAGCTACCGTCGGCTGTATTTGTTTACTGAACGTTAAGTTAACGTTCATAATAATCAGCTAATGTTTGCAGTAAGCTCTGGATAGATTTTTGTCATAGAAAGGAATTGTGAATGCATTTGGTGAACCTTAAAAACATGAAAATACTGTCCATGAGTGAGCATGTTTAACTTTATGGTTCATATTAGTGCTGGCCCGAATCAGTTTTCAGGCTTCAAATACTTGGTGTTTCTGAACAAGTATGCAAATACTCGTTCTGAATAAAACAACATTATTCATCCCAATGTTAAGCATACAATAGTGAAGTGTTTCTGCAGTTCCAAATGGATCCTGTAGGTGTCAAAATTGCATAAATAATATATTCAATATTAGGCTGGTCACAACCAAGTAGTCCAAGTTCAAATGTGCAAGGCAGAATGTTTGAATAGCTGAAACACCAGTCATTTTCTCAACTATATATTTTTTATTGAACAAACCAGTTTTAACCGAAAAGGAGGCATAGGCCAACTATGGCATCAAATAAAATGATAGCAAACAAAAAACAAGCCAAGATAATGTCTGACAAACCGTCAATCAAAACACAGGCCTAATGTCAGGTAACGATGATTAGCATATCTTAATCAGTCGGCTATTGCCAAAAGAAGAACATGAGCAGCTTTCCATACACTGGGAATAGTCCCGGTCGATAATGAACCACTCCAGCGGATTTATTGAGATCTATGCATTTTAATTCTAATAGGACCTCGTTCACAGTAAATTCCCTAAATGTAAACAATACCCTAAGTTTTGGAGAATTTGTGAAAGACCTAGAGCTGAGGTCAGATTTGTCTATATTTCCAGCCGCTAAAAAAAAGGCTAAATCTGAATGTTTAATCAGTGAGCAGCATTTATTTCTTAGTTTTTTTTAAAACCTGCCAGTCAGATTGCGTCTGGGTTTCCCTTGTTTTAACCAATGCTTCATCCTTGAGTTCAGTGGATAAAGCACTCAAAAACCAAGCATCGCTTCTATTTTTTACCCTTAGTCTCTTAACTGGAGCATGCTCATCCACAGCACAATTAAATACAGTAGTAAAGTGAGACAATGCTAGGTCAGGTTCTGGAAAACCAGCAAAGCTTAAATCACTCCAAAATATACTGCGCAGGAAGCCCTGCTCACAGAAATCTTTACAATTTCTTTTAGTAATAAAACATGGTGGCCTTTTTGAAGCTTTCATGTCTCTAATACATGCTACTGGGCAGTGATCACTAAAATCCAAAGGAAAGATGCCACTCAGAGCGTACTTGTGTGGTCTATTTGTCAAAATTAGATCAATCAAAGCCGACCCAGTTAAATCTTAAAAATTTGGTCGCGTAGGCTCCGGTATAAGTTGTGTCAAAATTAGGCAATCGCAGAACTCTTTAAAATAGTTTGAGGACGGTGATAGCCAATCTGTTAAAATCACCCACGACAACTAATTCAGTGTGGGCATGAGTGGACAGGATATTAGTGTAGTGTAATACTTGTACAACCCATGTCTATTTTAATAACAAGACACTCAAACTGCTCAAGAATAGAGGAGGATAATAAGAATAGCGTGTGGATTTAACAAACATCACTACCCCTGCTCCTCTCTTTTTCCTGTGACATCTAAAAACACAATAACCATACATTGTTATTTCCTTGTCCGACACAGAAATATTTAACCAAGATTCAGTAGCAAGAAATACATCAGGATTGCTCTGTGGCACCAAAGCCCGAATAAAATCTATTTTTGATTTTAAAAAACTCCTTACGTTCAGACACAGTATTCCCAATCCACATTTAAGTGTTTGAAAGGCAACTGGTGTTAACACTACAGATGAGACCGTTAAAATCATATCAGGTGGCTGAATATGGATTGGTATAAGATTAGTAACAGAGACACCCCAGTAGGTCAACATTTCTATTTCAATGTTTCACAGACCATTTGTTAGGGCAGGAGCTGCAGGATACTTTACTTGTAGCAAATAAAGAATCCTGCATGCCATAGCATAAAGAACCCTTGCACCCTTATGTTAAGGCTGTTCAGAAAGTTGAACAGTTGACAAAAATCCCTTTTTAGAAATTTGGACTGCTGGCGAAGTGTCATTTGTTCCAATATGTCAAATAATCTTCTCGGCATCCGGGTGGGATTTGATTATGTCCGATATTTTGTCCAACACTCTAGCACCAGGGAAGCAAAAGGTAAGAGTCCCTTTGCATCTAACGTTTCTAATAGAGTCACAAATAATTCAAGTTAACGGAGGAGCCAGCTGATTGTGACGGGTAACAGGGTTTTGCACTCCAGCTGCAGTCTGCTGGTGATCAGCCTGGTCAGACTGTGCAGCGAGACTCAGCCCAGGAGGGACCTCCGGAGTGACTGCTGACGGCCTCCTGCAGCATCCTATGCTGGTCGTTCCTTGTGGAAGAGCACTGGCCACTGGAGGCCGGGAGGAGCGCACGGACCGCCAGAAGCAGCTGGATCCCAGAGTGTGCTTAGGTCTTGGAGTTCTCCCAAAGGCTGTGAGAGCCTGTCCAGTGCTTGAAAAGCACTCGTCAGTCGAAGTTCCTTGGGGACTGGAGGGAAGGAGGGAAGTGCGTCTATCCTGTCAGCGGCCCAGTGGGACATTTGTCCAGGAAGCGGTGGTAGCTGGCGTGCTGCAGACCTTAGGTCTGGCCCCACCCGGGGCCATTCCCCGGAAAACAACTCCGACACAGGGAGCTTGGCCTTGGTGCAGTGCAGCGAGGCAGCATCGGCTCCTCAGGACACCAGAAGTGATTCTAAAAACAACTCATCTTCCTTGATTGAGTGTAGAACAGAAATCTTCCCCTCCAGGACTGAAATCCTCTCCTTTAGTTTGTTGCAATTTTCACAATGAGGAGTTCTGAATCAGCATTTTCAGTTCCACGGTAAGTCAGCTAAAACTATTGACTAATTGTCTAATCTAACCGACAGTAGCCCAGGATATAAAATAATGCAGATAAAAATCACTCAAATAACATACCGTAAATCACAAACGACCGGAGAATGCAGCAAGTCTTGACCCGCATGCTCAGTAGACATATCCTAAGCCCGAAACTCTGTATACTATTGCTTATTATCCAAGCAAAGACTATACATCTAGTTATAAAACAATGCCAGTTTGCTATCAGATTTGCAACTCAGATTTGTATTCTTCGCTTGGATAACAAGCAATAGTATATACAGTGGGGCAAAAAAGTATTTAGTCAGCCACCAATTGTGTAAGTTCTCCCACTTAAACAGATGAGAGAGGCCTGTAATTTTCATCATAGGTACACTTCAACTATGAGAGACAGAATGGGGGGAAAGAATCCAGGAAATCACATTGTAGGATTTTTAATGAATTAATTGGTAAATTCCTCGGTAAAATAAGTATTTGGTCACCTACAAACAAGCAAGATTTCTGGCTCTCACAGACCTGTAACTTCTTGAAGAGGCTCCTCTGTCCTCCACTCGTTACCTGTATTAAAGGCACCTGTTTGAACTCGTTATCAGTATAAAAGACACCTGTCCACAACCTCAAACAGTCACACTCCAAACTCCACTATGGCCAAGACCAAAGAGCTGTCAAAGGACACCAGAAACAAAATTGTAGACCTGCACCAGGCTGGGAAGCCTGAATCTGCAATAGGTAAGCAGCTTGGTGTGAAGAAATCAACTGTGGGAGCAATTATTAGAAAATGGAAGACATACAAGACCACTGATAATCTCCCTCGATCTGGGGCTCTACGCAAGATCTCACCCCATGGGGTCAAAATGATCACAAGAACGGTGAGCAAAAATCCCAGAACCACACGGGGGGACCTAGTGAAAGACCTGCAGAGAGCTGGGACCAAAGTAACAAAGGCTACCATCAGTAACACACTACGCCGCCAGGGACTCAAATCCTGCAGTGCCAGACGTGTCCCTCTGCTTAAGCCAGTACATGTCCAGGCCCGTCTGAAGTTTGCTAGAGAGCATTTGGATGATCCAGAAGAGGATTGGGAGAATGTCATATGGTCAGATGAAACCAAAATAGAACTTTTTGGTAAAAACTCAATTTGTCGTGTTTGGAGGAGAAAGAATGCTGAGTTGCATCCAAAAAACACCATACCTACTGTGAAGCATGCGGGTGGAAACATCATGCTTTGGGGCTGTTTTTCTGCAAAGGGACCAGGACGACTGATCCGTGTAAAGGAAAGAATGAATGGGGCTATGTATCGTGAGATTTTGAGTGAAAACCTCCTTCCATCAGCAAGGGCATTGAAGATGAAACGTGGTTGGGTCTTTCAGCATGACAATGATCCCAAACACACCGCCCGGGCAACGAAGGAGTGGCTTCGTAAGAAGCATTTCAAGGTCCTGGAGTGGCCTAGCCAGTCTCCAGATCTCAACCCCATAGAAAATCTTTGGAGGGAGTTGAAAGTCTGTGTTGCCCAGCGACAGCCCCAAAACATCACTGCTCTAGAGGAGATCTGCATGGAGGAATGGGCCAAAATACCAGCAACAGTGTGTGAAAACCTTGTGAAGACTTACAGAAAACGTTTGACCTCTGTCATTGCCAACAAAGGGTATATAACAAAGTATTGAGATGAACTTTTGTTATTGACCAAATACTTCTTTTCCACCATAATTTGCAAATAAATTCTTTAAAAATCAGACAATGTGATTTTCTGGATTTCTTTTTTCTCATTTTGTCTCTCATAGTTGAGGTATACCTATGATGAAAATGACAGGCCTCATCTTTTTAAGTGGGAGAACTTGCACAATTGGTGGCTGACTAAATACTTTTTTGCCCCACTGTAGAGTTTCAGTGATCGCTTGTCTGGATCACTGAGTGCATGCACAATCTTTAATTATTCACAAATGCGCACAATTTTTTGTACTGTTGGTTACTTCCGGAAACAGACTTCTCAGATCTTTCACAATAAGGAATGCTTCTTGTAATGCTGTCCCTCTACTGTTGGAAACTAAGTACGTCAAGACTGCTGTGGATTAGTGCCCGCATATCTCACCTGGGAACATACGCCACCTGCTCAATATCGGATTGGCTGAACTGCTAGAATGAGGGTACAGTGTGAAGAAAGCTGCTCTCAAACAAATGCTCAAAATTCAAAAAGTATAAGGACTAACCAAAAGTCGTTAACATTGTGAGAATCAGCAAGTAGTGTAGTATATGCAAGTAGTGTAAAGTAATGAGTAATTGCAGTTTATAAAACTTGTAAGAAAAGTTGTCACCACGGTTGAAACGGAACATTCCACCATTCATTCCTATGGGACTTTTTCCCTGGAAAACCTTCAATTTCAGAAATTAAAGTTAAAGTAGGCCGTCAAAAACAGTTCAGTTTAATACTTTGTGTAAACACCCTGGTAAAGATGACAGTAATCAGTATTTTTCCTATATAAATATAAGGATTTACAACTTGAAAGAATAAATACCTGTTGACCTTCATGCGAACGGGTTTGGGTCGTGGTGGAGGATCTGGGGAGTCCATGATCTCTTGCACCAGCCTGGGTGTTACCTTCCTGCGAGGCAGAAAGACATCTGCCTGATACCTGGACACATGCCCCTCCAGGTCCACCAGGTCAAACATGGACAGGTCACAGCACTAGGGGAGAGAAATACCTCAGTGCATATCATGACACTGTACAATGGGCACTGGGGCAGTATACACTATTCCACCCAGAACAAATTTGAGAAGGGTGACATGAAAAAAAGCACAATCAGATAATAAGATTACTGCCTACACTTGAACTTGAGCCACCATACTCACCTTGAAAGCCGATTTCTCCAGAGCTTGCAGCACAATGGAAGCAGTGCAGAAGAGTATGGGAGCAGTGATGAAGGGTGAGTGTATGGGCCGGGGGTCGAATAGGTTGGGGTGGTTGCACACTTTTCGCAACTGCATCAGGATGTTTATCACAGACATGAAGTGTCCACTTGCCAGAGTCTCCCGAGTACTGATAAAGACACACAGAGACACATACATAAGTAGGAAGCCATGCAGAAAAGGAGAAATGGGGCTGAGATGCCAAGATTATCTAGAACACCTGGTTAAGAGTGGCTGCTTTTCTTGTGTAGGCTAGGCAGCTTCTTCCAGGTGTTATCCAGTGCAGTTATTCAGCTTTGTGAACATGAATATAATTAAAAGATGATATTGTTCCCATTGGTGGATGAGTTTTTAAAGAGAAGAAAATAGGGACTGATGCAGATGCAAGTTAACATTAGCACATTATGCTATAGCAGCGCTTATTATACTTATACTTATTACGCTTATATCATAGCTCAGAGCTAGCGATCGTCAAATCATACCACACCTGGCTGGTGAATAGAACCTGATCTACTTCTTGATCTGAGCTATAGCTACGTTTTATCACCATGTTGTTCATGGTCAGGTGCATATGGTGCTCAAGATTTCTTTCTGTTAAGTCAGGGAGTTTTTTTTCTTGCCACTGTTGCTCTGAGGGGGTCTCAGGCCTGGGTTCTTTGTAAAGCTGCTTTGTGACAATCTTGTATTGTAAAAAGTGCTATATACAGTGCATCCGGAAAGTATTCACAGCGCTTCACTTTTTCCACATTTTGTTATGTTACAGTCTTATTCCAAAATGGAATAAATTCATTTTTTTCCTCGAAATTCTACACACAACACCCCAAAAAGTTTTTGAAATTTTTGCTAATTTATTAAAAATAAAAAACGAAGAAATCACAAGTACATAAGTATTCACAGCCTTTGCTCAATACTTTGATGATGCACCTCTGGCAGCAATTACATCCTCAAGTCTTTTTGAATATGATGCCACAAGCTTGGTACACCTATCTTTGGGCAGTTTCGCCCATTCCTCTTTGCAGCACCTCTCAAGCTCCATCAGGTTGGATGGGGAGTGTCGGTGCATAGCCATTTTCAGATCTCTCCAGAGATGTTCAATCAGATTCAAGACGGGGCTCTGGCTGGGCCACTCAAGGATATTCACAAAGTTGTCCTGAAGCCACTCCTTTGATATCTTGGCTGTGTGCTTAGGGTCGTTGTCCTGCTGAAAGATGAACCGTCACCCCAGTCTGAGGTCAAGAGCGCTCTGGAGCAGGTTTTCATCCAGCATTCATCTTTGCCTCAATCCTGACTAGTCTCCCAGTTCCTGCCACTGAAAAACATCCCCACAGCATGATGCTGCCACCACCATGCTTCACTTGGCCAGGTGATGAGCGGTGCCTGGTTTCCTGTACCCTTCCCCAGATTTGTGCCTCGAGACAATCCTGTGTCAGAGGTCTACAGACAATTCCTTTGACTTCATGCTTGGTTTGTGCTCCGACATGCACTGTCAACTGTGGGACCTTATATAGACAGGTGTGTGCCTTTCCAAATCATGTCCAATCAACTGAATTTACCACAGGAGGACTCCAATTAAGCTGTAGAAACATCTCAAGGTTGATCAGTGGAAACAGGATGCACCTGAGCTCAATTTTGAGCTTCATGGCAAAGGCTGTGAATACTTATGTACATGCAATTTCTTCGTTTTTTTTTTTTTTAAATAAATTTGCAAAAGTTAAAAAAAAAAAATTTTATTTCATGTTGTCATTATGGGGTGTTGTGTGTAGAATTTTGAGGAAAAAAATGAATTTATTCCATTTTGGAATAAAGCTGCAAAATATGCAAACCCAATACTTTTGCTGAAAAAAAATCTTATCTAACTGACTTTGACTGTGGAATGACTGTTGGGGGCAGACAGGGTGGTTTGAGTATCTCAGAAACTGCTGATCTGCTGATTTTCACGCACACTAGCCTCTAGAGTTTGCAAAGAATGGCGCAAAAAAGACAGAAACACCTTGTTAATGAGAGAGATCAGAGGAGAAAGCTTTGATCAGTCTGGCCAAAGCTGAGAGGAAAAAATGACAGTAATGCAAATAATCACACATTACAACAGGGGTATGCAGAACAGCATCTCTGAACACAATGCACCATAACTCGAAGTGGATAGGCTACAGCAGAAGTAAAAAAAATACCGTAAATCCTCAAATTGTGTCTGGGGTCTTTTATTTACTTAGGCTGCACAAGCACAGGCCTTTATTTGGGGCAGGCTTGTATTCGAGGCAGGCCTTTATTTCTTATTAGGCTTAGAATTTTATTCTTAGAAATAAAGTAAAAGGCTACACTTAAAGTGGGCCAACACTGTTCAACACTTCCTGTAACCGTTCAGAAATCAATTAGTGTAGGCTAATCAGGAAACACTGTTTGGTAAGTCATAGTGGCGGTCTTAACAGACTTAGTTTATTGCAAATATTCTCAAACACAATAAATCACATGCAAGTCCAGAATCCATAAAATAACTTGCCAGACACGCCTTCATGAACAATAACAAATTAGCGTAGATAACAGCAAGTTAAGGATCTTTTTTTCCTAAAGTGCGTTTTATTGTGAGACATGCGTTTCGTTTGGAGCAGCATACCGGTAGGCTATCAAAAGATTTTCGCTTTGGTTTGGGATTTCATTTACTTTTGGACTGTTTGATTCTATTGCTAAATGTTGGGACTGATGGGCACTGAAATCTGGGGGGTATTTGATGGTTCACTGTTAAGTTTTATGTAGTTGAAAGACTGTCGGGATTTCCACCTGTCTGTTTATTGCGAGCCAAGGCAGCCGCTTTCATTCATTCATTGAACGTGCGCTGTGCTGTAAATACATGGAAACCTTATTGCGTAGCCAAGTAGCCTAAATTGAGTTAATTTTTAATTTTGCCTGATTTACTTTTTATTAAATTCGTAGGCTGGAATGCCTCGCGGCAACAATTGTGTTTAAACGTATACTGCTTCAGCCTTTGGCAAGCTACTTAGAAGGGGGCGGCAAGCGACTGGTAGCTTGAGAGCAACGTGTTGGAGACCCATGGTGTAGGACAACGACTTTTCATTGGCAACAGTATTAAACCAACCAACAATATAAAATATTAAGAGCTCTTTTATTTCATTGAGTTAAATCGAAACAATGTCTTCTAGTGCTCATGGACTGATAGCCCTACTGGTAGGCAATATTACCCCGGCTTGTATTTGGGGGCCGGCCTTTATTTGTCCGAATCGGTCACGCCCCCGGCAATTATCCGAGGCCCGGCTTGAAATAGAATCCCAGACACAATTTGAGGATTTACTGTAAGTCTAATAAATACCTAATTACTCACTAAGTGTATATTATAAATGAATATAACCAGAAAGTCTAATAGTCCTTAAAAGGCCAGCGGTGCAAACTATGGGTCACAAGTTATAGGGGAGGGATAAGGGAAGTGGTTATCCTCGTGTGACACATACAAGGAGAACATTCTCAACATTCTCCAAAACGAAAGAATTGAGATCTTTGATACTTTCATTGTGTTTCTTCAATGCCCTCTTGTGCAAACCGCATATAAAAACCTAGAAAGTGCGACCAACCACCATGTTATTCCTTTGATTTTGTCAATTTTTTTGTATATGATCCATATGTCGTCTTGTTGGGCCATGATGGAGGTAAATCTTTTTCGGTATAGCTGAGATTATCACCTCCTTTCGGCTGGGTGGCATTTGCGCCTTTTTCTAAAGCTCACTTCAGGGTGAGTGGTATAACAGGAGTTAACAAATTTTTTAATTTTTAATTCTTTATACCACTGTGCCATATAACCATCTGATCTTACTGGCTTTCATCTAAGCCTACTAACTGCAGTTTTTAGTTTTGTAAAACACTTCAAAACCTTCTTTAGTTTATTAATAATCGCTTTTGTTCTCACATCCCCAATTCTATTAATTGTAATTTCTGAAACTTCTTATATTATTCGTTTCCACAACAGTATTCTCTGATTGCGATCCACTGTCATTTCCAAAATGAGTCTGTTGTGCATTGGCAAAAACAGTTCTTGGGATTTTGCATCAAAAAAATGCCTACATCTAAATAGAGGACTTCCTTCGGAGGAGTTCCAAGCAATCTTTCACCTGAATGAATATTTCTGAGGAAGACCACGGGAAACACTGCTGACAACACAAAGGACATTTTTAGTGACGCGACCCCATTTTATATCAGTGAGCATGTAAATACATTCTCAAAATATCTTATTATTCAGTATGCGTATAAGTAAGGAGCTAGCCTGCTTTTGAATAATAGCATGTGAAATTATGGAATGCGTTTGACTTGTTGGGGGTTGGGTATTTGACAAAAACTTAAATCAATGCACCTCAATCAATATATTGCGTACAAGATGGTATTATTGTACGTATTTTTTATGATCTTCCCAATCAGTTGCCATCGATAGCGGAGACTGAGCTTGGGACAGAGAGGCAGGACAGAGCAACAGGCAATACTTACTCATTTTTTTCCTTTTCCTTTTTTCAATTAGAGCTAGTGTTAGATACACCGCCCACACCCCGTCCCTCGGCGGCCGGCAGGAGAGTGACACGCCTTCTTCAAGCCGTCTCGTCTCACAAGTCATGACCGTGATTCCGAGGCGCTCGAGGTGCTTGTTTTTGTGCGGCGATCTACTAAGCCTGCCAAGTCCTTCCCTCTGGAGCAGCGAGCCAATTATTGCTGCTCCACGTGAGCCGGCCAAACTTGGCTTTTGGCAGGACCGAGAATCGAACCCCGGTCCCCGGTGCAGGGATTACTTTGAGAGGATTGTCAAGTAAAGCAGATTCAAGAACTTGGGGGAGCTTCACAAGGAGTGGACTGAGGCTGGAGTGCACCAAGAGCCACCATGCACAGACGTGTCCATGAAATGGGCACACATTCCTAGTGTCAAGCCACTCCTGAACCAGACAACGTCAGAAGCGTTTTACCTGGGCTAAGGAGAAAAAGAACTGGACCGTTGCTCAGTGGTCCAAAGTCCTCTTTTCAGATTAAAAGTATATTTTGCATTTCATTTGGAAATCAAGGTCCCAGAGTCTGGAGGAAGAGTGGGGAGGCGCAGACAGTTGCTTGTAGTCCAGTGTGAACTTTCCACAGTCAGTGACGATTTGGGGTGCCATGTCATCTGCTGGTGTTGGTTCACTGTCTTTTATCAAGTCCAGAGTCAACGCAGCTGTCTACCAGGAGATTTTAGAGCACCTCAGCATCTCCATAAAGCTAGTCAGCAGACGGAAGCATGATTTCCTTTTCCAGCAGGACTTGGCACCAGCCCATGGTGCCAAAACTACTAGTAACTGGTTTGCTGACCTTGGTATTACTGAGCTTGATTGGCCTGCCAAACTTGCCTGACCTGAACCTATGGGGTATTGTCAAGAGGAAGATGAGACACCAGACCCAACAATACAGACGAGCTGAAGGCCGCTATCAAAGCAACCTGGGCTTCCATAACACCTCAGCAGTGCCACAGGCTGATTGCCTCCATGCCATGCCACATTGATGCAGTAATTCGAGCAAAAGGAGCCCCGACCAAGTAGAGTGCATAAATGAACATACTTTTCAGAAGGTCGACATTTTTGTATTATAAATCCTTATTTTGATTGTTCTTTTGTAATATTTTGAGATACTGGATTTTAGATTTTCATGAGCTATAAGAAAGTAAAAAAAGGCTATTTCACTTTGTGTGTAATCTGGAATACAGGTATACCTCGAATTACGAAGGGGTTACGTTCCTGAGAAACTGTTCATAAACCGAACAGCATTTATCATTGATTTAATAGGGATACGTTCCTAGCAGTAACAATAAAGGAAAAAAAACAACAACAAATCTTTAGGCCCATTTTAAGTCATTTGTAAACCATCTGAACATCTGTGCGGTTAATAAATTAAAATAATGCCTGAAACTGCAATGGCAACTCCATTTAAAAAACACTGTTTGTAACCAAAACATGGCCGCCAACGTTGTGCCTATGGCCAGCAATGGGCATGGATGTAGGCTAATGTGATGCTCCTCTCAGCCACCTGTCACTATAAAGAAATGAAATGATCATTGCAATCGCAAGGACTGAAAAGTAGAAATTTAAACATCTGCCTCACAAACTAGCAGATTTAATGTTTGGTTTGTAAATAAAGTCTACCTCTCTTCCATGCTTAAATGTAATCTCCATTTCCATATCCATTTTCGCTTTTTGGCTGGAGTAACAGTTAAATTAAGCAAATCCCGGAGCTTCGCCTTCCATTTGAGTTTAAACAGGTAAATGTGCTATGGTAGAGTGAAACCATTTAATTCCAGTAAAAATGTTTCAAGCACTAGAGGGCAGCATTGAGTTGGGTCAGTTGCAATATCTGCTAACTTTACCAAGCAAAAATGTTTTTCTCCATGTAAAATTTCGTTAGTGAACATTCCATTCGTTAAATTAAAAAAATGTCCCCAAAATGTTGTGTTTGTTAATGAGAAAATTTGTAAATAGAACGGGCATAAAATGTATACCTTTGTGGTGACAAATGTGGGCGGCCTGTAGCGTAGTGGTTAAGGTAAATGACTGGGACACATAAGGTTGGTTGTTCTAATCCTGGTGTAGCCACAATAAGATCCGCGTAGCCGTTGGGCCCTTGAGCAAGGCATTTAACCCTGCATTGCTCCAGGGGAGGATTGTCTCCTGCTTAGTCTAATCAACTGTACGTCGCTCTGGATAAGAGCGTCTGCCAAATGCCAATAATGTAATGCAATTAATGTGGACCTTTTAAAAAGGGAATTTTCATTTTCAATATCTGATGGATATGATAGGCTACTGGTTTAACTGATTTTTCTTTTATGGCACAATTCAACTTGATTTTAAAAATAGTTCAACTACACGATCGTGAAAAATGTAGGTAAGGCAATTCTGGCCAACATTAGCTATATAGAACACAACACTTTGGACGTTTTATAGTGATTGCACCATAATTTATGCATATAAATTATATACATTTATAACATATGCTCTTTTGCAGCAATGCCCTGTTGCACCTCCCCAAGTAGCCTAAAATGCATGTCTTTGGATAGTGGGAGGAAACCGGAGTACCCAGAGGAACCCCAAACAGACACAGGGAGAACATGCAAACTCCACACAGAAAGGCCCAGGCCAGGATTTGAACCCAGGACCATCTTGCTGTGAGGCAACCAAGCTATCTACCGAGTTGGCAGCTAGAATACCCCGAGTACAACAATACAATATCTAATATTGTATAAACAAAACCTTGCAATTATGCATTTTACAATCGCATTATATTGGTTTTTAACTGTACGTGCATATATAGGATCCTTTAGCAAGGAAATGACATCATAAGCAGATGGCATCCTTTAGTCCATTTCTTATCTGAGAATTCTATAAAGAAATTCTATAAAGCTTTTTTTGGAGTATGTAAAATCATAAAAATGTGAGGTTGTAAAATAAAACTGCTTAACAACAATTCTCAATCGTTTAAAAACATGAAGAAAAATAATTGGGGGGAAAAAGCTGTTGGCTAACTAATACATTGCTTTTGCAAAGGCAGACATAAATCGAGTCCTGGTCACTCACGAGGCTTGTGCCATGAAGTCATCGTAAAGGAAGCGTTGTCTTTTGGAGAGGCGGCAGCGCACCACATGCTCATACTTCTTGGGCATCTGCTTCTCAACATCAGCCTTTATTCTTCGCAGGAGAAAAGGTCGTAGGACCTGAAGGGGGACAAATGCATAATACATTTATGTAACAACTTTAGCCCTTGAGTACCAGGGCTGGGACACAATGTGGACCCAGCAATGTGCAAAGTGCCCTACTACCTTGTGGAGCCTCTTGACCAGGCCCTCATTGTACTCCTGGCTGCCCTCGATCATGCCAGTGAGGGGATTTGAGAACCACTCCTTGAATTCACGGTGCGACTGGAAGACGTGTGGCATGAGAAAGTGCATGAGGGACCACAGTTCCATCAGACTGTTCTGCAGGGGTGTACCAGTCAGCAGCAGACGCCTCTGACTGAAGGGAAGAGGAGATGGGCAAGGTTACAGCAATATGTAATGAGTGGGTACTACAGTGGTGTGAAAAAGTGTTTGCCCCCTTCCTGATAGAGATAGATATATATATATATATATATATATTATTTTTTATTTTATTTTTTTGCATGTTTGTCACACTTAAACAACACAAGTAAACACAAAATGCAGTTTTTAAATGAAGGTCTTTATTATTAAGGGAGAAAAAATCCAAACCTACATGGCCCTGTGTGAAAAAGTGATTGCCCCCTAAACCTAATAACTGGTTGGGCCACCCTTAGCAGCAGCAACAACTGCAATCAAGCGTTTGCGATAACTTGCAATGAGTCTCTTACAGCACTGTGGAGGAATTTTGGCCCACTCATCTTTGAATTACAACAATTCTGCAGCCACACTGGAGGGTTTTCGAGCATGAACCGCCTTTTTAAGGTCATGCCACAGCATCTCAATAGGATTCAGGTCAGGACTTTGACTAGGCCACTCCAAAGTCTTCATTTTGTTTTTCTTCAGCCATTCAGAGGTGGACTTGCTGGTGTGTTTTGGATCATTGTCCTGCTGCAGAACCCAAGTTCGTTTCAGCTTGAGGTCACGAACAGATGGCCGGACATTCTCCTTCAGGATTTTTTGGTAGACAGCATGGTTCCATTTATCACAGCAAGTCTTCCAGGTCCTGAAGCAGCAAAACAGCCCCAGACCATCACACTACCACCACCATATTTTACTGTTGGTATGATGTTTTTTCTGAAATTTACGCCAGATGTAATGGGACACACACCTTCCAAAAAGTTCAACTTTTGTCTCGTCAGACCACAGAGTATTTTCCCAAAAGTCTTGGGGATCATCAAGATGTTTTCTGGCAAAATTGACAAGCCTTAATGTTCTTTTTGCTCAGCAGTGGTTTTCGTCTTGGAACTCTGCCATGCAGGCCATTTCTGCCCAGTCTCTTTCTTGTGGTGGAGTCATGAACACTGACCTTAACTGAGGCAAGTGAGGCCTGCAGTTCTTTGGATGTTGTTGTGGGGCTTTTGTGACCTCTTGGATGAGTCGTCGCTGCGCTCTTGGGGTAATTTTGGTCGGCTGGCCACTCCTGGGAAGGTTCACCACTGTTTCGCCATTTGTGGATAATGGCTCTCACTGTGGTTCGCTGGAGTCCCAAAGCTTTAGAAATGGCTTTATAACCTTTTCCAGACTGATAGATCTCAATTACTTTTTTTCTCATTTGTCCCTGAATTTCTTTAGATCTCAGCATGATGTCTAGCTTTTGAGGATCATTTGGTCTACTTCACTTTGTCAGGCCGGTCCTATTTAAGTGATTTCTTGATTGAGAACAGGTATGGCAGTAATCAGGCCTGGGTGTGGCTAGAGAAATTGAACTCAGGTTTGATAAACCACAGTTAAGTTATGTTTTAACAGGGGGGGGAATCACTTTTTCACACAGGGCCATGTAAGTTTGGATTTTTTTTCTCCCTTAATAAAAACCTTCATTTAAAAACTGCATTTTGTGTTTACTTGTGTGGTCTGACTAATATTTAAATTTGTTTGATGATCTGAAACATTTAAGTGTGACAAACATGAAAAAAAAATAAGAGACATATACACCACTGTATATTCAACAAGTTACAAGGGGACAACTTGACCTTGCAAGGGAGGAAAAATAGGTGTCTGACCTCTTCTCCTCAGGAACAATTTACACCATGTGACCAAAAATAGCCTACATATTATTAGGGGAACAAAGGACGCTACTCTTTCCAGCTAGTTACATTTGGATTTTGTATCACAGGAGCAGGAGCAAGAACTGGAAATATTTGAGACAAGCATAAAAAGGAGGGGAGAGAGAGGAGAAGGAGAAAAGTGGAACAGAGCAAGGGACCGAGAAAACTTGGGCATCCTGTCTTTCCTGGATCCCCACATTCAAGACCAGCCTTCCCCTCAACTAACTTTCAGGGACAGGTTCAGGTTGAGACAGAGATGGTTGAGTTCCTGTTGAACTCAATGATGGAGGTAATTTAGGATTAGAAAATGTATCCAGCTCTGCCTCAAAAAAAGCCAACACTAGTGCAATTATTCTCCTCTTGTGATTCGACATGTCATATAGGCAAAATGCAAGGTTTAAATATAGCTAACATTGTTTCCCTAACGCTAGCAGATATAGCCACAATGCTACTACTGAGAATTGTTTAGTTTTTACACTGTTTACGAAGATTATATAGTATCGTTTTGATTCTAAAGTTTATGGATGGTTTCAGAACTACGTATCTTGGGGGCATCAGTGTAAAAATGGAGTCTCTTGAGTTTTTGCAGATCAGAGAGTTCCATAACAGTCCATACTGGGTCCAGTTCGGTCTACCATTTAGATTAACAATCTCATCCTTAACTCGATTTCATGCCCACTTCTATGTGGACGATACTACTGCACACTGTTTGGCTGACTTATTTCAATCGGCTGTTATGAATATGCAAACGAGATTATGAATATGCACTTATAGATCACAAAACAAAGTTAAATCATTTCTAGACCCAGAGATTGCCACAGTTAATGGAAACAGTATTGTTATCTGGCTAGATTAATTGCTTTCACTTAAATATCTAGACAATCTTGTGGAAAAAAACTATGGCAAAAGATTGGCTTTGTGGACTGAAATAGTTCGTTTGCCTTTGTTTTGCATAAGAAGGATTGCTGAAGCAGTATTTCTCTCTGTTTTAGATGATGGCAATCATCCATCCTTAAACCTCAATTCAGTCTATCATTCTCAGTTTTATTACTGGAAACACTTATGGTACCCATCATTGTTTCCTGTATAAGAAAGTTGGCTCTCACTATTGGTGTTTTAAGCCCAGAGTTTTCCTTTAAACCAGTCATCACAAATGACGCTTCCTAGTTTGGAGCCATTGGCTTTATATATACAGTGCCGTGAAAAAGAATGTGCACCAGTAAGAACATCACAACAGTCAAACACTGATGCCAGTGGATGGTGTGGGGATGCTTTGTGGCATCAGGATCTGGACTACTTGCTACCATTAAAAGAACCATGATTCTTGCAATGTACCATAAAATGAAGGAGAATGTCCAGTTATCGGTCAGTGAGCTGAAGCTGAAGAGTAACTGGGTTATCCAGCAAAACAAAATCCAAAGGACAATCAACAAAAAAAAAAAAAAAAGCAAGTCACATCAGATTCACTGAAAAGAAGCTTGAGTGTTCTAGTCAAAGTATTCACATGACCCCAAGAGAGATGATGTGGCAGGACCTGTAACGAGCAGTTCATGCTCAAAAACCTACCAATGTGTCTGAATTAAAGCAGTTCTCCAAAGAATGACTTAAGTCCTCCACAGCGATGTGAAAGACTTATGAAATTATAGAAAGCATTTGGTTGCAAATATTGCTGCTGAAGGTGGTTTAACCAGTTAAGTTAAAGGGGGCGGGGCGGCCTGTAGCGTAGTGGTTAAGGTAAATGACTGGGACACGCAAGGTCAGTGGTTCTAATCCCGGTGTAGCCACAATAAGATCCGCAAAGCCGTTGGGCCCTTGTGCAAGGCTCTTAACCCTGCATTGCTCCAGGGGAGGATTGTCTCCTGCTTAGTCTAATCAACTGTACGTTGCTCTGGATAAGAGCGTCTGCCAAATGCCAATAATGTAATGTAATAATGGGCAATTACCTTTTCACAGCGGCGATATGGTTGTTTGAAAACCTTTTCCATTAAATAAATGAAATAATTTTTTTTCTTTGGGTCTACTCTGGTTCCCTTTGTCCAATAAGACATTATGTCCAAAGATCTGAAACCACTCGGTGTGACAAAAATGCAACAGAGGAAACCAGGAAGCTGTATGGAGGACTGGTCTTGAACATCAATTTCTCAACATATTTAAAATGATTAAATGATAGATATAGATATTAATAGATATCCAATAAATGAACTATTTTCTTGTTAATGACTATACCATGAAGTCTGAAACTAGTGGGATTTGGACAAACATGGTGGCACTTGTAATACTAATTTGTTTAAACCATGGTATTGACAGTGAGACAAAACCTGGTAATCTTTAAATGGTGCTTCTCATTTCACCCTGAGTTTCAATAAAGGCCTTAGTGAAGTGATGCAGTCAAAGCACCCCACGCAGTATCAAACGCAAACTTGAGTCTGATTAGAAATAAGATAATATTCTTTGCCCCAAATCATCTGAGAGATCACTGCAATATGGGAGAATAACCACTCTAAATTCTATGAAAAGCCAAACCCAAATGGTCCACCTGCTTCTCACCTGTTGAAGTTGAGTAAGCTCTGCCAGCGCTGTGATTTGAAGTTCTTGATGTTTTGGGCCTCATCCAGAATAAGGTATCGCCATGATTTCCTCCGAAAGGCCTGGTGATCTTGCAATACCAGTTTGTAGGAGGTGATGCACACGTGGAATGCATTCGGCTTTGTCCAACCCTACAAGAATGGGCGAGAGTACACATTAGGATCTCATTCCATCATGTCAAAATGCACAAGGCCCATATGCTCATTTTGGATTTAAGACATTCAGGCTTACTTCTAAATGCAGAAAAGAACACCATGGGTTTTTTAAAAATGAGAAGTAAAAGATGACCATAATATAATATACTATAATATGCAATGCCTGCCCCCATAAATGACAATTTAACATCAACCATGGCAAATTTCTTTATTCGTTTACGCTTCTGAAAAATGTAATTCCTCATCACTATGATCATTATCAGTCAACCATGGACAATATTTAACTTGCATTCACTCAAATAGAAAATAAAGAATGAAAATAAAGTAGCCATGGAAAACATGGCCACTAGAGGCAATACATTTACAGCATTCACATGCAAGCTTAATACAAATGGCAAACCGAATAACCATTGGATCTGTTCAAATATAATTCGGCTGAGTACATATAATTGGCCCATTTGATATACATTTTCTAAAGTGTCCAGATTTTGATGCATCATTAACGAAAGGGACCATCACAGAGGAGGCAAGATTCAGCATTTCTCCTATACTATAAACCGGATCCATAATAGCTAATGCACTGTCCGCTCTCCCATGAATTCTTGCAGGGGTGCACCAAAGTAATCCACTGCGCATGCAGCTATTTTTGGGCCCTGATTGGTTTAGGGACATTACATTACATTACAGAGCAGACACTCTTATCCAGAGCGATGTACAACAAAGTGCAGATCAACACAGGGACAAGCGAGATGAGGACCCTAGAGTGAAGTACGGTTCCGAGTAACCTGATAAACCACTGTTATTAGTAGTAGTAATATTTCACGAATATTTCTGCATGGAATATACTTTACTTGTAGATGCAGTAGTGTAATAGAAAAACAACAGACCCAACAGTCATGACATGCACGCTGCTTGTTCTGAGTAATTGACTCATTCATTGAAAGGGGTGTGTTCAAAATAATAGCAGTGTGGAGTTTAATTACACAATTCATTCTGTGAAAACACAGGTGTCATTAATTGTCCTTTATTAAGGAAGGGAAGCAAATGTTTCACACATTGTTATAAAATACATTTCCTTCTGAATTGCTTAGTAAAATGGGCCATTCTACACATTGTACGGAGGAATATATAAAGTGCAGCAAATTATAGGATGCTCAGCTATAATGATCTCAAATGCTTTAAAATAGCAACAAAAACCCAAAACAAGCAAAAGAAAACCAGCAACTGCTGTTAAAACAGATCGAAGAATAGTCAAAATGGCAAAGATTCAGCCATTCACCAGCTCCAGAAAGATCAAAGATGATCTACAATTACCTGAAAGTGCTGTTAGTCAGAAGAGGTTTGATGGAAGCGAAGCTATCAGCAAGAAGCCCCCGTAAAGCATCATTGTTGAAAAAAGGGCATGTGCAGAATCGGTTACATCGGTACAACCATCTCTGACCAGTATTTGTAATGTATTTGTAGAGAAAATGGGTTACCCCCATCTGTGTGTAAGAAAAGTCTGTATAACTTCAGCTCATCAAAAATCTGACTACAGGAATGTTATTGAAGTGACTAAAAACATTTACATATTAAGCCAGAAAATTTGACAACTGCAGAAAGTTTGCTTTCTATGTAAAGTAGGAGGCTTGACTGAATATTAATAGCAATTTCTAGCGTTATGGATGTCAGACATCTGAAATTCACTGTTTGACAATTTACTTCCCAATCAAATTTTATCATCACACATTTGTTGTCATCTGATGTCATCAGTCTTGACATTGAGAAACCCATCTGAAATGGTTTTGAATGTTCTCAAGTTGGCTGCCAAACAGCATTGATTTCAATGCTAACGGGACAATTTAAGCATTTTCCCGCCTACATTTCAAAATGGACCGTTTGGGACATAATAAATTTAATTTGGAAGTAAGTTTATTTTTACATGATCAGGTTGACATGAAATACTGTGGAATTGCCCTGTACTATTTTATGATCTTCTGGACCTGTTGCTGTCCGAGGATAGCTGCAAGGAAAGGGAGTTTGGGACAGAGGAAGTGGGTGACAGGCAGGTGGAAAATGCAAACACCTTTTTTCAGGATAAAAAGTGTTGCATAGTTTACTAAGCAAAATGCAGTATTATACACCTCACAAGACCCATTATATAATTTAGTTTCCATGTGGCCTTTTGGAGTCTTCAAATGTCTGCTTAGATTAGAAAAGAACAACGCAGAATGCTCAATTTTGGTTATATTGCCCTCAGACTTAAAAGGGAATTTCTCCAGTGTTGTGACAGCTACAATAATCTATATCACTTTCACTGTGCTTTGTTTTAGTAATATTCAGAGTACTTCTGAATCTTGGAAAGCAAACCCCAAGGGTTATCTTTCAGCTCATGTCAAAAGAAAAGTGGCGATACTTAAGGGGTCAACAGAAGGAAGAACGGCATTAACGTTGATTGGCTAGCCGCTTTGGATAAATAGGAACATTCAAATATAAAAGCGACAGATGTGTTTAAAGTAAAATCTGTTTTCATAAAGCATGAAAGCTCAAATAATTTATTTCATGTTGTAAAATACAGCACTCTTTTAGCCATTCAAATTTGAAAATATCCAGACCTGCCTACTATTTAACCTACAAAGAATCTATTAAGTCAATGTCAGAAGTAAATGTTACCCATATGCAAAAGTGATCATATTCTTCTTTTACAAACATTTTTTTCAATATCCCATAATAGCTAATGATAAACATATGAAAATGAAATAAAATGTATGTTGCTGATTCATCAAATGAAAAACTTTACCCAGTAGCGTTTAATAAAAAGCAGTGAGTGGAGGTAATTTGCACAAGGCCATGCATCAATTAAGAAAGGAGTACACAAGTACCCTTTTCAAATTTTTTGTAAGCACTCAGAGAAAGGATGTCAAACGCACATCCCAAAATGCATTAACGTGCAAACAGCCTGTAGTGTAGTGATTAAGGTTCAATTGCATCCCTGGTATAACCACGATAAGAAGCTGTTTGGGCCCTAGAGCAGGGGCCTTTACCCCACATTGCTCCCCTACCATAAATCACTTTGGATAAAAGAGTCAGCCAAAGAACATGTAATGTATTGCTCTGCCCCAAACATGCTATTCCGCAATGAAAATAATTAGGCTCCTCCACAATGCTTGGGACAAAGACCCATTATGTCTCGATTTGCCGCGGAATTTGCCACAATCTTAGATTTGGAATCACACAACGATTTCATAAAATATATATACACATTTTTTTTTTTAGTATACATTTTGGTTTCACTATTCACGTTTGCAGTAAAACAGAGGGGTACAATTAGGGCTACATGACCATTAAAACAAATTGCGATGGTGCCCAGTCATCAGTTTACATTAAAAAAAACCTGGATGGTTGACCTGTAACTGAAAGATCTAAGGGAAGGAACTTCACTGGTGCAGCTGTAGGGGATCTCCCTCCTAAAAGCATGATAAACAATCACAAGTCAAAATCAGACTCAACCTTGATGAGCGGGCCGGTTCCTCCAAAACTCTCGATGATTTATGCTAAAAGTGTATCAATATATCCATATTAAAGTATGATATGTACCCTGTATAGTTTCAAACGGATTAACTGCTAAATTGTGCTAGAATTACAGTGACCCATATGAAACCGGAGTTGAATAAAGAAGCCAGCTGGTGGGGGGGGGGGGGGGGGGGTCAAGGACAGTCAAGGACAGTGGGCAGAGCGAGCTGTCTGATATGCCTGTACAGCTGGTTTCTCCAAAACTCTCGATGATTCATGGCAGAAGTGTATCTATATACAAGTGACTTATAATCAATATATCACATGTATGCTGCTGCTTGTTATCAAATCAAATGAACCTAGAACATTCATTATAGCTGAGCCTATGAAAACGCAAGAAACCACATGAAATGAGAGCAAAGCAAAGACTGATATGTACATTTACTCACTTAGAAGAGAATAGTAATCAAATGTTTGGTATGTCTGTATATTTACAATGATTTAATGCTCATAAGTTCATGTTAGAAAAGTGACCCACATGTGAAAAAATACAGAGTGACGTGTATGCTCAGAAAAAACCATGGATGACGTGCGTGTTAGCAAGCAGTTCGCGAGGGCGGGGGCGCCCTGAACTTTGTACAGAGCTGGCAGAGCATAAGGACCTTTGGCGATTTGCCACAATGATGTTTGCACCTGTTGGGGGGAGGAGCTTTGGGAGGAGTTAAGATAAGAACAGTGTGGGTGATTTGCTACAATGAGGTTGTAGGAGGAGTTGGAGGGTGTATAAAAAGGGTGTAAAAATGACACTTGAGGTCCATTTCCATTTTCTGCTGAACTGGTCCGGCTTTATGCACTTGTGCTAAATAAAGTCCAATTTTCCTGAAGAGCTTGCTGCCGTGGTGTCTTTTCCCTCGTGAAGATGTTTTTCGACAAATTGGAGATTGGACTCTGTCGTTTTCCTAAACACGACACAGCAGCCCTCTGCATGCCCTCTGTAGGACTAGGTTGCACCAGCTTTACTTCAGTTCGTAGTCCAGTTCACTGTAACTTAAAATCCTACTAATACTCTTGATTTGTGCATTAAAAACATTAGAGGTGACAAGGTAAATAAGCTGACAACGTAACTAGCTCACAGTCCTATAGCTTACACCTCCACTCAGCAGGTATAATCTCAATCATTCAATAACGGTAAAACATTTTCTGCACACAGCATAATCTTTTGGGGGGAAAATGGCATTGTAACACTAATCAAGTAGAGGTTTCATTTATGGATATGATATTTCAGTAGCGATCTACCTAGCAGAAGATACACAAGTAATCATGGAGCCACAAAGCTTTTTGTTGTAAAGTAGCTCATAGCTCCCTAGTATGGACTTTACCCTTGGAAAAACAGGTCCTTGGAATTTTCAGCTCACTGGTTAGCTTGAATGTGAGGAGTTATAATAGGGCGTAAGCTTACTTTTAATGCATTCTAAGTGATCCGAATAAACTATACAGTCGCCTCAAAGTATTGGAACAGCAAAGCCAATTATTTTGTTTTTGCAATACACTGAACATTTGGGGTTGAGCTAAGATGAACATGAGACAAGACTTCAGAATTTCAGCTTTTATTTCCTGGTATTTACACCTAGATGCTTTAAACTACTTCGAACATAGCACATTTGGTATCAGACCACCACATTTTTAGGGGTAAAAGAACCTGTATTTCATTTAAGTAAATTAAAGTAAACACTTAATATTCGGCAGCTTATCCCTTGCTTGCAATAACTGCATCAATTCTGCGACCCATTGACATCACTAAACTGTCACATTCTTCTTTTGTGAAGCTTTTCCAGGCTTTTACTACAGCCTCTTTCAGATGTTGTTTGTTTCCAGGGAGT
Source organism: Conger conger (assembly GCF_963514075.1). NCBI lineage: Eukaryota > Metazoa > Chordata > Actinopteri > Anguilliformes > Congridae > Conger > Conger conger. Next base: position 32,777,561 of record NC_083761.1, read on the forward strand.
TTTTCCTTCAATGCCCTCTTCAAGAGGTCGACTTGGCCAGACTAAAACCTTCCACTTTTGCTCCAGAATGAAGTCCTTTGTTGTGTTGGCAGTGTGTTTTGGGACATCGTCTTGCTGCATGATGAAGTTCTTCCCAATTAGTTTGAACTAGGGACGTGACAAATCAGTTTTTGTAAACTGTTACCATCCCATTTTGAATTTAGAGTTGTATAGTGTTGTAGTTATAGAATGATAGGTTTAGCTGAACTCTACTCCAACTAATGTTAGATATCACCCAAGACATAAATAGGCTTCAGACTTTTTGCACAGTGTTGCAGATATAAATTTAAATGAATAAAATGGCCATTTTTGCCCCATCAATCTACACTCAATAACACAAAGTGAAAAGACATTTAGAAATTTTCGCTAATTATTCAATCAAAAACTGAAATTGTAATTTAAAACTAATTGCTGCATTCTATAAAGTTTTTTTTATCCGAACAATGGTGTATAGTGTCTTATTTTAAGAGACTGATTTTGTAACATTTGGTTTCATAATCTTTATAGATAGCTGTGCATGCAGCAATCAATGTGGTAATGCTGGCCGGGCACCAGGCCTGCCAAAAAAAAAAACAAAAAAAAAAAAAAACACTGGCCTTTCTCGCATTAAAACAGCATTGTCACCAAAAACCAAACATTTTTTCAGGAACTCCAGAAATGAGTAAGATTGTTGATAGAGGTCAATTGGACATATCAATTACAGCCCATCACACGAAGATTGTAATTTTAGGGTTTTTAATCTTTAAGTGTTTCCTCATGTTTTATCATTTTATAATGATTTCTACATTGATACATACCTGTCTTTTCAGTTTACGCTCCTTCTGGCTTCCATAGTAAGTGAGAATCTTGAAACCAGGACACCAGCGCTTCAACTCCATCTCCCAGTTGAGCATTACGCTGGTTGGTACAATGATCAGATGAGGACCCCAGTTACCTAAGAGACATGACAATGATAATGGGAGAATAAGGGTTTTTTTTTTTTTTTTTTTTTTTTTTTTTGCTTTTTAAATGAGCAGCTGTGAAAAGTGTATTACGGAGGTTAGAAGCATGCATGCAAGGCAAATATGGCAAGAGCTCAAGGCTGAGTGTGGACCATCCTGCAAGGGGCAGGACACAATTGCTGTTGTCACCCCCATATCCTTTGGGTGAGACATTGGCTCATGAGGTAAGAGCAATCGTCTGGCAGCTCTGGCTGGTTGCCAGTTTGATCCCGACCTGGGTGTGTCAAAGTGCTCCTGAGCATGACACCTGCACCAGGCCATAACCTGATTTCAGATACCGGTGCATCAAAAAAAAAAAAAATCATATTATGTAACAGTACATTTTTTTCGTTATTTAATTCAAAAAGTGAAACTGGGGTGTGGTCGCCTGGTCCGTTCGGTTCTGAAAAAATATTCGCTGCTCCTTTTTCCGGGTGGAAAAGTTTGTTGCTGTGGTTTGCAGTGGTAAACTGATGTAGCGTTCCGCGTACACTAGTTTCTACTCGCTATAGGGCACTAAGTTACCGTGAGGTAAACTAGCTGTGTCCGTAAGCCTGGTGGTGTGCTGTAGAGTTCAGCCTCAGAGCAGATGAGGTGAAGAAAAGAGGGTGCGTCGAAAAAGAAGGTTGTTGAAAAAGGGGGTTTCCCAAGAGCATGCCTTGCTCTTATACAGGGAAAGTTCACTGCTCCCGCCATTTCGGGATTGGCTGAACCGAGCTAGACGTCATGCAGGGTGGACGTCGCGGAATTGTCCTGAGGGATTGTGGGAAATGTGGTCCCAACATCAGCAAGGGTGAGCTCACAAATGCTGTGGAACAGTGCTCACATTTACAACCTGGTGGTGTGTGAGAGAAACAACTATAGATGTCTTCTTTGGCCAACCAGCCCCTTTACAATTACTGAGCTCATCAGTGCTCTCTTGATGATGTTCCAGTTTGATAGTTTACATCAGTAAGCCTATCGTTTTATTTATCAGCCTGATATTAGCTTCCTTGACGATAACTGGCACAACTTTGGTCCTCATGTTGACACATGCCAATAACTACAATGGCAATCAAAAGCCTAGAATCAAGACTCGATACTTAAATCACTCTGCACTGAGGAAGCGACTGAGTACACCTGACTAATCAGAAACCAATGAGAAGCCAACTGTCCAATTACTTTTGGTTCCCTAAAATGGGGGGTGACTATCAAAAGGCATGCAATTCCTACACAGATCACCTGATATGGATGTACATATCAAATTGAAGGTGACATTCTGCATTTTAACCTCATTCATAGTTTCATTGCAAATCAAATGTGCTGCAGTAGAGCCAAAAGAACACTGTCCAAATACTTACAGACCTCACTGTAAAAACAGCTGTAATCCTCACTCCACACTCAAAAATACAAAAGTTGCACTAAAAACACAAAAAAAGTAAATATATAAAAAGAAAACTTACCTTTTTCACAGGCAAGATGAGCCAACAGGGCAATGGTTTGGATAGTTTTTCCCAAACCCATCTCATCAGCCAAGATACCATTCAGCTTCTTTTCATACATGGTAACCAGCCAGTCCAGGCCGATGTGCTGGTACTCTCGCAGTGTGCCATGTAGGAGGAAAGGAATGGGCGTTTTCACCTGCAACAGCAGGATGATGGATGTCATGTCAGGAATGAATCTAGAATTGTGCATATGCTCCTAAATAAAATGTTTTTTTAATTTATTTATGTATCTCAAAAGTGAAGACGTCTCAGCTGGTTGAGTGCAGTGCTCCGCTCACCTTCTGAAGGTAGTTTTAAAAAGTAGAACTTGTCGTCATAAAAAATAAAAAATAAATTGAAAAAACCTGCACGTGTATTTCAAATACACAATACCTCCAGAGTTGCTGTAAGGTGCATTTCTTCACTTTGAAGGAGGTAGGGTACTGACTCCGATAAGCCTCAAGTCTTTATGCTAAGCTAACACGTTAAGCCAACATGGAAATTGAGTCAGTGAATGCACAAAAATGAAAATGAAATCGAACATCTCATCTAAGTCCGGGTAAGTGGGAAAAATATTTCCCAAAAACTTGAAAGCACGCCAACTTCTTTTGGAGCTGACAGAATGGGTGTTGCACAACATTATCCTCTTCCAGTGAACAAACAAATTAAGGATACAGCAAATCTATTTTTTGGTTCATGGGAAGAATTTATATCCAATGCTTCCATTAACCTTTTCATCCATAGGATCAGCTGGTGGGGTCACTATATAGATTACACACTTTTATTCTGGTCTGGCAATGAAGCAATTTACTTATTTTTCATAATTATTTAAATTCTATTAAATTGAATAGTCTGCAAAAAATACATTTTCTAGACTTGAATATCTACAAGGGTGATGGTCAGTCACACGTATTTAAAAAGGACAACACATTAAGAGCGGACTTTTTTCCCCACCCAGTTCACATGAAAAACATCTCATTCGGTCAATTCGAGAGAGCAGAGAATCTCCACAGGATCGGTGACAGGGGTCCAGATTTCTCTGCACAAGTTATAGATGACTAAAAGGCTTATAATCTTATTTCACAGGCCCGAAAAAATCCCTGTCACTTAATCGCACCGACCAAAGACGAGATTATGAGCACTCTCTGGTCTTTTTTGTAACTCGCTTTAGCAAACAAGCGCAACACAAACCAATTTGCTTGTTACCGATATCGAACTGGTATTGTTTTATAACTACATATGTAGTCTTCGCTTGGATAATGAGCGATAGTATACAGAGTTTCAGTGATAGCTTGTCTGGAGAGCAGTTTGGGCAGCTATGCCAAACTCTGATTTTTCAACCAATAAACTTGTATTATTGTACAGCTGTACAATGTTTGGTACAATGACGGCCCATCAACTGTATATTTTGAAACCCGAATTTAAAGACTATAAACACCGGCAGAGGTTGAGTCACCAGTGAGCCTTTTTCAATGATAGGAAGGGATTATCTATGGTCTTGTAACAATGTTTTAACACAAAAGTTTTACCTTTTGTACTTTAAATGTGGCAATTGCAATCATTGTGATAATGTTAAACCTGGAAAGTAATGTATTGATTTTAAAACGAATTGTATTTATAAACAAAACAAATGTATCAATTGCAAGACAGCCTGAGTGATCGGTTTTTCCACAGGATTTGAATTTGAATTTGAATTTATTTGTTTATAATGTCGTGGACAGTCCCCATTAATGAACTGTAAACAGTAAATGGAGCAGCTTTAGCCTACATGACTAATTTCCAGCTGTAGTCCCCGGCCAGTTGACAGTAGGCTCCCTAAAATACATTAGTTAAAAAAATAATAAAATTACAGTTGCAGCAAGCACAAACAAATGGAGCAAGACATACAAACATGTCAAGCAGAATTGGAGCAAGCACAAACATGCGGGGAGACAAGACATGCAAGCACAAATGGCAGCAACATCAATGCAGTACATGAGATAAAACAGTACAAGGGGACAAGGGAAGAGCAAATAGTCATAGCAGACATACAGACACAGCAACATACAGACATAATAGCGTACAGACATAGTAGCATACAGACACAGCAGCATACAGGCACAGTAGCATCCAGACATTGAAACACACACAGACATATGCAGGTGGGTAGCAAAGATGGAGGTGTACATAACACACGTCACATCTGACAGAGATTAATGTATGCAGAGGTAGTTATCGCAAAGCCATGTTTTAAGGTGTGTTGTAAAGGTGGAGTATGTATGTATATTTTTTATGTAGGTAGGTATTGAGTTCCAGTTTTGTATTGCTATAACAGAGAATGATAATTGACCAAATGTACTTTTCCTAAATGGGACTAAGTCGCCGCCTCGTGTGGTGCTTCTGGTGATCTGACTGGTATTGTTACATTGGATTATGAATGAGTTAAGAGGAGGAGGAGCAGTGTTATGCAAGACTTTGCAGACCAGGCAGATGTTTTTGTATTTGATCACATCTTCCCAGCTCAGAAGTTTACGGTTATTTAGGATGATACAATGATGAGAGCTGTTAGGCTTCTGGTCCAGGACTTTAAGGGTTTGCTTGTAGAGAATTGCTAGTGGTTTGAGTGATGAGCTGTTAGTTTGTCCCCAACTTGTCAAACAGTATGTCAGATGTGACATAATTATGGCGTTCATGTATAATTTGGCAGCATTAAAAGGCATTACATTTCTGATGTATTTAAAATTAGTTAGGCTAAACTAGACTCTTTGGCATACTTTCTTAATGTGTGCTTTGAATGACAGATTGGAGTCAATAATGATACCCAGATATTTAAATTGTGGCACAATGCTAATATTTTTACCTGAGATTGATATATTGGACACGGTGTTACATTGTCTTTTAGTGAAAAACATTCCTACAGTTTTATTTACGTTAAGTTGAAGGCATGAACGGTTCAGCCAATTTGTGATCTGATCCATAGCTGTGATGAGTTTGGCAGCAGCCAGATGTTTGGTCTTGGCATGCACATATATTACAGTGTCATCTGCATATAATTGTGTTTCAACATCAGGGCAGACAGATGGCAGATCATTAATATATAGGCTAAACAGAAGCGGGCCAAGTATTGATCCTTGAGGTACACCGGTGCATAGGTTAAGAGCTGATGAACGGTGGTTGTTCACAGAAACATGTTGGCTTCTACCAGTTAGGTATGACTCAATCCATTTGAGTGCTAACGAGGAGAAGTTAAAAGCAGACAGTTTGGCAATAAGGACCTTATGGTTGACTGTGTCGAAAGCTTTGCGAAGGTCTAAGAACACAACACCGACAACACCTCCTTTGTCGACCATTGCGCGGACCTTCTCTAAAAAGAAAGTTAGCTGTTTCAGTGGAGTGATGGGCCCTGAAGCCAAACTGCATGGGATGGAGATTAAATGGACCATTATTTAAGAAAGAAACAAGCTGCTCTGATACCCACTTCTCAGCAACCTTGGAAATCAGAGGTAAAATGCTGATTGGGCGATAGTTGCATATGTTCTGGGGATCATCTGACTTGAATATGGGAGATACAATTGCAGTCTTCCAGGTACTTGGGAATGTCCCCTGTAATACTGACAGGTTAATAGTTTGGGTGATAGGGGGGACTGTATTCTTTCAGAGATTTAAGCATTATAGAATCCATACCATATTTATCCTTCGCCGTTGAGGTTCTAAGAGAATTAATGATTGCTTGAGTCTTAAGTTCAGAGATGGGTTGAATGCTGAAGGAAGGCTTGCTTTCGTCAACCTTAATAATACATAGGAGACTAGTTATTTCACATTTCTGCCGAACTTGAGCATGCATGCCTGACTCCAGAGTAACATGTAAATGCTCAGAGCAATTTAATACTGTTCAGAAAAACTGTGCCATTTTTATGTTTTAAAAGACTTAAAATAGCGAAGAGTGTGTCTTAAATCAGCACAATGAAAGTGGGCCTTTCCCACACAGAGCAAACACTCACATGGGGTGAATTCACTCTTAGTTCAATAACCATCTACACACTTAGTCACGTAACACAATGAGGGAGTAGGAAGCTGAGCGTGTCGTTCCGCACCGGTCTGCTACTTTCATCCGATTAAAATATAAATAACCAGGAAATAAGCGCTCGGTTTCGTTTATGAACAGTTGTGGGGCCAAAATATGTCTAAACTATTGAAGACACTAACTTGTGGAGACATAACACACTTACGCTCACAAGGGACTGACACTATGCAGGTCCAAGATGGAGGCGATGTGACCAGCGACGCTGGTGATCACCAACCCGAGAATATTGGCCAAGATATCGGCAACATTTATGCAATGCTAATGAAGATCTCCAGTGATATGGAGGGCCTAGCAGAAAGAAGTCGCACCACAGCGTCGGTGGAGACAAAACTATCCGTTTTAATCACAAGAATAGATGAGGTTGAGAAAAACGAGTAGAATATCTCAAATCTGCTGAGAAAAAATGGTAGGATAATCCACCGTCTAACAAGAAAGACGTCGAGCTGATATGGGGAAAAATAGAGGATATGGAGAATCGCTTGCGACGCAATAATGATCGTATTATCGTAATTCCCGAGGGCAGAGAGGGAGGTGATGCGGTGAAGTTTTTGGAAGAACTGATTCCGGTGCTGTTGAATACAGAATAGTCAGATCAGGAGTTTCTGACCATGGGACTTTCTTAAATTGAGTGCAAGATAGCCTAGCCTACTTTGTTTTAATTTTCTCTTCCCTTGGCGCTTATGAACATTAATATACAGACACTGGTTTTGGCTCATTTATTACAGTAGCAGAGCCTGCACAGCAGGATGAGTGAAGGCCGAAAGCCCCTCAAGGTTTTTATGTTTATTGTGTTTTGTCATCACTACTCCGTAACTGACATGTGCCTTGTGATACGTCGGGTTTCATTAGTATTTAGGCAGACATGTCATCTGAGTTAAGTTCTATACGTCTTTCCCTGTGGAATGTTAATGGGTTGGGTAACCCAATCAACAGGAAAAAGGTTATGACTAGTCTTAAGACAACATATATGATGCGGTGTTTCGACAAGAAACACATATGTCCTCAGTGGAGTCTCAAAAGCTTTGTAGAGACTGGGTTGGTTATGTGTTTTACAGTGTGGGTTCCAGTAAAAGTAAGGGGGTAATTACATTGATTAGTAAACATTTGCAATTTAAATGTCTTAAATTAAAGATAACTCAGGGAAAATTATTATTATACCGGCAGAAATACAAGGGCAAAAATGTATTTTGCCTAATATCGATGCACCTAACAGGGATGACCAGACATGGGGGGTTCGATCCCCCGCCCGGGCTGTGTCGAAGTGTTCCTGAGCAAGACACCTAACCCCCAAATGCTCCTGATGAGCTGGTTGGCGCCTTGCATGGCAGCCAATGTGTGTGTGTGTGTGTGTGTGTGTGTGTGTGTGTGTGTGTGTGTGTGTGTGTGTGTGTGTGTGTGTGTGAGAATGAGAAGCATCAATTGTACAGCGCTTTGGATAAAGGCGCTATATAAATGCCATAAATGCTAACCATTTACCATTTACCATTCTAAGGGGGGATTTGAATCCATTAATGGACCCGGTTCTGGACCATACCAAGGCCCTCTTGACACTGCAGAGGGTCTGCAAGTCTCTGGGATTAGTGTACATTTGGAGAATTCTGAACCCTTCTGGGAGAGATTATACCTTTATACCTTGAATCAGTGCATAAAGTTTATTCTCGGATAGATTTTTTCTTTTCTTATTTCTAAATAAATCCTCTGTGGGCCGTGCAATAGGTAATATCATAGTTTCCGATCACGCAAGTGTGCTTAGATCTGTTACCTTATTGTGAAAGAAGGCGTCTTCATTCATCCTTTTTACTGGAACCAACAAATATAGAGTGGTTAAGGACAGAGCTGAAAGTTTACTTCGAGACTAATTGGTCCTCTGTTTATTCTATTTGTGTAGCATGGGAGGCCCTTAGTTGTAATTAGGGGCCGTATTATCCAACATACTTCATTTTGTAAAAAGATTAGTGTATTAAAAACTGCTGGAATTGGAAAATAAAATTTAAAATGCCAAAACAGAGCTGAAGAAACTAATATCACATACTGACCACTGTGAATTGACCAAATTAAAATATAAATACAACAAATTATTATCCCAGAAGGTTGGATTTAATTTATTCAGGGCAAGACAAACTTATTTAGAGTTGGTGACATCTTCCACCATACCTGCAATTAAAGCCCCAACAGGTGAGGTATTAACTGCAATTGTAGACATGAATAAAACTTTTAAAGACATCTATACAGACCTTTATAGCTCAAAGTCTAGTTCTAGTGAGGAGGAAATTCTTACGTTCCTCGAGGCACTAGGGTTACCTAAACTGACAGAAGAGCAAAAATAATGTATTGACTCAGATGGAACTAAGGAGGAACTTACTGAGGTGATTAATGGCTTGCCCCTTGACCCGATTCTTTTTTTAAGAACTTTGCATCAGAGCTTGTTCCATCTATGCTAGAGATGTATAAAGAGGCATTAGAGAAGGGTACATTGCCACCAACTTTGAGGCAAGCACTGATCAGTCTGGTTCTAAAAAAGGTTAAAGACCCTCATGACTAAGGATTATCGCCAAATTTCTTTAATTCAGATGGATGTTAAAATAATTTCTATGCTCCTGGCAAATCGGTTAAACAGGGTAATTACATCTTTGATCCATATGGATCAGGAGGGGTTTATTTGGGCTTGTAGCTCCTTGGATAATATAAGACGTTTTATTGATATTATGTGGTCGGTAGCTGAAGTCCAGACCCCAGTAGCTGCTATTTCTTTAGATGCCTAAAAGGCGTTTGATATGGTTGAATGGGGTTATTTCATGAAAAATTGGAGAATTTATGTTTGGGGACACCTATATAAATTGGATTAAGTTATTATATGAAAAAACCAGAGGCTGCAGTACAAAGTAATGGGTTTATCTCTGAGTATTTTACACTGGGGAGAGGAACTAGACAGGGCTCGCCTCAGTCTCCTTTGCTATTCTGTTTAGCCATTGAACCGCTTGCGGTGGCCATAATGCATGAGACTGACTTCCCAGGCGTCTTGGCAGGCGATGCTGTAAGCCAGTCATAAGTAACATTTGGTGTCATGCGCTGGTCAGCTTGCTGACTTCCCCCTCCCAGAGCATACATTGTTAGCCCACACCTTTTGGCACACATGCCTGTGGGGGAGAGCTAGAGAAGGATTCTTAGAGGAGCCTTCTTGGGCCCCCCTTTTCTCACATTCTTACAGGTTAGAGCACAGGAATACTGGAGATGGCATAAAGATGTTTCATGATAATCCCAGGTTCTGATTGGTTCAGTGCAACTGGTGTAATGGTCTAGTTTTTGTTACAGTCTACCTTTGATATCATAACCAGGAGCCAAGGGGAAACTGGGCAAAAGCTGTCTCTGTAGAAGCCATTTGTTTTAGCTCCCTGACTAAGGTCTCACTGGTGGGAGTTTGGCGGTAAATTACAGATGGGTGACCCGTTTTTAGGGTCAAGAACTAAGGCCTAGATTTTGGAGATGAGAAGAAACCAAGCAATCTGGGGTGTCTCCTTTCCTTTCATTCACCCAAATCAGGTTTATCCAAAAGGTATATTACCATGAGAGGCACAAATACATATTTACAGCATAATGCAATTATCATGAAAACTCCCAACTACAGCATTCATAGATATGATGGGGCGGCCTGTAGCGTAGTGGTTAAGGTCAGGAAGGGCTGCCATTTGTGAGGGGCCTGAGAGCTGGGGTTTCTGGTCAATGCTGTTTAGACTACCTTTTGGGGAGTTTCGGACAAAGATAAGGGAAAGATGTACGAGTGGTCCAAGGGCAGTTGGGTCATGGGAAAAGAATCCTCCAGAACATTGGTGACCTCCCTGTGACCCCATACCTGGTCACTTCCAAGGGGGAAGACTCCGGACAAGGCACAGTGCCCTCATTTGGGCACTGCTGCCATTACACCGGTGACTACTCTCCTAGATTAAATATTCAAAACTGCTATTAAGATGGTAAATAGACCCGGTAAAACCTTGAAAACATTGACCATGTGATCCTTGTATTATTGTCTTATGTAATGGTAACAGGAATTGCATGTAAAATGGATAATCAGGAGGGAAGTTTCATGATAACTGCAACATAATAAAACATAAGGGTTATCTGTTTGGTATGGATGTGATCCGGTGAATACAAGGAATCGGATGAGAGACATTTCATACCAAATGGAGTTTAATAAACCATAGTTTCAGTAACTCAAGGGAAAACCTGCATGTCCTCTCTTGGTAATGATCTAATTTTCCCTACTTAACAACCCCAAGGGTGGGGGTCTAAATTCCAGATTTGACCACCCCTCCAGGTTGATTTATGGCACTGCCGCCTGGTTCCAAACGTATGATTTGGCATAAAAGCAAGGGAGACAGAATTAAATTACAGCCTAAATTACAACTGAATACTCAGGGGGAAATGGTGGCTAAAGACCGACTGACCAGCGGCTTGGTACATTCGTGGTAGTTCTAAACTGTGAGGCAGTCAAGTTCGGCCCATTAAAGGATTGGTGGTGCATGGCTCTTGTGATTTGGTGCAAAGGGAACCCTCTGGGCGTTACGACGCTGGTTCCTGTCAAATTAGCTCTAAGGAGCCCATTTAATGCTATGCCGACCTGGGCTCGCAACTATCAGGGCAGTGTTTTGCATGTATTGTGTTGGCTTGACCCCTCAGCCTCTGAGTTCTCCACCGAACTGAGATTTTGGCAATAATGCTACTCCCAGGAGCATATATTGAGTAATGGTGGTGTAGGTAAGAGTCGAGTGTAATCACTCCCGAGGTTCGCATATGTTTCAAACCCAAATTTCTACATTATATCTTAAATGGAGTCAGATAACGAAGGTAGATGTACTGACCCTACTGTGGAGATTCTTGGTCAGCCCAGACCAGTAAAGAGCGGAAGGCAGAGTGCTACTACTGTCTTTGTAACGTGGTTTATTCATTAGCTGATCTAGACTCTCCGCATTACTATTTAACCCCTACTAAAATTCTTCCAGCAACACCAGAAGGACAAGCACGCAAAACACCCTTCGGCCCTCGCTAAATTCCGTCATTGGGTTAGCGTGGGGTTTTACAATGCAGTGCATGAATTGATGCTCTATCCAAACGATATATTATTTGTGTCCGACCCTGGTTGATCAGTACCTAGCTTATGTATGTGTTTTTTTTGTATGTTGTAACTGTTAAATCACAAAAAAATAACTATCTACACAGAGGTTACTGCTACACACACAACTAACAAAACACTAAAATTTTTAGCAATTGAATTAGTGATATTGCAAATCTTGCTGTACTGCCAAGGACTCCGCAAAATTGGACAGCATTAACTTACTTCATTTTTCACTGTAAACATCATTTTCAACATATTTCTCTCATTGATACAAAAATAAGTACTGATTAAGATGGCATGCAGTTTGATACCATTGCTACTCTCATGGATGAAACGCAGCATTTCCAAATTGTAGATGCCTGTGTCTTCACTACAAGGGGGCGTGGGCGAAAAGATGATAAAAGCTGAGAATCTGCACTTGTGAATTGTTTGATTTCAGAGTTCAGAGCCAAATCAAGAAAAAATGTCTTTGTCCCAAACATTATGGAGGGCACTGTGCATGAGGGACGGCCAATGGGTAAGAAGATTACCTGTGTGGTGGCAAGTGTATAGCCCTTAGGCTGCAAGCTCTCAGCAGTTGCAGCGATGTGGCTGATCTCCTTAGGCTGTGGGGCAGCAGGGCCAGGGGGACTGCGGTCTCCTCCCTTGAGCAAAATCTCCATCCCTTCTCCACCTTCATCATCACTTTCTACAGTTTCTGAGTCATCTAAGGGGAGCAAGGGAAAAGAAGAGGGTAAAGAAATGGTAGGTTGGACAGATTAGGGGGAGACATTTTATACAATTCTAGAGTTCTATGAATTTATGAACAAGACCATCTGAAAACATTTTGATAGAAACCAAAAAGTGTCTAGCCAGAATTTCTGTGGTACATTCGAAACCAGACTTCATTTCCTGGAAACGTTGCAAAACAGTGCTCACTTGCACCTCTGGGATTGGATCCAGCCATTCAGAACCGTTTTCAAGTCAATGGTACAGTTGCGTTAAAAATATGAAGTCAATCATTTTACAGACAATCAAGAAAATGCAGTCACAATCTGTGTTTTTCCTGCATCTAATGTCTCCCCATGTGGCGATTTTATAGAAGTAATTGTCTATTTAGGACAATACAGCAATACTTTGTGGACGAATCAGGGACAGATTACCTCACTATCTTATGCACTCAGCGGAGCAGCCACATCAGCTCCCCTACTGCGCAGTCTCTGGCTTTAAATTGCACAACATGGCAGCCCCGGTAGACTTGAGTCTAACTGGCCTTTCCTGGTGCTCATATCAAAATAGTTCTTAAGACGTGCATAAGAAATCTGACAGGCCACCAATTAGACAGCCCACCAATTAGACAGCCATATTTAATGATCTTTGTAAGACTAGCACTGTTTAACAGCCTTTAACAGTGAAAGAAAATTCAAAGTTGATACCAGAGGTGCTGCTGCTTTGTCCACTGCTGTGGTCGCCTTCACTATCCTCCTCAACATCTCCAGAACAGTCTGAATCCTCCTCAGAGCTGGTGATGGAAACTGAGGCTGAAGGCATTTCAAAATCCTCACTGTATGCTGCTCTATACTTCTCCAACAGTTCATCAAGACTCATTTCACCTGGAGAGAAATTGAATATGTTAAACATCCCAAATCTTCATCTAAGTTACAATTAACAAACAAAATCTGTTTAACTTATAAATTACACAGAAATGATTGTATTGTTCTTGAATACATCATTTAAACATTCAGTGTATGTTGGAAAAAGTATGTGAATCCCTAGGCTGATAGCTGTATTACATTACATTACATGTCATTTGGCTGACACTTTTATCCAAAGTGACTTACAACTGATTAGACTAAGCAGGAGACAATCGCCCCAGGAGCAGTGCAGGGTTAAGCCCAACAGCCATGCGGATCTTATTGTGGCTACACCGGGGATCAAACTTCGCAAAACAGACCCACTCCAAGAGCAAGCGTACTTCTTAAGAACATAATGGTAAATATATGTGCTATATTGCAACATCTATCCGAGTTTGTCTGAATATTCAGTAACGCGCGTTGTAAGTTCCCACTCTGTTCTGAATCTCTGAACGATTCTAATTACATCACAAAATAATACTTCTGCATTTTTGTCTTGGACATAGGCTAGTCACTAAAGAGGCATTATTATTTGTAGGCCATATGATGCAACTATGCCATTACTTTCAGAGATGAAGATGCAGAAGAAACACCAAGTACACCACCAGCTGAGGAACTCACAGAAGGTACCCAAGGAATGGGTTTGTGAATGGCGTCTTCATTGCATGTAGTGCAGTGTGTGGTGATTTCAATAAATTCCTGAATAAAAATGTATTTATTTCTGTCTTCTAAACATTGAACTCATTGTCATGTTCATGAAACCATTTTGAAACCAACACAATGAATGCAATACCTTCCCCCCCTCCCTCCATGGCTTTTCCAAGCGTTTTAAAAAAACTTGACTCTCTCAAGAAATGCAGACAATGTGTGCCATTCTCAGGAACAAACATAAGCTAACAAACAGAACATATGGGAAGTGACTGCTTCAAGCAGAATGTCTGTTCAATGGCAGTGAGGAATGTGGTTTATGATTATGGTTAATTTAAGAACCTATAATAGATGAGCTGACTTTTTATTGGGCAAAAAAGACTGACCTGGTTTAAAACTGATGCAGCATTACATCACGCTGTTTTTGACTCTGCACATTGAGCTATTGCTCATGATCTTCCGAACAGTGCAACATTCATCACGAATAAATAAAGAATTACTTCCAGAGCAGCTTTGGTCAAGTTGCTTCTGGTTTCATAACTTGGTACGAGTCACATACGCAATCCATTTCAATACACAATGACATGGTAATGGTGATCCACTGTAACATCGTGGTGGAGAAGCGGTTGCTAACGAAAGACTACGAACCAGGCAGGCTATGGTGCAGCCTGCATAACAGAGTGAATAGCCAGGTGTTTGTACCATCGTGCGCCAACACGATCTTCCGAATAAAGGAAACTACAGTTATTTGTAGTTTTCTCTATAAATATTGGTCCAATTCACAAAGTGTTTAGCGCTAGTCAATAAGCAACCATAATCACGACCCACATTCTGGTGGAAGTGGCTGCTTCCCCGTGTTCTATTCGGAAGAGTTTACTTATGCTTATACAAATAACCAACAGTACACCTCTGCAATTTTGGCTTCTGTTGCTTAATTAATCTAGCCTTTAACAAAAACGTAATACTTTAGAAATGAGAATGGGGCATACGATTCCATAATCTTTGTGATAGGTCGTTATAGGTGCAGAAACCAGAAAGCTGTGATCTTGGCGCTGAATTTAAAGCACTTTGGGCCGGTTTTTACACCAAGGTCACTTTCTAAGTGAGAAATTGTGACAACCGCTCAACTTTATTCCACAAAACCACTTAAGGCTTAATAAAGTATGTGTTCGACATATCTCCAAAACGGATAGGCCAATCCCAACCAGTGATACCTCATTTTGTCACTGATCTTCCAGTTTCTTTAATTTAAAGAATGAGATCTGCAATTTACCGTGTTGCACCACAAATAGGCTATGGCATTCAAGCGATGATAGAATGGTGCGAAAAATGCCAAAAATGGCAATACCAGAGTAAATTCTCAAGACTGTTGTGAGAAAATCCCAGGAGATCAGCAGTTCCAGAAATGCTCAAACCAGCCCGTCTGGCACCAACAATCACGACACGGTCGAAATCAGAGAACACATTTTCTCCCCATTCTGATTGTTGATGTAAAAATGAACTGAAGTTCTTGACCCATATCTGCATGATTTTATGCATTACACTGTCGCCACAAGATTGGCCGATTAGATAATTGCATGAAGTAGTAGGTGTACAGGTGTTCTAATAAAGTGCTCAACGAGTGTACATCTTTCACATACACTGAAATACTTCAACACATAAGCAAGAGTACCTTCTCGTGCCAGGTCACCAAGCTCCTCGGAGTGATCAGCTTCCCCTTCGACTACCTCCTGAGCAGCAATGGTCTCTTCCACATCCTCAGCTAAGAGAGGCAGGGATAGAATAAGACAGAAGTACTTCGCTGCAAGAAATTAAACAATGCATTGCAAAATTCTCAGCCATCCAAACTTTTCAGAACACAGCAGAGGTTATACGAGGCCTATAAGGAACCATCACTTTACAGATATAAGACACAAAATACAGAACACTGAAAACACGATCATTACTGCCATCAGGATTTCCAAATCTGACACATCTGCCGTAAAAACTTTCATGCTCACACAACCCAAACACATCTCTTGGCAAATAAAGACCACAACTGAAAAAAAAACCCTAAACTGATGAACCAAATAAATAAAAAACCAACATCAAATCATAGGATTCAGTCCTTTTTTCCCAGCATGGGGTGCAAATATTAGAGACTGATGATTCCTGAAACCGAGGACTATATTGGAATTATGTCACTCTGCTGTGCCCTACTATCAGAACATGACAGACCGCGATGGATTAGACCGTTCACATTTGCCACATTTGGTTGTGTGAACCAGAAGTAGTTACTGCGGAAAAAACAATATGCAAATTTGCGGCCCCCAGCAGATCTTGAGGCAGGAGCACCAAATGAAACATAAAACCACAGTAATGGCTTCCTAGAAGGTCACTGGCACAACTCATGGCAATAATACTTGATGGCAATCAAAAGCCCAGAATCAAGACTGGATAATGAAAGCTTTTATACCTGCACTAAGAAAGTGATTGAATACACCTATTCAGAAGCAGCAGAGAAGCCAAGAATCCCCTAAAATATGGATAAAAGGGGATGGATGATACCCACCAAGCGTCACCAGTTATTTTATCAAATCATAACCTGCAGCAAATTGCTAAATTCTGATTGTCAGCAGTGTTCAAATGAAGACAGCCGTGTAATTATAACTGAGAAACTGATATCTTGTACCGCAATAATGACTGTTGTATGAATTTAGCAAGCAAGCATGGACTTAAATGGAAGCAGACTCAGCATAGCAGTTTGCTCTACCATCTTGTTACAGCTTTCTGAATTATCAGTACCAAAAACTCTGACATGCGCACTGCCCAAGCCTTCCCGTGCTTGCACATTTCCACAAGGTAAGTCAGTCAGTAAATAACAAAATGGAGTGGAAAGAGACACCGCACTGTAGTGCTGAATCTGTACTTTAGTTTCTTTTTTGTGTTTATTGGCTAATATTGCCAATGTATCCCTCAAACATGCATTCAGTGACATATACAGACGCTGTGGCTTAGCAACATAAATCATTTGTGACCAGAACAAAGAATTTGAGTCAACAATCATGAATTTTCTAATTCCATACAAAGTAGAGAAGGAAATTGGTACAACACACCGTCATCTTCATTGGCTGTAAATTCATCATCTTCCTCCTCTTCAGAGTCTGAAAAGGAACTCCCTGAAGACGCATCTTCAGCAGGGACATTCTGAAAAATGAGGTAGGGCAAGAATGTGATCATGCCACTAAGCAGTACAAGATAAGGCACAACTTGCTTTTACACCATTGTATCACACCAGTCAAGCAGTGATACACTATGCATATTTTTGCGGGGGTTTTTTGAGCAGAGCTCCAAGCACTTAAAATGAAGATTAAGTTAAGAAGAAAAAAAACAACAGTGCTTGTGAATGTCAGTTTGAGCATTTGGTTTGACCACTTAATATCTTAAATCTACAAGTAGTACTTTGCTGACAATGCACAGTCCCCCAAAATGTATCGTAACAGCAAGGCAATAAACAGAATACATTTTGGGTTGAGAAAAAGATGAACACGGGACACGATTTCAGAATTTCAGCTTTTATTTCTGGTATTTACACCTAGATTTGTTAAACTACTTAGAACATGGTACCCTTGGCATCACACTACCAATTTTTTAGGTGGGCAAAATATTGGAACAGAGTAAATAACACTTAATATTTGGTTGCATATCCCATGCTTGCAATAGAAACTGTTGCTCACCAAACTGTTGCATTCTTCATTGTGATGCTTTTACAGGCTTTTGCTGCAGCCTCTTTCAGTTGTTTGTTTGGGGGGCATGCTCAACTGGGTTAAGGTCTGGTGATTGACTTGGTCAGTCTAAAACTTTTTCTCCCTTATGAAGTCCCTTGTGTTGGCAGTGTGTTTTGGGTCATTTATTTTCTGCATGAAGTTCCTCCCAATTAGTTTTAGTAATTCCTCCCATTTCTCTAAGTTGGCAGACAATGTTATGCAGACTCTTATATTCATCCTGCTGCTTCCATCATCAGTTACATCATTAATAAAGATTAGTGAGCTCCAGAAGCAGCAATGTAAGCCCAAGCCATGACACTTCCTCCACCGTGCTTAACAGATGAGCTTGTGGGTTTTGGATCTCTACACATTGACACTTTCCATCACTTTGATGGTTAATCTTGGTCTCATCAGTCCATAAAACTTTCTTCCAGGACTTTTCCGGCTTATCTCTGTACTACTGTTGCTATTGATGAGTGGTTTGCATCTTGTGGTACAGGCTCTATATTGCTGCTTTCCAAGTCTTCTTCGAATGGTTAATTGAGCTACCTTCACCCCTGCCCTGGGAAGATTGTTTGTGATGTCACTGACTTGATGTTTTTTTTTCATTAACGGCAGTTGTTTACCTTGGTCAACCTGTTCAATGTCTATTGCTCAGTATGCCAGTGGTTTCTGTCTTTAGGAATATTCCAGATCATTGGGGATAGCTTGTGCAACGGCTCAAATTGATTTCCCCTCTTTTCCAAGCTTCAAAATGGCTTGCTTTTCACCCCAGACAGCTTTTCAATTCTTCATATTGGTTTATATTTTCTAGGCTAAAACCAAGAGCAGATAATTCAGAACAATTTGTTTCATCAAACAAACAGGACAAGAAACATATCAGTCACATGTTGCTCACCTATACCTAGCAAATTAGTTTGCATAAAAAACTTTTAAAAAAATTATTTAAAAAAAGAAGCAAAAACAGAGAAACTCCTTGTAGGGATGGAGATGTTGAATTATTTCCATGATCGAGTGATGCCGTAAGGTGATCGATTCCAAATCGATTTCAGTCCCACAGGGGAATAATCGATTGGTGGCCACCTTACAGCATTGAAGAACAGGGTTCATGAAACCAGTTTGAGACAACTTTTGCTTTGAGACATGGTACATTATCATGCTGGAAGTAGCCATTAGAACATTGATGCATTGTGACCATGAAGAGATGCAGATGGTCAGCACCAATAACCTGACCCCGGCTTCAGCTAAAGTGCCATTTCTGCCAAGAACGGACTTTCCCGGATAATCTATATTTGTCATCTGCATAATTGTTATTTGCAGAATAACCATTTGCATAATTCATTTTTTTCTATAATGATTTAATTTCCTCATACATATAAACACTAGTGTTAAACTCACCGTTTGCCCATTACCAGCCAGAAGCAGATGGGCTCCCCCTCTGAGCTTGGTTCTGCTCAAGGTTTCTTCCTGTTAGTCAGGGAGTATTTCCTTGCCACTGTCGCCCTAGGCTTGCTCTGAGGGGCGTTTCAGGCGTGAGCTCTTCGTAAAGCTGCTTTGTGACAATCTCGCATTATACAAATTAAAAAAAATTGAACTGAATTCAACAATACTCAAATAGGCCGTGGCATTCAAGCAATGATTGATTCTGACCCTACATTCCACATTGATCTGTATGCCACATTGAGTTATCAGATCAGGCTGTGTCTTCAACTGTCTAGTTTTGGTGAGCCTGTGCCCACTGCAGTCTCAAGCTTTTGGTTCTTGGCTGACGCGGTCTTCTGCTATTGCAGCCTATCTGCCTCATGGTTCCACGTGTTATGCATTCGGAGATGCTTTTCTGCTCACCACAGTTGTACAGAGTGGTTATCTGAGTTACCGTAGCCTTTTTGTCACCTGAACCCAGTCTGGGCATTTTCTATTGACCTCTCTCTTCAACAAGGTATTTCTGTCCTCAGAGCTGCCACTCATTGGATGTTTTTTCTTTTTCGCACCATTCGGAGTAAACTCTAGAGACAGCTGTGTGTGAAAATACCAGGAGATCACCAGCCTGTCTGGCACGATCATGCCACGGCAAAAATCACTGGGATAAAAAAATCCCACACGCTAACAACATAAGCAATGGCGAAAAAAAGAAAAGAAAAAAGAAGCTCCACAGCAAACTAAATGGAGATATACAGTGGGAGCAATAATTATTTGATCCCTTGCTGATTTTGTATGTTTGCCCTCTGTGGAGGGAGCTTCGGCTCCCTCCACAGATTCTCGATGGGATTTAGGTCTGGAGACTGGCTAGGCCACTCCAGGACCTTAATATGCTTCTTTTTGAGCCATCCACGACCCATTTTCAGTGCGCTCACTGAGGGAAGGAGGTTGTCGCCCAAAATTTCCTGGTACATGGCCCCATTCATCCTCCCCTCGATACGGTGAAGTCGTCCTGTCCCCTTAGCTGAGAAACACCCCCAAAGCATAAGGTTTCCACCTCCATGCTTCACAGTAGGGATGGTGTTCTTGGGGTTGTACTCAGCATTTCTCTTCCTCCAAACACGGCGAGTCGAGTTGATGCCAAATAGCTCTCTTTTGGTCTCATCTGACCACATCACCTTCTCCCAAGCCTCCTCTGGATCATCCAGGTGTTCTTTGGCAAACTTCAGACTGGCCTGTACATGTGCCTTCTTCAGCAGAGGAACCTTGCGCACACAGCAGGATTTTAATCCTTCACGGTGTAGTGTGTTACTGATGGTTCTCTTCGTGACTGTGGTCCCAACTGCCTTCAGGTCATTAACAAGCTCCTCCTGTGTAGTACTGGGCTGATCCCTGACCTTTCTCATGATCATTGATATCCCACGAGGCGAGATCTTACGTGGAGCCCCAGACCGAGGGAGATTGGCGGTGACTGTGTTTCTTCCATTTTCTAATAATTTCTCCAACAGTTGTTAACTTCTCACCAAGCTGCTTGTTTATTTTCTTGTAGCCCATCCCAGCCTTGTGCAGGTCTAGAATTTTGTCCCTTATGTCTTTAGACAGCTCCTTTGTCTTGGCCATGGTGGAAACGTTGGAATCTGATTGTGTGGAAAGGTGTCTTTTATACAGCTACATAACGATGTAATGAGTTGACACAGGTGTTTTGGGTAATGAGTTGAGATTAGGAGTGCTTCTTAATGGAAAACTAACTGGTTTGTGGGAGCCAGAATTATTGCTGATTGGTAGGGGATCAAATACTTATTTCATGCAAAAATACGATAATAAATTTATAAAATGTATATGATGTTGTTATTGTGGATTATTTTGTGATATTGTGTCTCAATGTTAAAATGTCCCTATGATTAAAATTCTACACAGTTCCATTCTTTGTAAGTGGGCAAACTGTAGGGGAAAATTCACAGAACGAAAGATCTCCCTCCTAAAAGCATGATAACTAATCACAAGTCAAAATCAGACTCCACCTTAGTGAGCAGGCTGGTTCCTCCAAAACTCTCGACGATGTGTGCTAAAAGTTTATCAATATATCTGTATTAAAGTATGATATGTACCCTGTATAGTTTCAAACTGATTAACTGCTAAATTGTGCTAAGATTACACAGTGAGCCCAGCCAGCTGGCAGGGGGGGGGGGGGGCCCGTCTTGAACTGTGTAGACCAAACTGTCAAGGACACGGGCATAGCAAGATATGACTGTACAGCTGATTTCCCATTTTCAGGTGCGGGGTGAATTGAGGACACGTAGTTGGCAGAATGCCCTGAACTTTGTACAGAGTTGGCAGAGCATAAGGACCGTTGGCAATTTGCCACAATGACGTTGTGGGAGGAGCGTTGGGAGGAGTTACGATAAGAAAAGTGTGGGTGATTTGCCAGAATGAGGTTTGAGGAGGAGTTGTAGGTGGAGTAACTGTGTATAAAATGGGTGTACAAATGCCAGTCGGGGTTCAGTTCTGGAGAGCTGATCCGGCTTTATGCACGTGTGCTAATAAAGTCTGATTTTCCTGAAGATCTTGCCGCCTGGTGTCGTCTTTTCCCTCGCGAAGATGTTTTTCGACAAATTGACGATTTGGACTCTGTCGTTTCCTAGACACGACAAAACCTACAAAATCAGCAAGGGATCAAATAATTATTGCTCCCACTGTAGATGTGGCTCTGAATAAAGAAACATTATCTTCCAGTTTTAGGACTACAGTGTCCAACAAAACAAAGAAAGAACTATGGTTGAACATCGCTCCAGCCCACAGAGAGAGTGGGAAATCGTCAGTTTATAAATATCATTTAAAAGGCAATTCGGCAATGAAGTGCAACATGCATCCTTCGTAATGTACAATTTTATTCTTTGCATGAACTGTCCCATTAATGTGACATTTTAGTAATATTATTAGCCAGCTACAAGTGTAGAATGATTAGTGTACATATTGCTTAACAGATTGAGATGTAACTAAGGGCAACACAGCTGATTTCAGAGGCTTGCAGAGTGAGCTGACAACGTCGATATCTAAGAGTGGTCCAGACCAACCTTACGAAAGTACCTCTTATAGAAGGTATACTGAGCTAAGAATGTTTCGGGAAGCACGCTGAAACTTTAAACGTTGTTGCTAACTGTATAGCATTTATATTACTCCCGCTACTTTTGACAGGAATGTCCTTGAACTGTGCCAATGGTCTATAATCATAGCGTGGAGACATGGAGTTTGAGCGCCTATTCAACCGACTACGTGACAATGGCAAAATGTAAAGAAATTTGTAACCAAAATATGCTAAACATTGGTAACAGTTGGTACAGAAAAAAATGCCCCATTATTCTCCAGAGGTTATTTAGCGCATTAGCCGTGTATTGACCACCCAGGGCACGAGTACTGAGCACTAGTAGCGGCCATAAAAGGTGGCGTGCTTCAATTTTAGCTTTCAATGAATAAATAGATGATTAGATCTACTCGCCATTTTAATTTGTAATATTATGCAGGCTACATGGCAATGTATTTACAATACCCAGCCCATATTTAAAAAATGATATCTTGCAGAGACCAACTGTTCTTTTGTTAAAAAATACTGTATATAAAATTTTTTTTTAAAAATGTAGGTTGCAAACCAAGAAGCCTTATCACGATATACCAATTAATCTCCACAATTAAGGAATTCCAAAAGTATTGTAAACAAGGTTGTATTAATATTACAAAATGTATATGGATTTTCTTTTTCCCCATTTAAGACAGTATTGTGTATTTCTATGGGACTTTTATGTTAATGGATAACGGCGTTTCATAAAGTGAAATAGAAATGTTAATCTGAACACGTACCTCCAGTAGGAGGCCAAAAATAGGCAGTTGAACAAATTGATATTTTTTCAATTAAGCCTAAGTGTTTATCTTTTCCTTGCTCCTGACCTGCAAATCAATCAAGGTCTGCCATCTTTAAGGATATTCCAACCCGTTAAATGTTCTTTCTAGGAGCTACAAGTAGAAATTAGGAAATTAAAGGAAGCTTTCCTTTAAGCAAGGTAACATGAGCGGATCCTTTGCGTTTAAATGATCAACCTGTGGATCCACCTCTCTCCATCTGACATTAATCTGCCACCACTGACGTGGCCTCGAACTGACATTTGAAGGAGCAAGGACATTCGATGTGCCTAATTCACATTCTCAATTACCATGTCTTCACTTCTTTTCCAAGCCCCTTTCTAGCCTCTCCCAATGGGTGGAGCCAGGAGAAGGAAAAGGAGCAAGGAAAAAAGCCATAGGAACGAGCCCCACAATTTTCTTTAACAAAATTATAGATTTTCAGAATAAACATAACTCATACATTCTGCCATCTATAGACACGACAGATATAAAAAATAAATAAATAAAAAGTGCCATTCATTCATTTTCATCACTGGAATATCCCAACTAACCCCACCCCTACCCTCCTACGTACATCCAGAGTTCCGCTGTATCACCACATCCAATAGGCTTGCATACAATTTATAAACATTTGTTTGGCCTGTGAATTCATCATTTGCAAATTAAGAAAAATGTATAAAAATAAACAGTATTTTAAGCAAAAAACATCTTCGAGTTTGTCTCAGGTGAACATTGCCATTGCAGGGATCCTTGCATTGACCCTTTAGTCCAAGTTCAGTCAGTTCTCCAGGTAGTGAAACAAAGGGGACCACATTTTTTGTTAGTCCTGGTTCTTTGTGAGAGGGGTCACGAAAGAGGCATAGCCAAGTCTTAACCCATCTAAAGAATTCTCAAATCCCTCCAAATCAAACAAATGACCCCATTCCACCCTATCATGCGCCTTATCAGCAACTAGAGATAAAGCAAGAGAGAATCATGTTTGCTGACAGCCAGGACATCTGTAAGGATGGATGGCATGTAAAAAAGGCAGCAAAGCTATTTACACCATTTCTTCACTACATTTGGCCTTGGGGAGAAAATAGACCAACACTGTGACAACTGCTGCAGCCAGAACAAGCAAACAAATGTGCGCCCTGGTACTGTGCACGTCAGGCACTGCACAAACTTCATCACCGTTTGGATCTTCACTTTCTAATAGTTGGACATACAAAGTTCAGTTGTGGCTGGCTTTTTGGCCTGATAAAGCTGTACTTCAGGAAGACCAGAGTGAGCACCACAGCTGGTAGGGAAGGAGTACACAGTGGTGGTCCCCAGTTATAACTGGCAAAAGCATCCGACACCTTACTTCAAACCACTGCCACATATCAAGAAGTACAAAAAAGCAGTTCATTTATGTTAATATTTAACCAATTATAACTATCCTAAGGTTGGCAAATGTATAAATATGAAGGCAACCAATACATTAGTTCAGAGGTGGGTAATGGCATTTATATAGCACCTTTATCCAAAGCGCTGCACAACTGATGCTTCTCATTCACCCGTTCATACACACACTCTCACACCAACAAGCTCGTCAGGAGCATTAGGGGATAAGGTCTTGCTCAGGGACACTGACACACCCAGGGCCGGATCAAACTGGCAACCCTCTGACTGCCAGATGACTGCTCTTACCGCCTGAGCCAATGCCGCCCCTCTTACAAGATACGACCAGACAAACATCCTTTCCCCACAAGTTCAGACTTCTGTAATGACTGCTAAAAATGTCCTCTCCCACAACCATCAGTAGGCAAAGCTAGACTGCCAAGATATACAGGCGGCCTGTAGCGTAGTGGTTAAGGTAAATGACTGGGACATGCAAGGTCGGTGGTTCTAATCCCGGTATAGCCATAATAAAATCTGCACAGCCTTTGGGCCCTTGAGCAAGACACTTAACCCTGCATTGCTCCAGGGGAGGATTGTCTCCTGCTTAGTCTAATCAACTGTACGTCGCTCTGGATAAGAGCGTCTGCCAAATGCCAATAATGTAATGTAATATACAGTACTGTGCAAGTCTTAGGCACCTGTATAACATTCTGTACAGAAGATTCTTTCAAAAATAATTCAATGACAGGTCCTAAATAAAAATACTATACATTTCACATTACATTTTAGTAATTTGGCAGAATAGTTAAAAACTGAATCTATTTTTGGTGACCACCCTTCAGCGTTAAAACCGCATCACTTCAGATATAGAACTGCAGGACAGCGTTGGCTAAGACAATCAGCAGGGAGGTTGTTCCAAGAATGTTGGAGAACTAGCCTCAGTTCTTCTGCAGACTTTGGTTGGCTCCCTGCTTCTGATCTCAGACAGCCTTGATCAAGTTTTTATGTAAAAAGCAGTAAATTGCTTACAGTTACTTTTTTAAATTAAATACGTCTCTGTAAAATTTAATCTTTTGGAAAATGAATACTTGGAAATCTCAAATGTGTTTTTTTATACTAACACACACAAAAAAAAAAACGTATATAATAATGTCTAGGCGGTGTCCACAGAAAGCGTTTTTTGAGCTGCCAGCGCCCTTCTGCCATTCATTTCTATGCTAAAGACGCGCTAGGCGCGCTCCTCTTCCCAGTGCTGCGCCTAGCGCTTTAGCGCGCTCCAGGCTTTGTTCTTTATGTTTTGGTCATGATAGCCCTTTATGGTAACTAGCTAGCTGAGTCAGGTAACTAACTAACTGTCAGTTAGCATTATCTTAGCACCCACACACTTCTAGCCCTTCTCCTGACAGCGGGATCTTCATTAAGATCTGCCGCTAGAGCAATTGCGAGGATTTTGTTTCTGGTATTCATGTTTACCGTTATGTCGTTATTTTGGTTAGGTTATTTGTATTAATGACGGACACGACGACCTTAACCTAGCAACAAAAAGCGCTCTGAGATGAAAAAAAACGCTTTCTGTGGACACGGACCCCAAGACTTCCTTTTTGTATTTTATGACTTTTGTACTCTGTGGTTTGACAGTCATACCATTTTCATGTTAATGAAATTGTTGGTTTTTTTTTTTTTTTTTTTTTTTTTTTTACAAAGTCTCATGACTTCACATGCTCATACTGTATACATTATACATTCACTTTTTTTTTTCTCTCTCCTAGGTATTCACTGTTGAGACAACTCCCTGCCCCCTTTCTCTATTCAGGCCTCCCAGTTACTTGAAATGCAAATAAGCCCCCACACCACTCCTAGGAATAATGGGTAGGGGTTTTCAGCCATCAGCATCCATTAGAGTCCATTAATCCTCTAGCCTCTCAGATAGCTTGTTGATCAGAACAGAGAAGGTGAGGATGGAAGCAATGCCACTGAACACATTATTGATATTATCTTTGATAGAAAGATAATAAGATGGGCAGAGAATGAGAAAGGGGCCATTCCATGTCAACTCAAATCCAAAGCGAAGTACAAAACCATGCATATCAAGGTCATGCAACAAACAACCAAACACACCAGATAAGGAACGATTCATATAGGATTGGATGTAAGACCATGCACATATGTCTAGGCCAAGCCTGTAACTACCATATTCGCTGGAATACTTAAGTAAATTTCTCCACTGCAATAAAATCACATTGACACATTTTTTTTTTTTGGAACAGTCGTGTGCAAAAATGTGGGCACCCCTGGTCAAAAAGCCTTTTTCAATTAATATCTAAGTGAACAGAAGGGAACCTGAATTCTAAATGGTACAAAGCTAAATATGACATTTCCTCTCATTTTAAAGCAAGATACATTTTTTACAGTTTAAAAATAATTAAAAAAAGGAAAAGGGCCCTGTGCAAAAGTTTGGGACCCCTGTCAGTCACTTTGTAACTACTACCTGGGGCAACGGGTTGTAAATGCTTCCTGAGACTTTCAATTCTCGCTTTAGGAATTTTTCCCCATTCTTCCTTTTACATTACATTATTACATTACATTACGTGGCATTTAGCAGACACTCTTATCCAGAGCGACGTACAACAAAGTGCAAATCAATCACAAGAACAAGTGCAAAAGTAGACCTGAGAGGACAGTACAGTTCCGGCAGATGGCAGAACACCTCTAGTTCAGAAATATCCATCAGCCTCCTTTGCATGTAATGGCATGTTTGAGATCCCTCAACAGATCTTCAATAATATTAAAGTCTGAGGATGGTGGTGATAATTCCAAAACCATCCATTTTTCCTGGAGGTACCTCATGGTTGATTTGGATCATCGTCTTACTGGAAAGCCCAATCGCTCTTCAACTTCAATGTCTGAACTGGCCCTCAAAAATTAGCCTCAAGAATTTCTTGATATTTGGTGGAATCCATTCTTCCTTCCACTCGCACAATATTTCTGGTGCCCCTAGCACAAAGCCCAAAAGCATAATGGATCCACCCCGGGCTTCACAGTTGGCATGGCATTCTTCTCTACAAAGGCTTCACCCTTTTTTCTCTCCGAACTTGTCTTCTTTGGTGTGGCCAAAAACTTTTGGTTTCAGCAGTCCAAGGCACGTTGTTCCAAAAGGCTTCAGGCATCACAATGTTTTCTTTTACATACTTCAGACGCTTAATTTTATGTTGTGTTCATTCTTGCTGGTCTTTGTTGTTTAAAGTTGTATTGTCCTGTGAACAGAGACCAGTGTCTGCTACTCTCTTGCAGGTCTTTTGCAGTGATGAGTGGGTTTTTCTGAAAATTTCTCACCAGGTCTCAGGTCGTTCTAGCTTAAATCTTTCTTTGTCTTCCAGACCTTGCCTTGACTTCAACTGTTCCATTTATCTTCTATTTTCTAATAATGTGTAAAATGTTGAGTTTTTGTAGCCTTCTCCTTCTTGGTGGAAATGAACCATCTTCATTCTGACATTCGTGGACAACCGACGGTTGTTAAAATACCCACCGCAGTTGGATATTTTAGAAGGCAGGAAGTTACTTAAGTTCCTAAAGTTATTCCACTGACTCATTAAAGCCTTAACGAGTAAATCACCTGGGTCTGGGCCTTGGTAATCAACTTCTTAAAAAGTAACAAAGAATTATCCAAAAAGGTTTCCAAACTTTAGCTTTTTCTTTTTTATATGATTTATAAACTATAAAAAATGAAAATAAAAAGCAATCTTATTTATGTCTCTGCCATGTAGAGATGAGGTTTGCATTCAATCACAGACAGTTTCATTGCAACAGACATTTAAACCAGGGGTGCCCAAATTTTTGTACCCCACTATACGAGTAGAATAATAGCCAAACAGCATCTAGGCAATTATCCCACTTGTACAACAGCTTACCAACAAAACTTGTATTTGTAATCAAAAGATGAGTTTCAAAATATTGGCTCATTCTCTTCATAGTAGAACTAAATATTCTCAAAAATATATATATTTTTTTTTTACATGCTAAATGTAAACATACAACATATGAGGACCTATATGCTAGTGAATTCTTGTAGTGCTGATGCTGATTCCCAAAAGTACCTGTGCCTGGGTGAGTGTATGCAGCAGTTGGTCCAGAGGCAGGGTGCCCTCATGCCGGAGCAACTCGATCTCCCGCCTATGCGTTTCATCATCATTTCCTTCTTGTTGTTCTTCAACCTCAATGGTCTCCTCATCATCCTCCTCCTCACACAGGGGTTCAAAGTCTCCATCTGTGCAAGAGAGAGAAGACTAACTTTGCAGACCTTAATACACCAATACTAACATACAGCACAGTCCATAAGTATTTAGAGAGCATGCCAGGTTCTACACAGCTCTGACTTGGGGGGGGGGGGGGGGGGGGGGCACTTTTTATTCAGGGCACAGTGCGTTTTGCCTCTGTACTCCAGCACATTGGATGAAATTAATCTGTGAATGAGGTCACAGTGCAAACATTGCCCTGATTTGAGGGGACTTACCATACATAGTGTGATCTGTGCAGGAATTACAGGCTTTATTTTATACATAATGATGATGTCATCAACTTAATCAGTCACAGCCAACTTAATATTGCCTGCAAATGCAATATAGGCAAAAACATAAATGTGATTTGTCGAATTGATTCAATCAGCTGAGGGGGGGGGAGAAAGGCATTCTTTACCAAACTACATAGAAAATGGTTTGTGGTCTGTTATTCTGGACTTTTTTCATATTCTATACTAATTTTATTACTTTCAATATTGTCGGGCTCTGTTCAAATAACTAAATATTAATTATCATTATTGCCTAATAAACGGAAGCTGTTTTTAATCACTCGTTGCCACAAGAGGCTAGCATCAGTGCCTAACTGTAGTTTACAGAATGTTACCATTTTTCGAATCGGTTGCACTGTATACCAAGTATGTGAGGTCTTGGAAAAACTACCAGTGAATGGAAATATGGTAACATTATAATAAAATGCAGGGTTTTTAGTAAGAGATCAATACTTTTCATGTTTTGAATGAACCTTCATTCACCATGGTGCTGCTTTTCTCGCAATAAAAAGAAAAAATAATTGTAATGGCAATCGCCAACTAGATATGGATCGACGATAGATGTAATCAATCGTCAATTCACAATAGGAGCAACTATGATTTTATCCAGAAGGCAAACCAAATTACAAGAGCAGCTGGAGCAAACAGACTGTTTGTATTGAAGATAAGCGATAAAAATTAGAAGAAATGTGAAGAAAGTGAAAATTAAAGACCTTAAAACATCAAAGTAATTGAGTTGTTTTTAGTTTGTGCCCCTAGATTTATAACCACAGGTGCTCCTTGAAAAAATACCATACAACTCTGCAGGTTTTAGAACAAGCAATACTATCTCTTACAGACAAGCCAGTCACATTAAATTAATTTTGAGCAGTTTCATGTTGCAATATGCACTGATGATAATATGACCTCTGGGATAAGTCTGGGATAAGTCTGGGATAAGTCTGGGATAAGTCTGGGATAAGTCTGGGATAAGTCTGGGATAAGTCTGGGATAAGTCTGGGATAAGTCTGGGATAAGTCTGGGATAAGTCTGGGATAAGTCTGGGATAAGTCTGGGATAAATCAGAATAAGCAAACGTTGGTTATTGTTGTCGATGTGTTGGACACGCACAAATACCTGAGCAACTATGACAAGGGCTAAATTGTTATGGCCAGACGTTTCAGTCGGAGCCCCCCCGAAACTGCAAGGCTTGTGGGGTGCTGCCAGTCAGCAGTGGTGAGTCAGTAAAATTTCAACAAAACGGTAACTAGGACACCACTCACCATCCTCATCTGGGAGATGTTGCTGTAGTCCTTTGGGCCCAGAGCTTGCTGCTTCAGGGCTGGTTAGAGGGGTGGTTATTGGAGGAGTAGCCACATTGGCCTCACTTAGGGACTGGCTGAGTAGGTCAGAGTAGCGTTCTGTCTGGCCCACAATGAAGTCCAACTGAAGGTCTAGAGCTTTCTTCCGCTTCTCCTCCAGTCGGGACTGCTGCTTAAATTGTACCACCTACAAGGGAAATGGAATAGTATTCCGTAGTCATTTGTGAAGCATTTGCCAATGTAGTAAGCAACTGCCAAGTCCAAACCTCACCGAAACACTTAAAATGATGCACCCCAAGATTAGTCAGCCCCAAGCTCCTTTTTTGGGACAAAAAGGCCAAGACATAGAAGTGCCCCACTGAAACATGCCGCAACAAGAACAGTGAAGATGTGTTGTAAATTACTATTGTTTTTCAAGCACATGTATTTTGTAATCGTTGGGTATAGTGTTTTATCTTAGTGGTATTAGCAGCAAGTAGGTGATTTTATTTACAGATTTCCTGAGCAAAGCATAATCTTAAAATGGGAGGAAAATATACCATTTCAAATGCACGCAATTTTGAAAATTGCCAAACAAATGGCAGTTCACTTGCCAAATTTCCCCTTCTTGCAGCACATAAGTTATGATTGGTGGCATGAGATAAACGCTTCATTTATTCATCTAGGGCAGTTTATCAAGAGAAACTTGGCAAACTCTTGTCCTCTTCTCAATACACACTCACCGAGCATTTTATTAGGCATTTAAGATTTTTTTTTATTTTTTTCCCCACTTCTACTGCTGTAGTCTATCCACTTAGTTGTGTGTTCAGAGATGCTCTTCTGCATACCACTAATGTGCGGTTATTTGCATTACTGTCTCCTCTGATGTCTCTCATTAACAAGGCGTTTCTGTCAGCAGAACTGCTGCTCACTGGATTTGTTTTTTGCACCATTCTTTGCAAACTCTAGAGTCTACTATGCATAAAAATCCTAGGAGTTTCTGAGATACTCAAACCACCCTGTCTGCCACAATCATTCCACGGTCAAAGTCACTTAGATCACATTTCTTCCACATTCTGATGGTTGATATGAACATTAAGTGAAGCTCCTGACCTGTATCTACATGATTGGATGCATTGTACTGCTGCCACACAATTGGCTGTTGAGATAAGTAGGTGTAATAAAGTAAAAATGTTCCTAATAAAGTGCCTGTGAGTGTCATTTACCTTAGCCACTACGCTACTGGCGGCGTGTAGCATAGTGGTTAAGGTAAATGACTGGGACCCCCAAGGTCGGTGGTTCTAATCCCGGTGTAGCCACAATAAGATCCGCACAGCAAGACCCTTAACCCTGCATTGCTCCAGGGGAGGATTGTCTCCTGCTTAGTCTAATCAACTGTACATTGCTCTGGATAAGAGCATCTGCCAAAATGCCAATAATATATTGATTAACCCTCTGTACAACTTACTTGGTGGGATTAGAATGAATTTTCACTATGGACCGTCAGGTATTACAGCATAGTTTGAATAACCAGCCTTAATAGTTGTATTTTATTCTCCTTTGTTTGCCAGCTAGGCATCTTCGGACAAGACTATACTATTACCCTCACATCAGTGTTTCACATTTTAAATAATGCTTACTTTTACTTTAGTAAAAGGAGTAACATGGTGGTTGAATGTGACACTTATCTTTGGGCAACAATAAAACAAATGTGCACACTTTCTGTTTATTATTCACGCATTTAAATTAATTTTTAAACTTATTTTTCTAAGCCTAAATTTCGCACTATAAAACATCACCCAAAGTGTCTTGGCGTGGGAATGAGAACTGTCAATTAGCATGACCCCCACTTACCACACATTGTTACTTCGTTCCATAGCTACCTCCATGATATGTGCTCATCATGGGAGACTAAGTTAGCTAGCGTAGCCAATAATAATTTCAGCTAGCTAGCAAACCAAGCGAAGATAAAAGCACAACTATAACAAACTGATTTAATTGTTTTTTTGCTGGATTCAATCAGGGAGAAATTAGAGAGGGTAGCACAAAGAGAAGGGATGATAGCTAAGGTGCCACGGCAGAGATCAAATTCCCACCTGTCCAGGAGATTCACATATACCTCAAGAGTTGGTGACCCTACAGATTGCACCAAAAATTTTCCAAATCATGAGCGTAATTCAGGGCCGGAGAAGGACTCATTTTCAGCCCGGGAGTTTCATGGACTTTTTTCATGGTCCAATTTTGGGGTGGGGGAGTTAAATCACAGTATATGTCTCAATTCATCTTCGCCAAACCTTGTTGGCTGCACAATAACTTTTCTATTTGGATTAAGCCATGCCAAGCCATGTAAAACAAACGTTCAGCAGTCTGTTGTTAACCATACTGTCAGTAGTACTTTATTTACTTGGCGTACAAATAGTCTGTTCAGGGTGTCAACTTATCTGATTCATTAAATTCAGGCTTACTCACTTTCATAAAGGTGAACTATGATTTCATTAGTGGACCTAGCATTGAGTCATCGCGAATAACTGAGCACACCACCTCTGCTATAAAGGTAAGATGCACTGGCTAGTAAAACATCATTTTGATGATCCACCCTTTGCGGAATCACATGTCGAAAACAAACGAAAGCACGGAACCTGTAGAATCCTATATTATGCGCACAAGATAGATTTTGTTTTTTGTTTTGTTTTTAAACACCTGGGGCTTGGTTTTATTTTTAAATGGGGGGGGGGGGGAAATCTGAAGCTGCCAAAATGAGATGCCTGGCAGGTATTTGCAGATAAATGTAATTATACAGACTTTGATTTACTAGCTTTCTGATTATGCCACCACCCTGAAACATTTCATGAGCTTGCAGCACAATATGCAACAGTAATGTATGCAATTTACCTTCTCCACACTGCTCCAAAAAGCTCTGACTTCTTTCGCTATTGAAGAGGCCACCCGGCGCAGCTTGGCCTGCTCCTCCCGCTTGGCTTTCTCTTCTTTCTGCCTCTGTTCTTCATGGTGTCGCATCACCATCCGAACTACCTGCAAAACACACATTTATGCTTGTATTCATGCAAGACCTTTGAGTCACTGACTGAAAATACTATATAGTGTGCGCAACCTAGAAGCCCATAATCTGGCTTGATGGCAGGACACGATGACAAAAAAATAATTAAAAGCACAATTTAAAATTAGATGACAGAAAAGCTTGTGCATAAGGTTAATTATACAACGGACAGATCTAGTCCATTGTCTCCTATTGGTCAGTTAGCTTTCCAGCCGTGCCAATATCCACAATATACGCACAACTAAATGGAATGTACACACATCCTTTAAAATTACTGTGTTTATAGATCATGAAGCAAATTACTCATAACGATGCTATGAATTTTAAATAACAGCACGTTATCAGGCAGGATCCAGACAAATGTCAACAACAAAGACAAATAACTTGTGTGTCAGGGTCATCTTGTGTAATGTAAACTCGCAAGCTAGCTAGCTAACGTTAATGCAGTGCGGATACATTTTGTCTTGTAATTTGATACTGCAGTGATGGCCGTAGTTGGCATTACAATTATGAAATGGTGAAACATTTGCTTATCTCTCTCTTCCTCAAATACGCTTCTTGAAACACTCTTCAAACACACGTCCTCAAACGCTCTCTCTGGAAGCAACCTTTCCTGGACCAGCGTCTCACATGCAGTACTGGGAAGGCCGCAAGACCGAGCAATGCACACTCGCAAAGGCCTCTACCAGCAACCCGCCATGGAGCACCGCAAACCAGTCAGGACAATACACGAGTGCCGGTGTTCCAAGGAGACTGAGAAGAGCCACGCACCCAAGAGACAGCCTGATCAGCAACCCCAGTAAGTCCCATGAGGCAAGTGACCTGTGATAAGGACAGCGCTGCGTGTTTTGGAACTTTTTTCATACCACAAACAGAACATACCCTACAAGGAAATCAAACGGAAGGACTCAAGTAAGGCTGTAACTCTAGGAACATAGCTATCTTAAATTCAACCGCAACTGCTGTGATTGAATGTACATAACTGTTTTAATGCTCAATGTGATTTATTACTGTACACATTCTTTTGGATGGCCCCAAGCCATCTGCCGCACTGCCTTAGATCTAATATACACGCATTGACAGGATCTTGCATGGGGTTTATTTTAAGTACTAACCGGTTGTAGTACAGCATTACTGATCTCCACACACACTGATAACCATAGGGTTATCCTGGATCTGTTTTGTAACTTCATGTCCCATAGTTTTCTCACTAGCTCCAGCTGGTTTCAAACCTCCCTCCATCATAGCTTCTTTGTTCTCCTTGAGCACATGTCCATGGTGGCACGCCTGTATAACCGCACCCATGCAGTAGAACATACAACCTTCCCACATGGCTGCACGCACATGCACACGTACATCACTCTGGTGAAACTTGGTTATATTTTCCAAGGTTGTTCGAATTAATATTGCTCCTGTATTGAATGAAATCAGCCTCTCCAGTGAGAACTCCCAAAAAGCCATCACCTTTTTGTCTGATTTGTTTACATTAGTTCAGTATCAACTGAATGTATAGTATTTTGATTTAGTTAAGATTAACTATAAATGCGTAATTTTGATAATTTAATTATTCATTGGAATGGCCAATTTATAGTTATAAAATATTTCATGAGCCTGATATTTTACCTTATGCCACTATTTGTAGAAGGATAGAATCCTCACAACTCTACACATACCGTGTAGGGGCATATACCTCCACTGGTATGATGACAAATTTACTTGCCAATCAACCAATCTTTCTTGTATAGAAAGCAAAACCATGGCACCCTCAAAAATAGTATTAGTGACATTCGGTAAAGGTGGCCATCCCTAAACCTCATGGCAGTCTTCCTCGTTCTACCAGGTCTTTTGACAATTCAGTTCACCAATTGTTTTTTCTTGTTAATAATGAACCACACTGTTTACCTGGGCAAACCCAGGGTTTCTGCAATGTTCCGGATTGATATTAATTTCTGAGGCTTATGATGGCCAACTTAATTTGCATGGACACTTCATGTTGAAACACCCCAACAACAATCACCAAATGCAATTGAAATGTCAAATTCTAGAAGAAAATAATGCAGGATTCAATCATAAATTAAATTACTTCTATTAGTTTTATCAAAATGGATTTTTATGCTGATTTGAGAATTAGAAATTTCATTATATTTTTTGGACAAATTACTCCTCCCGCATACTCCTGATAAGGGAAAAAAAGGAACCACCTATAGACCACAGACCACTTCCGTGAAAGTCAGCTTTGCAAATAAATTAATACAATCCTATTCCAAACACTAATTTTACGTAAACATTTCCTCAAAAAGGCAACGGATGTTAGCGGTCGCAGTCAGCCTCTCACCTTTCCAAGATTCTAGAATGATCAATTAAAGCCCTCTTACATTAGTAGATTCATCTTGCCTTATTTACCTCTTAATTCCATAAAATAAAATAAAAACACTAGGGAGCAGATGTTGGTGAAAAGCAAGTTCAGTGAGCTTTCAAAAAGCTATTAAATGTAGTCGACTGAAAATACCCATTTGTGACAATGCATGCTGCACTGTGTAATGGTAATAACATGCAGTTTCATTAATAGAATGGCCAAATTAAGTCTGGAATCCAAGTAAGTTTATTGTTCCATGCTCAGGTTGACATTACTGTGGAATTGCCCATAGCGCTCCGGACGTCACGTGAACATATTTGTTTCCTGATGGAAAACGATCAGGAAAAATTATTGAAAACTAATGGTGCCAATATAACTTTCAAACTTATTATGAGTTCACATACAGAAAAAGAAAATGGCCTTTTTTCCATTTAAGAATTATATAGATACTTGTAAGTTATTGCGATTTGGGTTAGTCTCCCAGCTATTAGCCATGTAGGCGTGGTTGGGAATGCACACTTAAGGTTAAAGTCGGCTTCGAAATATAGGGAGGGATTCTGCTGTCCTGACAGTGGTAGGCAAGTCATTCCACCACTGAGAAACCACAAGGGAAAACAGGTGTGAATGTGCAGCTCGACCACCTGGTGGTCAAAATGAGGGAGCCACAAGACGACCAGAGCTGGCAGTGGAGTGGTCTTGCTGGGGTGTAGGGAGCAATTCAAGTTTTGATGCAAAGTGGGGCAGTCCCCTTAGCAGCATTCTGCAGCGAGAGTGGCAGTAATCTAGGCGGGAGATGGCTTTCTCTGTCAGAAGATGATCGATACAGCGTATATTAGAGGAAGAACCTGCAGGTTCTGGCAGGGGAGGATGTATGTACAGCGAGGGTGAGATGGATATCAAAGTAGGGGTGACCCAAGTATTCGTTTCATACGTATACAGAACGAACATTGACTTTTTTGACATAGGATGCGGTCACGATTTTGTGGACATGGACAATATTTTAGCTAGTGATAAGGTCGTACATTTTGTCAATTTAGCTTTTTTCTGGTAGTGATTCCTGTCATTTAGTTATTTAATTTTAAACATGTTTACTAGCCAGCTAGATAGGTACAGGGACTGTGCTGTGATGTGTGGGCAATTGCCATCGGTTTCATTTGTTTGTTGCTGTTCGTTGTTGTTTTCGCGGTGGATTTTCTAGATTGTAGTTAGCCAGCCAGTGAGCTTGCTTGTTATGTCCAACTGATTTGTAACCAGTTACAAAAAATTGATAACCGATAAGATTCGTTTTTTTTCTCA
The DNA here is from genome assembly GCF_963514075.1 of Conger conger. Taxonomy (NCBI): domain Eukaryota; kingdom Metazoa; phylum Chordata; class Actinopteri; order Anguilliformes; family Congridae; genus Conger; species Conger conger. The sequence goes on from NC_083761.1 coordinate 32,814,455, forward strand.
AGGTGAAATTGTAAGCTCAGTTTAAAATAAATGCACGTTCATCACCAGGCATATTATTGCGGTTCTAAACTAGCAATCGACTAGCTTCAGTAGTTCGAGCAAGCAATCTGGCCATTTCAAGGGGTTTAAAATGCAAACACCATTGGGAATTGAATGCTACAATATTACAGTATTCAAATAGCTGTTAGTTAACTTATGGCTATTTGTAACGTTATGTCGTTTCTTAAGGTTCACAGAAGATCCGTGTTTATTCTTTGTCACGCGAAACTACCGGCAAACTGAACGTAGCTTTCCACTATGTTGCATCCACATAAAAATGGAGAAATACATCATTGCAGAAATGTTGCACAAAATATTGAATATTACAATCAATCCACAAGCTACAGTCACATACAAGCAAGCAATCTGCAACCATTTCAGAAGGTTAAGAATGCAAACACCGCTTGGAATTGAACGCTACAGTACTATAGTTGTCAAAATTTCTGTGTGTTTTAAATCTGTTAGTTCACTTATGGCTTATTCTATGGCGTTTCTTCATCTGTGTTTATTCGTTTACACTACTGGCAAACCAAACTTCACTTTCCACTAGGTGGCATCTACATAGAAATAAAGCAATACATTATCATTAGGCTATTTATCAATCGGCTATTGAAAATTCCCTGCTTTCAGCGAAAAATGGACACATTAATCTCACCACCACGATAAAATGCATTGGCATATAAAATGTAATCTTGCCGCTACATAAGAATATATCAAATTGTACAGAGACCTGCATTGGCATGAAAGTAAAATCATTTACATGGTAAAATAGACCCGGTGTTATTATATCAGGCAAATATTGCGCGACCACGGAGTGCACAACCCCGTCTGTAATAAAGTTAACAGCAGCATATTCACAGATTTCATGCCAATCAAGTCTATCAGGCAGAAGCCACAGAGAAGAGGGATGAAAACATGAAGAATAATAATTTTAACCGATACATTTAAAAGACACACAATCGACCAGCATTGCCTGGATGTAAACTACAGATTTCTGCAATTGTGAGGTTACACTGCACAATCTCAAAGTAAATGTAAATATTTAATTTGGAAATTAGGCTGACTTACTATTATCTGACTTACAATGTTGACATTTGACTATTGAGATGGCCCAAAATAAAGTTTGAAAATACAAACCCCCGCCCCCCCCCCCCCCCCAAAAAAATTCAAAAAAAATGTAATAATAATAATAATAATAATAATAATAATAATAATAATAATAATAATAATAATAACAACAACAATAATAATAAAAAGATACAACCTCTAGCAGTTTAACCGGTTAACCGTTAAAAAAATTGGATGGTAACCGGTTACTAAAACTGAATTGTAACCTTAGTGGATAGCAAGGTATGGGGCAGTTTTTTTCCGAAGTTACATATTTTGAAATGTACCAATAATCAAAGCGAGCCCAGTATTTTGAATGAGGTGTCTTGCCTCCAATGCCTGTGTGGTCGCTGGTAACAAGTGTTTGTGATTTATGTTATGTTATTTCAGTGATTTTTATTTATCTGCATCATTTTATGTAACAAACTGATGTGTTGCTTAAGAGTACAGTGCTTTAGAAAAACTTGGGTCTGTGTTTAAAGAGGTGAGTGTGACGGCAATGCAAATCGTGGTTCTGATACGAAAGGGAAGGCGACAAAAGTGTTCCTTGAAAAATTGTTCACGCACACACATCCTTTTATATAGACCTTTTCAGTTTTTAATTAATGTTAAGATTAGCCAGATAAAGATTTAATAGAGATTTACCTACAAAACTGTAGTAGTTGTGCTTTAGGATAAAATCTTTGTTTCAATGTACTGCAAATTACAATGTAGTCAGGGGACTGACGTCACTGGATGTGTTTGGCTTGAATCTCCAGCCTGTATTTCCCAGAAGGTAACGGGTGCTCAAACTCCACCCTTGAAAGCAGAAACTTGTTTACGGACGGCCAACCATCCTGCCGATCACATGACACTCCCAGGAAATACAGTAACGTTACCATACAAATATCACGGAACATACTGTTGCAAGCCGGAGTGATATGACAGACAGCTCTGACTTTGCTGAGTTAGAGGACAAGCTTTCACGAAGAAATGCAACCTTGCACTTTTGAACAGGGATTTACAGAGGAAGAATTGCGTGAGCGATAGACCGACAGTGGAGGAACACGGACAATCGAACAATAAGTTTGAATCACTGCTAATAACTTCGAGCAAACCCTCTTGTAGTTTTGATACAGCTTGTGAGCTAGATATTTACTTACTCGTTGCTTAGTTGCCCGCCTGGACCCCTGGTCTCTCTCGCTCATGCAATTCTTCCTCGACCCCTTGTCTCTCTCGCTTATGTAAATCCCGGTTCAAAACTCCACTGCAGCCATCAACGTCAGCAATCGCCATCAGCCATCAGACGCTGAGGGAACGAATCCATTGTAATTAATGACAGCAGCTTCCCTGCAGCCATCGCGTCACGTTCGAAGGCAGCGTCAAAGTATGAGAATCGCTGAGGTTCATTTCTCGATGGTTGACGCGAGCATTCATATCGTGAATAGATTTTATTGAGAAACATAGTTGTTCAGCTTGTTTTTTTCTTATTTAACTCCATACAAATTATAAACTTGGCTATTCATGTCTGCTACGTAATCAGTCAGGAATTTAGCTAGCTAGCTAAATTAGCTGGTTACAACTGAACCGGAGCATCGTTGTGTTATGACCATCGATAAATCATAACAGAGGAAGACAACAGAAAAGGGAGCAAGGGATATCACAGGTGCTTAATCTAATGAGTGAAAAGATCATAGCTGTCAACATCCAATGTAAAGTGAGCAAAACAACAGTAGGCTGTCAGATTTATTGATGATGGCGATGACCGTAATGGAGCCAGTAGAATGTCAAAATAATGGCCGATGGAGATTGCTGACATTCATGGCTGCAGTGGAGCCGTGCCGTAACTCGGCAAAGTCAGAGCTGTCGCTCAGGCTAGCCAGGGTAGGTTCCATGATATCTGTATGCTAACGTTACCATATTTTCGTTGGTGTCGTGATCGCCTGGATGGGTGGCTGCCCATTAACCAGTCTTCTGCATTCAAGGGTGGAGTTTAAGCGCCTGTTACCTACTGGGTAACACAGGCTGGAGATTCAAGTCAACTGCATCCAGTTTGATTTGAGAAGTTTTGCCCCATATTTAGGAAACACTGGCAGTTATTTTTAAAATGTCTACGTAGATCATTTAAGCATTTAATCTAATTTTAAAAAAGAAGAAAAAAAAGAAGGCTCCTTTAGTCAGCAATTTTTTTTTTTACGCTAGGCGTAGATTGCAAGGATTGATATTTCTGGGGCCAATTATGTGTACAACAGTATAACTGCAGAAAGTAATCAGTCTCATCCAAACTAACAAGCCAAAAATGTGGACATTTTATGAATAATTACATTTACAAATATGAATGGTTAATTATATTCAGAAAACCTGAAGATTATAAGTTCTTCGAAAGACTGATTTGACTGCCCTCATGTTAACTAAAATAAATGAATTAAACAAAAGTGCAAACACAAAGGGTTGAGTTAATGGAGAAAATAGGTAACAGGAGGGACTAGTGTATGCATGTGCGCAAGTAAGCACACGTGTCCCTAGGACGCAGGAAAAGTAAAGGTAGTTAGGTAGAGTTCCAAATGGGAGTGTTGGAGGGTTGGAGGGTTAGCTGCGAGGAGAGAGGGGCTACATGCGTAATTCAACACTACAAATTGAGGGTCTTTTCCGCGTGCTGCGCAATGTTTTCTGGTCTGTTCGAATGAGTCGTTTTACTGGTTCGAAAAGTTTGTCTTACTGTTCAGGAATGTTGTTGTCTGCAGTTTCTAGTGGTGAGCTGATGCGGCCATGTGCCAGATTCCACTTGGTTAGTAATCAGCCTAGAGACTTTAGTTACCGCCAGGTAAGCGATGTCTGTGAGGCCTAGTCGCTGTCGAGAACTCAGCCTCTGTCCGAGCATCGGGAGCAGGGCAAGATGTAGATGGAAAAGCGCAAAAAATGAAGGGGCAAGAAACTTGGCTAAGAACCAAGCGTGTACAATGTGATGGTCCTAGCTCAGAGGTGTCCAATCTCATCCTAAAAGGGCCGGCGTGGGTGTAGGTTTCTGTTTCAACCCAGCAGTAACACACCTGACTATACTAATGAACTAATCATGGTCTTTAATCAAGACCTTGATGAGTAGAAACAGCTGTCTTAGTCCTGTGCTAAAACAACAACCTACACACACACCGGCCCTTTCTGGATAAGATTGGACACCCCTGTCCTAGCTCTTATACTGTGAGTTTATTGCGGGCTGATGTTGTAACGGTCACTGAAGTGTCCTGTGGAATCATGGGAAGTGTAGTTACACGGTCCGTACAAATGTAACTTTTGGTCATATTTAAAGCAACAATATTTTTACTCTGTTTAATTTCATATTGGGTCATTTATCCCTCAACCAAAGATTCTGTCCCAGCACAAAACAAATGACAACCAATCAGTACCACTCCCTTTTAACTGCCAAAGTGCTGTGGTTTTGATCAAGACTGACGGTGTGACGTCAACTATCGGAGGTCTATACCCTGCCATTTAGCTGGTTCTTGAAACATGACTCCAGATGTGTTAAACCTAATCTTGCCTAGTTGAGATGCAGTTAAGCTTAACCTTGCTGTGCCCGGGTCAAAATCGGATTTAAATTTTTCATTTAAAATTGATACCATATAAAGAAATTATAATTTTACATTAAACTCCATGGCCTTGGTGTGGAACACAAAATATTTTCTTCCTGCTTTTGGTGAATACATTGGGTGTGATTGTGGACTGTCAAAAAAACTAAAAAAAAAAATTTTCAAAGTACATTCTACCTATAAGAGTTTAGCTGGCTAACAAACAGTGCCACAGCCTACTGGACAAACAGGATTTTGGATAATTGAATAATGAATTTAATAAAGCTAATGCATTTGTCATCAAAGTTGCAAGCGCCAGAATAGCTGTTCTTTAATTTGAACTCCAGGAGCACACAATTATCTCATAGCTTAAAGTCGCTCACTTTTTATTAGACCGAGTCACCATGGTGACACCCTGACCAATCAGTCCACTGGAAAAATTACACGTGTTGCATTACCAGAGGTTCTCATTTATGGAAGAATGAATGATAATTAAAATTACAATGCAAATCAGAAGATTGATGTGACAAATAATGGCAATTCTAATTCAAAAGCTTATTTCGCATTTTAATTCAAGTAAATGGCGACCATTGCACTTTTATTTCACAATTTGAAAATGTATAAATTGTCAATTTGACTTTTTTTTGTTGTTTTTTCCCCATACACTAGCCCACATTGAGGCTAGTGCATGGAAAAATGTGTATTCCATATCCATTGATGTCAGTGCATATATTGTAAAACGGACTTTACGTATACCGAGTATCTTCTTTCCTAAGGATCAGTTTCGAGAATAAGCAACCTTACTAGGGTATGTTGAATAATAAAATATATCAGATGGCCCTATAAAATACTGTTATTGGTGCCATTTAGTGAGAATTTATTTTGAGAATCACACTCAAAAACATGTAGACTACAGGATCTAACCGCGCATTATAGCTACTTTATTCTCTTGAATTAGTATAACACCCACCAGTTACAATTACATTGTTCCTCATTATATCCAATTTATCTACGCCTGTAGCTAGATGCTGAAAAGAATTTACAAGATTATCCGATGGATGATGATCACTATGATTACTGATTAATTGCGGATGCTTGTATTTGTGTTTGCCTGTGCTCAACGCAGTTTGCACATGGCTACTTGTTCATTAGGCTACATGTTTATTAGGGTGATGGTAAACGCTGGGACAAGGAAACATTGAAATTCTAATTTGTTAAACATTTATTTTGTTATTTATATCTTGAACGCGACTCATTCATTGCGCACTAGTTAGATGTTGCGCAAGTTATGCCTTTGAACGTCTGCCATTTTCATTGCAAAGACAGCACATAGCCTAAGTAAAATCAAAGACATTATTCAACTAACCTTACAACAGGTTAATTTAGACTGCTTTTGAAACGGGACATCCATATTTACATTGAGAATTATAACAGCTGCTGATGTTGCCTTGTGTTTGTCTTACAAAACGCTTGACCGCTGATGCCATTAATGGAACGTAAAACCATGGTCAAAGTTTTGCAGATTTACACAGTAGCCTAATATTGCTACCGGTATGCAGAACATTAAGTGGCTGGAGCCGTCAGAACTCGGCAGTGGGAATAAGGCTTCGTAAGGTTAGTGTCAAAGTTTTACTGTTTTTACTGTTATTCCAATTCCAACAATTATCATGGTTGTATTTACATTAATACAAGCTCTAGCTAGATTTCAGACATGCACGGCTTTTTGGTTAATTTCACTAAAATCACACAATCAACATTCTATAATTGAATACAGCTAATTCAATGCCTGAGAATAGCAATTTTGACAACGTTACAGAGCTACACGTATAACAATAGCAAGCTAGATAACCTGGCATCACAGCTCTGGGATCCTTTCTTTTAAAGTGTTTGTGCATGGCCGGTGATCTGCAGTTTCGTCTTTGCACTGCAAAGTACAATAATATTAAGTTTTTTTCCCCACACCTTCTCTCTCCCACACTCTCAGCTGGGTTTGCCGCCAACATGTTCAAAATATGACACGTCTTATGAATACCCAAATCGACAAAATTACTTGGTCGACATCGACGACATCAACTAATTGTTGCAGCCCTACCAGAGACAACGTCAGAAGCGTCTTGCCTGGGCTAAGGAGAAAAAGAGCTTTATGGGGATGCTGATTTCCTTCTCCAGCAGGACTTGGCACCTGCCCACAGTGCCAAAACTACTAGTAACTGGTTTGTTGACCATGGTATTACTGTGCTTGATTGGCCAGCCAACTTGCCTGACCTGAACCCTTGTCAAGAGAAAGCTGAGACACCAGACCCAACAATACAGACAAGCTGAATGCCGCTATCAAAGCAACCTGGGCTTCCATAACACCTCAGCAGTGCTACAGGCTGATTGCCTCCATGCCACGCCACATTGATGCAGTAATTTGTGCAAAAGGAGCCCCGGCCAAGTTGAGTGCATAAATGAACATATGTCTGTATTATAAATCCTTTTTTTGATTGGTCTTATGTAATTCTAATATTGTGAGCTGTAAGCTGTAATCATCAAGAACAAAAAGGCTTGAAATACTTTTCCACGATATTCTAATTTTTCGAGATGCACCTGTAGGCCCCCTAATTGGAGATGGCCAGTATGGTTTACCATTTATAGTAAACAGGGAGCCATTTTTGACACAGCCTAGGTTTTCATTTCGACCCTAATTTGGCACACCTGATTCAACCAATTAGCAGCTGGACCAGATGGCTGTTGAATGAGGTATGCTTTGTTAGGGTTGGAGCAAAAACAAACAGGATGGTTCTCCAACTACTGTTGAAATTTTGTTTAACAGAGTCACTAATGTGCTGTGTCCACTTAAGAAATTACAAGAAAGCAAAGATGATTCAAATGTGAGCTTAATGTATAGCTAGGATGCCTAGCATCTGGTGATAATGCACCAAATAAATGTCCCTAGCCCAGTTCAGAGTTCAAAGATTTACAGATGTGCATAAGATACAGTAGAGACGCTATAGGAAAATGCTAATTAAATTAAGTGTTGCCATGTTTCTGCATGCAAATACAAACTAGTTAAAGGATTGGTGCGCTATTGCAGGATTCTCCCTTTTTATGCAAAAAAATATACGGATGTATATCAGTATATAAGGAAACCATACAGATATATTGATGTCTTTTTAGAAGATTATAACGGTTAACAAACCAGACTTAATGTGAATGCAAAGTCAGGTTTCTAAACATCAGTAAAAATTTAAAATAAAAATAAAAACATTTCATTGAAGGTTAACATCTGGAACATCTGGAATTAGAAAACAGAATTTTTCTTCTCATTCAAGTCTATTCCTAAGGCCTCTTACCTTCCGAGCGACCCCTCTCTTCCACCTTCTTTCTTGAGCAAAGTCAGCAGAAAGCCACTGCATCTCCTCACAAAGATAGTCCCAGTGAACTTTGGTCCGGCCTGGTTCTGCTACACGAGAGAGGCGCTTCAGGGACCAGAAGCCCTCCCGCTTCAGTGCAAGAGAGCGGTGCTCAATCTCTGCCTCCTATAAATGGAGAGGATTATTTATACAATAAAAATTATTCCAAGAATTTTATTAGAACAATTTGTAGATGAAGTCACACTACTGATAGTTTTATTTATGATTGATATTTTTTCCTGTGTAGGGTAGACACTTCTACATCTGAAATCTCCATGCTGTACAACCGAGACAGACCCCAACAAATAAATAGTAATACCTCAGCAGCCACGGACTAAGAGCCTCCTAACCACCCTAGCAACCACCAAACAACTATATTTCATACTCTAGCAACTATCGAAGACCATCAACCACCTAGTAACCTCAGACCTTAGCAACAACATTGGTAACCCTCGCAACAAACTAAAATAATAGCAACCACCTAGGAAAGCCCAAAGAAACCTAACCACCTAATAAGACCTCTGCCACTTTCTGACCTCACCATTTATTTATTTATTTTTTAAACCACATTTTTTATACATGTCAACCTATGAGAGAGTAACAGAAAATGGTTCGATTAACCAGAATGAGCAACCATTCAGGAGACAGGTGCCCTCAAAGTTTACCCATATCCCAACCGAAAGATCTGTATCCTGAATAAAAATAGAAAGTATTTTGGTTTAAAGTAAATAAAAATCTAAATTAGGCTTTGATTTAGTTTTTTGATCCTTAAAACTTAATTAGCAAAAAAAAAAATCTCTCATCAGGTTTCTTTAGATCTCCTGAGGTTCTCATTTTATGCAACCACCAAAACTTAACCTACTGAGACCCTAGCAACCAGAGTTCACCCTGGCAACTGCAGTCCCTTCCAGAAGTATTGGATCATCAAGGCCAATTCCTCGGTTTTTGCAATACACTGAACATTTGGGGTTGAGAAAGAGATGAACATAAGACAAGAGTTCAGAATTTCAGCTTTTACTTCCTGGTATTTAAATCTATATGTGCTTAACTACTTATAATATAGCACCTCTGGTATTCAAGTAAATGAAAATAAATTATACTTAATATTCGGTAGCACATCCCTTGCTTGCAATAACGGCATCAAGCCTGCAACACATTGACATCAACAAACTGTCGTATTGTTCTTTTGTGATGCTTTTCCAGACTCTTACTGCAGCCTCTTAGTTGTTCTGGAAAAAAGTTTAGAACTTCTGTTGTTCCTTTTTCCAAATTGTAATCTCATCTTCCGATTCTTACAGCTGATGAGTGGTTACATCTTGCGGTATAGCCTCTATAGCGCTGCTCTCCAAGTCTTCTCCAAATGGTTGATTGAGATGCACTCACCCCAGCCCTATGGAGATTGTTTGCTCTCCCTAATTTCCTCTATTATTGCATATTTGTTACCAAATGGTTGCAGATCTTTAGGCAAAATTTTATATTAGAAAGATTATTTCTAAATGGGAACATTCGAGGAAACAAATCATTTTTAAAATGACCATTTCAAAAAGTTAAATGCCCAAATCACCCATGTGAAAAACGAATCACCCCTATAAACTTAATGACTAGTTGTACCACCTTTTGTCACAATAATTGTAACCAAATGCTTCCAAAAATCTTTGTTCACAGTGCTTTGGGGGAGTTCTTGCCCACTCTTCCTGGCAGAATAGCTTTAATTCAGATAAATTGGTAGGTTTTTGAGCCACTGGTTTCAGGTTGTCACAACATCTGGATTGGGTTCACGTCAAGGCTGACTAGGCCACGCTAAAGCCATTTCTAAGACACTGGGACTCCACAGTGAAAGCAATCATCGCCAAATGGACAACACAGGAGTGGCCAGCCTACCCAAATATACATTTCTCATCGGTTACCCGGTTCTTGGAATTTCGGATTTGATTCTAATTTGGAACCGGTTCTCGGTGACCTCTCTGACCAATGCCCTTCTTGCCCAATTACTCAGGTTGGCTAGCCAGCCAAGTCTTGGAAGAGTCCATTTTACAATTGAGGCCACTGTACTTCTGGGAACACTCAAAGCCAATATGTAGCCCATCATTCTGTGGACATGCCAATTTTGGTGACTCTTGGCAAAGAGATGGCAATAAAAGAAGCATTCAATTAATTTAAATGCCTATAGCGTGTCAACCATTCGACCATTGAGGTAAACAAGTATTTTCTTCCATGTCTGTGCATGTTTTCAAAGCACAACGATATCTTAAAAACGCGGCCACCATCAGCCAATCAGATATGAGCAGGAATTTGACAGGCTGAGCAATGTCCAATCATCTTCTGTATGTTCATGTCTTGACTTGATGCCACCCTGCAAAATTTGGTATCAGTCTGCATTTCCGGGGCCTATAGCAAATGTACAGGTTTGAAAGAGCATCTTTGGTCATGGGTAAGGGAAAATACTGTAACTTATTACATCCACAATGCACAGAAATCAGAGAATGACACCATTCAAGTCTTGCATTTATAATGCCCTGGAATGCTTAATTAAAAAAGTTTTTAACCTTGTTCAAAGGTGAAGTGGTTCATCACACCTAATAGACAAGAGGTTACAGGCCCCAGCATAAAACTCCCTCACACTGTAAACAGTTGTTAAAATAGCAAAATTAGCATACTGATGTGCAAAATGGAAGCATTCAGAAGGCACTCACATGCTTGGCCAGCTCTGCCATGTCCGTATGCCTCTCTGCACGAGTACGGATAGTGTAGGCTGGATCCAAGTGTTGAGGCCCTCCCTGGCCACGACTAGGTGGAGAGATGAATTTCCCATGGGGTCCCCGCAGAGGGGCAAAGGCCCGATCCATCTGGGTGGGCACCCAAGTTGATGGAGAGGGTGCAGGAGGAATGGGTGAGTTTGCCAAAATCCTGTCTGCTATCCATTGACACACCTGAATATCCAAAAAAAAAAAAAAAAAGAAAAAGTGTTGCATAAAGATTAGTGGTCCTTGGGCCATTCAGTGTCAACTCAAATGAAGTGCACCACAGCATCTTTTCAATTTCTTATTTTTCGTGTGGTGGTAGGCAATGAATAGAAATCCAAGCAGCTTCATACGCCGCTTCATCACATAAAAAGTGCCAAGTTGCAAGAAATCGGATGTTAATATCCGTAATTCTACAAGCACTTTGTGTGTAGAATTGAAATCAGGCGCCAAAAAACATTAATCTCTGTTTTAAAGATATTGGGCCTAAAGTGATATCTTATAGCTTATTTTCTGTCAAGAGGCTATAGGTTTCTATATCCTACAATTTGGCAAAATATTTAAATGCAGCCGCAAACTCATTTAATTGTGACGGTTTACATCAACATTTTGCAGTGGAACCTCACAGTTTACATCCAGGCATGCTGGTCGATCGGGTGTCATTTTTTAAAATGCACATGCACACAAACAGGGTTGTGAACTCAAAATTCCGTGGTGACGCAACATTTGCCTGATATAACACCGGGTCTATAGACGACTAGGTCTAGTGATTTTACTTTCATGCCAATACAGCTCTCTGTACAATTTGATATATTCTTATGTAACGGTAAACAACTGTAGCTAGTGGATTGAACAGCGTATTGTAATATTTTGTGCAATATTTGCCCACTGTTTATGTAGATACAGCATAGTGGAAAGCTATGTCCAGTTTGCCGGTAGTTTGAATTTGCATGTCAATGAATAAACACAGATCTTCTGTGAACCTTAAGAAAGACATGGCGTTACAATAAGCCATAAGTCAACCAACAGCAATTCTTTGATAACTAATACCGCAGCATTCAATTCCCTACAGTGATTGCATTTTAAACCCCCTGAAATGGGCAGATTGTTTGGTCAAACTACTGAAGCTTGTCGATTGCCAAGTTAGAATAGTTTAGAACCACAATAATGCACCTGGTGAAAAACGTTCATTTATTTTAAACAGAGCTTACAATTTCACCGTCAGAATAAAATATCGGTTATCGGTTATTTGTTTTTTGTAATCGTTTACAAATCAGTTTCGGTTAACTGGTTCATCATTTCACCGTTCACACCCCGACTGGAAATGTAGATAAGCTAGCTCACATAAACCCTACAGCGGTTTGGGGGTTTATTTGCACGTGTACAGCATGAATGCCACTGACCGGGACAAAATACTTGAAGTATTTAGGGGGCAGACTTCTAAATGGTAAAATGTTAAACATGACATTTCTTACAATTTTAGAGCAAGATGACTTCAAAAACAATGTTGTTTCAAAATAAAAGGAAAAAGGCCCTGCGCAAAAGTTTTGGAACCCTGTCAGTATTTTGTAACTCCTCCTCGGGCAACGAGAAGTTGCAAACGCTTCCCTGTAGCGAGCTAAGAGTCTTTCAAATCTCACTTTTGGAAATTGTCCCCATTCTTCCTGGCAGAACACCTCTACCTCAGAAATATTACTTGGTCTCCTTGCATGCAGATATTAGGAGGAGCAGCACCTCCATGGTAATCCTCTCCAGAATTCTACCTGTACCACGTGCAAGCAGAGGGAAGCAGAACTTTATCTGGAGGTTTAACACGTGGCTACAATATTTATGCAGGAGAGGGGGTATAGGTTTATGAGGCCTTGGGAAATCCTTTTGGGACAGGGGTAAGTTGTACAAGTGTGACGGGCTCACATGCACACACAACGGTCTACATTCTAAAGCTCCATTGTGACACCCCTACATGAAGTAAAAAAAAAAAAAAAAAAAACTTTATAGGATAATATATTGCTTGTAACATTACATCCCAGTCCGGCTCTAGAACGGAACATCAACAAATTGGCTAACTAACTTGCATTTGTTTACTGAACATTAAGTTAATGTTTCTCCTGACGAGCTAATGTTAACAATATCCATGTTTCAATAATACAACTAGTTCTGAATACATTGTAGGCTATAAAGGGCTTTAAATTCCAGTCTGGACCAGCTCCAACCTGTTTACATTACACTAACACATAACTCTCTTGTGGTATGTAGTGAAGTTGTAAACAGAGAAACTTAGTCGTTAACCGATACCAAAAGCATAAATGAGAAACGGCTTAGCTGCAAAGTCTGTCTCGGAATTATACGATCAACACCTATTGTTAAAGGAATGTTTAACATCTCATGATATCCATGCCACAAACAATTGAGGCTGTTTTGAGAGCAAAAGTAGGCCTTACCCAGTATGAGTATAGTGTTCATTTCTTTGTTCAGTTCAATGATTTTTCATTTTCGGTTGTGGGTTTATTGTCTTGGGAAGTTGAGGGATGAAGTGAGGTTTCAGATCAGTTTGCTTTATTGTCTTCCCCACCCCCGCAAGAATCAGAGAACATGCTAATGTGTGTAGCTATGGCCTGTTATTAGAGGTATGTTTTTGCTATACAAATTAAATATGGCCTCCCTCCACTTCATAAACGTAAACTACGAGTAGCATTGAACCATCTGGAATAAACTGGAACTAAAAAGCTACAATTTCCATGCCCACTGTAGCAATGGTTGCTATAATCATAATGTGATCAGGTGCTATCTTGTAAGATAACAGGCAAATCAGGTTTGTCATTACTGGTCTTTTAAAGATCTATTTGTATCGCTGATTATTTTCTTTCAAATCCATCTGAATAAACCTACATATTTTCTGATAAATGATGGTGATTGCCTGTCTAAATAAAACAAGCCTATAACATAGCTTGGAGAAGGCGGGTCATTCTCAGGATCACCTGATCCATCCGGGCCACTGTTGGCGGTGTCCCTAGCTAACACATGGGCAATTGGAATAGATAGGGTACAATTGCCTACTAAATTGGTAGAAAACGGATCATTCAGAAACAATTTTTGGGGCGAAGTAATAGTTAGCAAACTCCACACAGTTAAGCCAAGGGATGTCAAAGCCAGCTAGCTAGCAGTTTACACTGATATATTTTTACAAGAATCATGTAATTGCGTACACATCCAATATAAGTCGTATCCTATATAACCACTATAAATGGGGCAAATGATGAATATACCGTTTATTATTCACCATAAATACCATTTTGTTAATAAAAATACATGCAATCAAAGGAAGTATTCAAAGACCAGAAGGCATTGAGCGCAGTCTGTCGTTGTGTCAGTGAATGGAACGCAGCTCTGTTGTGTAGCTTTTTTTACGATTCCTTAAATCTGAGTGTAAAACACATGGTTAACACTACTGAAATTGTAGGTTACAGTGCTACCATGTAAATTGACGATAATTTCACTGAAACAAAGATATTTCAAGAAAATGGTTTTAATGGTAGCCAATTAAACAACAAAAACAAGAGTAGGTAGGATCAATAACATTAGCACAAGTCTCTTGTTCAGCTGCGGAGTAGAGTGCTCACATTTGCCATGAGCAAATTAACAAAAATTGCTCTTTGGTTGTTGTTTTTTACATTATTAACCTGTGTAACAAGAATTGCTTTTGCTTTTGTTGACATTCCACCGTTTCATTGTGTCTTGGTTGCCTACAAATACCACAATACAGTCCCCACCAAATCGATTGTAAGTGCAAAGCCAATTCCATTGTTTTTGCAATACACTGAACACAATGGGTTTGAAATAAAAAGCTGAACACGAGACAAGAGTTCTGAATTTCAACTTTTATTTCCTTATATTTACACCTAGATGTGTTAAACATAGCACCTTTGGTATGAGACCACCCAATTTTTAGGAGAGCAAAAGTAATGGAACAGAGAGAATAAGTACATGAAAGTAAATTACATTTAATATTTTTGGGTTTCAGGGGGGTTTTCCCTTCAATTTCCTCTACAGGAAGCAAAATGCATGCGCAATTAGGTTAAGATCTGGTGATTGATTTGGCTAGTCCAAAACCTTATTTTCTTTTTCTCCCTAAAGAAGTCCTTCAGTGCGTTTTGGGTTATTGTCTTGCTGCATGATGTTCCTCCCAATTAGTTTGGACGCATTTCTCCTAAGTTGGCAGAAAGAATGTTTTTGTAGACTTCTGAATTCATCCAGCTGCTACCATTATGAGTTGCATCAATAAAGGTGAGCCCACTCCCTAAGCAGCCATGTAAGCCCAAGTCATGGCACTTCCTCCACCATGCTTCACAGATGAGCTTCTTTCCCCACATTTTGGCCTTTCCATCACTTTGGTGGAGGTTAATCGTGGTCTCACCAGTCCATAAAACTTTGTTCCAGAACTTTTTTGGCTCATCTCTGTACTTCTATGCAAATTGTAATCTCACCTTCTGATTCTTACTACTAATGAGTAGTTGCCTCTTGTGGCTCTGGTCTTCATGTTGGGTTTTGCCTGTGAAGACTGCATTTGTTAGAAAATATAAACCAAGGCTAAAACCAAGACTAGACATTCAGAATTATATATTGTTTAACTAATCAAATCGTAGAGGACAGATTGGATGGTCTGATACAAAGGTGATATGTCCCAAGTTGTTTAACAAATCTAGACAAATACACCAGGAAATAAAAGCTGAAATGCAGTCAGTCAATTCATGTACATGTTTTTACCTCAAACTCAAATTGTCTTCAGCGTAGAGCAAAAACAAAGGAATTGAGCTTGCTGTTCCAATACTTTGAGGGGACTGTATAATTATGAACAGCATACATTGGTGTATGCGACCACTGCGTACAGACACTCGCTTATAAACTAATGTATGCTTGATAATTCATTCATTTTTGACTAACGTCTCAGAGATATTTACTTAATAGGCCAAATCGTTTTGTTAAGTAACTTTAAAACGATAACGTAGCCACATTAAAGATCCAAAGTTGTTCAACAAATGTAGTTAATCTAACCAATATCGACATTCTACTGACAGTTTAAAAATGCATACCACTTAAATATGAATTAAACTGCAGCACTATTGTTCTTTGTCTAATGTAACGACATGAACTCTTAAGTGACATTAACCAATTTCTCACCATTTAGTTCACTGTAAATAATACATCTTAGTAACTGACAGACATAGATCAGCTATAGATCAAATGATTAACACACCCAAAATACTGAATTTAAAACGCGCAAATAAGAGAAATATATAGAGAATAGAACACTGATAAAAAAATTCCTTAATGTTGAGCTCTGGGCCCTATATCACAAAGCAGGATTACTTGGCTGGAGGACTGCACTGAGTAAACGCTGTTTAACTCAAGGGAACAGCTAGCCCCGAGCCTTGTTTTCCTCTTAAAGCATCTTCTGTTGAAATTAGGAGGGGGGGGGGGGGGGGGGGGGGGGTGCATACATTGTTATGCATATCTTCGATCTTCTTCTATCGTCCAAAAGTTTAAATCTATTGTGATATAAATTTTAGGCCATAATGCTCAGACCTATTACAAACAGGTTAAAATGAAAAAAAATAACTACATGTGCAGATAAAACTATCATGTTCTTGTAAAACATTCATCCTACGAAAATAACGTAATGAGATCTGAAATCTAAATGAATTGCATGACAAACAGAAGCCAGGCAAGTTGGCAAGAGCAACAGGGATTTCCGACTAATAATTCCAGCCCATGCCTGTCCCCTTGCTGCACTTCTACGGTTTTCATTCGGTTCTCTTCAACAATTTCCACTATTCCCTTTATTTGGAACCACAAAAAGAGCCATATTGAAACATGTACCAAGTACTTTTTATTGCAGTATTAAAGGATTGCAAAAACACAACCATGCCAAAGCTTGTGTGTGGATGATCTAAACTACTGTTCCAACAGCATTTCATGATAAATGAGTTATTTGAACCAGTGATTCTGACATCCAACATCCAAGATATACACTCACTGAGCACTTTTAGGAATAGCTGTACATCCAAATTCATGCGATCATCTAATCACCCAATCGTGTGGCAGCAGTGCAACGCATAAAATCATTCAGATACAGGTCAGGAGCTTCAGCGAATCACATTTTTGCCTCATTCTGATGGTTGATCTCAGTGATTTCAAAAGTGACATGATCGGTGGTGCCAGACAGGCTGGTTTGAGTATTTCTGTAACCGCTGATCTCCTGGGATTTTCACACACAAGTCTCTAGAGTTCACTCAGAATGGTGTGAAAATAGTGAGCAGAAAAAGCCACTCAGAAAGCAAAACATGAATGTCAATTCCTGCAGAGGCATTCAGGCTGTAGGGTCAGAATTTGGCACCAAGCGCATGAATCCATGGACCCAAACTGCCTTGAGCCAACAATCTAGGTTGGTGGTGGTGGTCTAATTGTGTGCAAATGTTCTCTTGGCACATTTCGGGCCTGTTAATACCAATCAATAATCGCTTGAATGCCACAGCCTATTTGAGCATTGTTGCTGAGCATCCTGTCATGGCCACAATGTAACCATCTTCTAATGGCTACTTCCAAACAATAATGCACCATACAAGATTTTGAATATAGGCTGTTACAAGTGCTGACCAATTTCAGTCTTGTGCCAAAGGTTTTGAAACTTGTGAGATTAGTGCCAAAGTGATGGTGTTTAAAACATTTTTTTAAGATTTAACATGCCAAAACATTGCTCAGGAATAAATGCAAAATTAGGACTCACCTTGCTCTCTGTTGACCTTGGGGTGGTAAAGTTAGAGCCAGAGGCCTCGGATTTTACTGCAAGTTCAGGTTCACTGTCACTATTTTCACTCCTAGTTGTGCACTCTCTCTCTGAGGTGGGAGACTGGGTGCCTGATATGGAGAGCCGAGGAATTGGTGGTCGCTCACGTTGCTCCAACGCCAAAACATCTGTGAAAGGTGGAGAGCTTTCAGAGTCTCTGAAATAGCCAAGGTTGGTGCGGACACTGCTTAAGACATTCCTCTCCATAAGAGGCAGGGCTTTGACTGACAAAGGGATAACAGCTGCAGGCATGGTGATGTTGTCTTTATTTTGGGATACTGTACAAGTAATCTCTGGGGATGCTTTGGCCTCAACTGGGGCCTCAAGATCAGAATCACTTTGAGACAGTCTGAGAACAGAAGATGACAAAGAGTGCTGGGTGAGTGGATTCTTCACAGGGATGAAGCAACCAGATACAGGTACATTGTGATTAGAAGGGCCTGCATGTACTTCATCACTGCAGGTGAGAGTGGGTTCAGGCACAGAGTCTGTGGGCAAACCAGATTTGGGAAGGCACTCTATAGAAACTCTACCAGACTCACAAACTGAGCTACTTGTCTGTGTGGTAGGTAAATGCAATGCCTCCAAATTACTTGACAACCCACCCAATACAGGAGGGCATCTGTCTAAAGGGGTGTCTGCCACATTTAAGATAAGCTTAGGATCAATATGAGATGAAAGGGCATGATCATCGGATATAACTTCATGCATGTCTCCTGTTATCTGAATGATTGAGGCCTGACACTCTCCTGTCTCCATGGGTGCAACCTTTTCTGCAAGAACAGAGGGGTCTCTGAGGACGGGAAGAGACTCGCACCCAGAATCTTGGTGAATTCCTTGGAAGGAAACTTCCTTGGAAAGAAGCTCAGGTTGAAAAAGGTGTTCACTTAACAAGGTAAACCCTATCGCCTCCGTAGATACTTTACCGCATGAAGACATATTGTGGGATTGATTATTCTCCACAGACATGCTGACCTGTGGGGACAAAGTACCCCCTCTCCCTCCTTCTCCAGGTGTGCATGTATAAGTCTCAACCGTTGCTCCTCCCATTGTTATCGTAGTGAGAGGTGTCACAAATGCTTCCATCAGTCTTCCATCTAAAGAGATCTGTTGAGTGTTACAGTTCCTCTGCAGTGTGTCAGAGGAAGTATTAGTCTCTGTACACTGTGCAGTGACTGTTGGGGCCTGAAAGTCTATGCACTGTGTTCCATCTGTGTAGTCCAGTGGCATGGATTTAGTTGGCAATGCTCCTACTTTTGTTTGAAGGCCACTGCTTTTTGCATCAACAGTTTCTGGGAGGGCAGATTCATCTCCATGTTCTTTGGTCTCATTCTGAACCATCTGTTCATCTCCTCTGATTAGCTGCCCCAGAGGAATGATAGTTTGGGTACACATGCCAGGGTCCAACAAAGTCTCAGTCATATTTAACTCTGTCAAGTCCTTGGTCAACTCAATTTTATTTTCGTTTGTTGGATCCTGTGGTTCCCCCTGACCAGCATCATTTTTTGACACAAGAAGGTTTAAAGGACAACTGAAGACATCATTTTCTATGACCGTTGGACTGTCATCACTTAGAGAGAGGTTGTGATGTGATGGACAGCTCTGAGGGGGGAACAGCTGTTGAGAGTCAAGCTGCCCTCCCACTTGACTTTTCTCTGGAGTTTTAGGTATCCTGCTCATTTTCGGCTGATGGTGAGGTGAAGGAAATGACTGCATAATGTTGCCATGATTTTCTTTCCCCATCTCCTCAAGACAATAAATCCCAGAATCCTGTGTTCCGCCAGGTGGGGTTATGACCCTTTCTCTTTGACTAGAAGCTGCATCCCTCTCCAGCATTAGTTCTCCAGCAGTATCGAAAATAATTTCCCTTGCATCTGTAGCAGCACAACTTTGCAAACCTTTCTTGGCCACATAACACTGCTTCACTTCCACTTCAGGACATTTGATGCATTTTATATCCTGCTTTGTCTCTAGAGATCCACTTGGACCAACAAGATCAGAAACCACTATATTTTCATTACAGTACTCTTGCTCCATCAAAGGTTGTTCAGCCTTCTCAACTATAACAGGATGTTCCTGTAGACCTGGTTCTGGTGCCTCACTGAGGTATGACACATCAAGTTGGACAGAAACATCCATTGAGTTTTGAAGAGGGTTAGCTGAAGAGGATGATCTGGTTTCAAAAATGAGATTCTCCTGCACAATATTACCACTCGCAATGGATAAAACGGACTGATCCGTTTCATTCTCTTTGTATATCCTGTCCTTCGCCATTGGCTGTGTGCAGTAACAAGAATCTTGTTTTGAGCTAGACTCCCTTTCCTTATCGCCCGTTGTATTAATGGGAAAAGTATCTTCATTCCCTGGAAGTTCATGTGGTTTAAAAGGGAGATCTCCTGGTTTTGTGGTCCCATGAACCTTCGCTTGCAGAGATGAGGGAGACCCTTCTGTGCATGGTCTTTCAGGCTGTAGGAGGTATGTAGACCAGGATGAAGGTTCTCCAATTGCCAAAAGGTCTGTAGTTTCTGTGGACTGTTCAGTGCCCTCCGGCACTGCTTTTGGTGGCAGTTCTTCCACTCCATCCACTTCTTCCTGCACAATCCTTTTTTCCCTTTCACTGCACGCCAGAGAGTATGTTCTAAATTTGCATTCAGTATTTTTAATCTGTAAACTGTCAGAGTGGGAAAATGAAGGAGGAAGGTTCTCAATAATTGGACTAAAGACCTCTGCCTCTTTGCACTCAAATAGAGGGAGCAAGCCAGGCTCATTTGTCTGATCCTGTGAAGTGGTTTGGGAATTATCCATGTCTTTAGATTCCTCGTTATGCGCACCTGTGCCAAAGCTGACGGCCATAGGGAAGCTAACAGAGCTGCAGTGGCTGAAACAGAGAGAAACCTTTCCGTTTTTGCCCCCTTGTCCCAGCACCTCTGTATCTGCAACTCCCTGCGCTGATCCTGCCTTTTCTGGGTGCTTCTTTCCTCTTCGGTCTTGTATTTCACTTTCTGGTCCTCCTGCGGCTCCCTCCTGAAGGATTTTCTCTTGGTCTGAATGAGGAGATCCTCCTTCTGGCAAGTTCTTCTGCCCGTCAAAATTCCTATCTCTGCTTGACCTGTGCAATACTTTTGTTGCCTGTGCAAGGTCCGCCTGTGTGTCCACAAGTCTGCTTGAAAAAGGTTGCCCCGTCTCTGAATACGCAGGGCTACTGGAGTTCTTGTACAAAGAGGCAGCCAATCCTTTTTGGAAATGGTCTGTGTCAGCTTCCAAAAAGAGCTCTTCTGTACTGCTGCCTTTAGTTTTGCCGTTTCTGTGAACCTCTCTAGAGGTCTGTTCCTTGGTATATTTGACTGCCTCTTGCTGTGACAAAATGCTGCTGGACGATGGTGTGGAGAGGGCAGCTGTGGCCGGCTGCAGGGCATGCTGGGATGACCCGGCCACATTCTGGGCAGCCAGGGGGTCGCCACCCAGCACAGCCACAGCCGTGGGGGGAGGCTGCTGTACTGCTGCCTCCCCAAAACTTCCACCTTTGATCCTGCCGCCACAACCCACTGCACCTATGAAGAGAGCACAGGGTAAATTAAGTCATAGTAGCTTCAGACAAAAATACTACAATAAGAAAAAAATATTAGCATTTCTCGATTGACAAAATGGAACAATTTGTTCCCGACAATAAAGTATAAATAACCAAGATTTTGTGACACTCACATGCTGAAAAAAGAAGGAACCTAATTAGAGGATATTTCTTCAACCACGATGATCAAAATAAAAGCAAATATATTCAGGAAAAAAATTAAATCATACACTTGAAATGAAAAGTATTTGCTTCCGGATTTCCTCTACTGTATATTTTTCTGAATAGCTTCAGATCTTTAGTCAAAATGTAATACCGAACTAAGCTCAAAACACTTTATTACAGTTGCATTCACCCTGTGGAAAAGAAACTGCCCTGCTAAATTTAAAAACTGGTTTCACCACCTTTAACAGCAATAATTGTGACAAAACATGTTCTTTAAAAAGGTACCATATTGTGTATTTTCCAGGGTTTTAGGTTAGGTCCTGATATCCATAAGAAGGTGTTTGTGTAAGAGTTGTTCTTTACATTGGCAACCATTAACCATTTTCCTTCTGTTATTCTGATAGATATGGATGGACTTGGATGTAGTGGAAAATGTCAGTGTTTTTAGTTGTGTCCTAAAATCTCATTTCAGGCTCACTGTTTTCAAAATAAACTTGACCAGTTACAGCCTTTGACAGGGGAGTCATAATGAACAGGGGCACGTTTTTTAGCGCTTCCCAAAGACTCTCCAAGGTACAGTTAGGTCCGGAAATATTTGGACAGTGACACAATTTTCATAATTTTGGCCCTGTAATCTACCACAATGGATTTGAAATGAAATAATCGAGATGCAATTGAAGTAGACGTTCAGTTTTAATTTGAGAGTATTTACATCAAAATTGGAGGAAGGGTTTAGGAATTGCAGCAATTTTCATACATAAGTCCCTTCATTTCAAGGGACCTAAAGTAATTGGACAATTGACTCAAAAGCTGTTTCATGAGCAGGTGTGGGCTATTCCCTTATTTCATCATCAATTAAGCAGGTAAAAGGTCTGGAGTTGATTTCATTTGGAAGCTGTTGTAATCCACAACATGCGGTCAAAGGAGCTCCCAATGCAAGTGAAACAGGCCATCCTTAGGCTGCGAAAAAAGAAAAAATCCATCAGAGAGATAGCAGAAACATCAGGAGTGGCCAAATCAACAGTTGGGTACATTCTGAGAAAAAAGGAACTCACTGGTGAACTCGGCAACACAGAAAGGCCCGGACGTCCACGAAAGACAACAGCGGATGATGATCGCAGGATCCTTTCCATGGTAAAGAAGAACCCTTTCACAACATCTAGTGAAGTGAAGAAGACTCTCCAGGAAGTAGGCGTATCATTATCAAAGTCTACCATAAAGAGAAGACTTCACGAGAGCAAATACAGAGGGTTCACCACAAGGTGCAAACCATTCATAAGCCACAATAATAGAAAGGCCAGATTAGTTTGCCAGAACACATCTAAAAAAGCCAGCCCAGTTCTGGAACAGCATTCTTTGGACAGATGAAACTAAGATCAACCTGTACCAGAATGATGGGAAGAGAAAAGTATGGAGAAGGCTTGGAACGGCTCATGATCCGAAGCACACCACATCATCTGTAAAACATGGTGGAGGCAGTGTGATGGCATGGGCATGCATGGCTTCCAATGGCACTGGGTCACTAGTGTTTATTGATGATATGACAGAAGACGGAAGCAGCCGCATGAATTCTGAAGTCTATAGGAACATTCTGTCTGCTCACATTCAGCCAAATTCAGCAAAGTGGATTGGACGGCGCTTCACAGTACAGATGGACAATGACCCAAAACATACTGCGAAAACAACCCAAGAGTTTTTCAAGGTAAAGAAGTGGAATATTCTACAATGGCCGAGTCAATCACCTGATCTCAATCCGATCTGAGCATGCAGGCTTAAGACAACACTTAAGGCAGAAAGACCTGCAAACAAACAACTGAAGACAGCTGCAGTCAAGGCCTGGCAAAGCATCACAAAGGAGGAAACCCAACGTTTGGTGATGTCCATGGGTTCCAGACTTCAGGCAGTCATCGCCTGCAAAGGATTCTCAACAAAGTATTAAGAATGAACATTTTATTTATGATTATATTCCCTTGAAATGAGGGGACTATGTATGAAAATTGTTGCAATTCCTAAACCCTTCCTTCAATTTTGATGTAAATACCCTCAAATTAAAGCTGAAAGTCGGCACTTCAAATTGCATCTCGATTATTTAATTTCAAATCCATTGTGGTAGCGTACAGGGCCAAAATTATGAAAATGGTGTAAGTCCAAATATTTCCGGACCTAACTGTAAACCTTACTAAAGCGGTTCACTTTTCTGCGTGTGTTCCCCAAACTATCACTTAGGTGGTTGCTTAATGGATAGTGCGACGTTATGAGGCCCATCGACTCGCTCTAAGATCGATTAGTCGCTCCATACAGCGACTGTTATTCATCAATAAAGTAGTGTTATTTATGAATAATACACCTCAAGAATACTTAAAATTGCATTTAGCAAGACTGGTGGGACCGTATTAATAGAATTAAAAACGTAAACTAACCAGCCGTACATATAATTTTCGCCAAATAATATATATATGGTTAGTGATGCGCTTTGTGGCTAAGCCATCTAGCAAAACGCCATCTTTGGCATGTCACATTTTATTTACTGCCTTAAATGACTTTGCAATCAGGGTTGATTTGGCAGAAGCACCATCACATTACTGGAGTAATTCACTATTTTCTCTGATTCACCAACAAGCAAAACGCACCAAGCAAAAAGCACAAAAACCTTTTTTTTTCTTTTCTTTTTTTTTTTTTAACATAAGATTTGGCGGGGGAAAAAAACCAAAGAAATAAGAGGTCCAACAGCTTCACAGCAAACAAAATGGAGATGGTCAAACGTGGCTGAATAAAGAAACATTATTTTCCAGTTTTAGGACGTTCAACAAAACCAAGAAAGAACTATGGTTAAACTTCG
Source organism: Conger conger (assembly GCF_963514075.1). NCBI lineage: Eukaryota > Metazoa > Chordata > Actinopteri > Anguilliformes > Congridae > Conger > Conger conger. Next base: position 32,838,698 of record NC_083761.1, read on the forward strand.
CTCCAGCACACAAAGCGAGTGGGAAATCGTCAGTTTATGAATATCATTTCAAAGGCAATTAGGCCACATGTTCAATAAAGTGCAACGGGCATCCTTCGTAATTAACAATTTGATTATTTGCATGAACAGTCCTATTAATGTGGAATTATAGTAATATTATTACCCAACTACAACTGTAGAATTATTAGTGCACATATTGCTCAACAGATTGAGATGCAACTAAGAGCAACAGCTGATTTCAGAGACTTTCAGTCGGAACAGTGGTGGCCACTAGCGGAGTGAATTGACAGCATCACTAAGGTATAGCTAAGAGTGGTCCAGACCAGCCTTACGAAAGTACGATGTACAGAAGGTATACTTAGCCAAGAACGGAAACAACGCCGAAACGTTAAGGTAGAGAATGGTAGAGTACGTGAGAATGTCTGAGGACATTGAATACCACTGAATACTATTAGACGTGAAGCAGATAGATTTGAAAGTTTGGCAAACCTGGGAGAAATTCAGCACGGTATAAGCTAGGAGTGCATTCTCCCCCATAGATGACCCCTTTAATTTGTATAATGAGATTGACGTGCTCTCGTTTTCGGCAAGTAAAGATACAGAAAATAACCAACCGTATCTCTAGAGTAAAGGAATAAATTACTCTTTATTATTAGTTCTTAATTCGAAGACAATTGTTGGAGAATACATAAAGCAAAAACACCATCAAGGCAGTCCAAATACAGCACATCCACTAAAAGCCCATAACTAGCCAGAATAGATGGTGGTGGGAAGCCAAGGCAGCCGCTGCGATGGAACAGTTTAGCCATCTTATTACTTGATGCTTGAAGTTAGACGGGCACGAAATGTGAAAGGTGATGCGTTTTTTAAATATGCGTGATTGGTCTGAATATAGAAATGTCACTGCATGACAATGTTTTGGCTTCCAGTCAAGTCAGCAAAGATATTAGTAAGTATAAGTATTAATTGTGCAACCAAACAGAGACTTTAGTTTTACAACTTATCAACTTGTCTTATCTTGCGATTGCATTTACGTTATACTGGTGCAACAGGATGCAGAATTTTGCCGTTGCTCGAATCCGAATCTGAACCCTGCAAGGACATGAATTCGGATATATAAAGGACCATCGGTTTGCTCCGGTTTCCAAAAAAATTTCATTTTAAATGTTAAAACGTTGTGACGAAGACGTTTATCTGAGCAGAGGTTTCTACAACGCACAATATTTTAACTGGTGCTACAGTACTTTGGAAGGACACTGAAAACCATGATTAGACAATAAGCATGGCCTAGTGGCACGGGGCCACTCAAAGTTACAGTGTGGCCACCAGAACTGCAGCACTGGTGGCCCAAGTGGGCCACTAGATTTTCTCCAGCAAAAGTTAATGTTTTCAGAATAGCACATGAATTTATAGTATATTACACAGTACATTGGTTAAGCATTTTTGGTGGGGAAAAAATGTTAGTTGAAAGTGCATGGACATGAGCCCCAAACATTTCAGTGGGGGAAAAAAATCTATTACCTTATCATTTATTTGAGTTTAAAATATAGGCCTAATCAAGCACTATAAATAGACTGCATTGTATGAAAGATGAATATGAAGTACAATGATTTGAAAAATTAGACATCACATGAATGTGAAATAACATGTAAAGATTTGATAGAAATGTAACTTGTATTCTTCCTCGCGGAAATGTTCTGAGCTAGCCTATATAGGCTATTGTCTTGGTTGGCAGCTATGAATACATTTTTCAAAATGAATAACTTTAAATTGCACTGATAATAAATGAGAAAGGAATATGAAAATAAATCAAAGCACTGTGTTGTATTGTAGTTCCTGGTATTGGAAAATATACATTTGGGATACAGACATTGTCACAATATAAATTTAATGTAAAATAAAGATTATTGTTTTTTGGTACTTTTGTGATTGGGCCACCAAAAATTCCACCTGGGCCACCAAATTCATTGGTGTAGGGTCCTCGCATGGGCCGCCAAATAACATATTTAGTATTTGAATTAATTATTATAGTAACCAATATCAATGATTAAACATACCGATAACCTGAAGGTTGGAACTGATTTGACTCGGCTCATGTCTATGTGACACCAAAACAGACACCGGGTTTTAGAAAATATATTTATTAAACAGACATACAAACACAGAACATATATGAGGTTTAACTAATGGGAAGTTAGTAGGATAAGGTATGTTAAGAATGTGTGTGTGTACGTGCCCCTTGAACAAAGGCAAGGTGGGGGCAGTTAGCTTGGGCAGTTAGCTTGGGCAGTTAGCTTGGGCAGTTAGCTTGGGCAGTTAGCTTGGGCAGTTAGCTTGGGCAGTTAGCTTGGGCAGTTAGCTTGGGCAGTTAGCTTGGGCAGTTAGCTTGGGCAGTTAGCTTTAGGAATGTGCACAAGTGCACGGAAAAGGTAATAGTAGCTTGCTTGGGTTAGCTAGAGTTGTGGGTGTTAAAGCGTATTCGTGTTAGCTGTGAGAAGCGCGACTGCGAGCATAGTTGACTATATATGCACAAAAGACGGCGAATCAATTAACACATTAGCACATGTACGGCTAACAGAATGCATGCAAACGGTAACACACAACAAATATGAAAAAGACAAATTCACAATATCAGTTAAGACTAAGCTAAACACTGCCTGTGCCTGGGATGTTTGTATACTCTTACAGAGACCACTGCATTGCTGGATTCAAAAGGAGGGGCTGTCCTTGTAGAAGTGGCGATGGTGCTGTGAATGTCCTGGAGAGGTGCGCAGAGCTGGGATGTTCCCGTGGGCTGCGCGTTGTCATCTGGTCCATTCGGTTCTGGAAAATGTCCGCTGGCCCGTTTTCCGTGTGGCAAAGTTCTTACTGTAGTTCATTGGTGATCTGATGTGGCGGTTTGCATACACCAGCACACTCACTAAAGGCCACCAAGTGACCGCAAGGTAAACTAGGTGTATCCGTAGGCCTGGTGGTGCGCTGTACTGAATTCAGCCTCTGTCCAAGTGTTGGAGCAGATGAGGTGAAGATAAGGGAGTGTCCAAAAAGAGCGTGCCTTGCTCTTATACTGGGAAAGTTTATTGCTCCCGCCATTACGCAATTGGCTAAACCGTAACTAGACATCATGCTGGAGTGGATGTCGCGGAATTGTCCTGCGGGATTGTGGAAAACGTGGTCCCTACATTGGCCTGGTGACCCAGATGGCTAGTGGAGATAGCCATCTGGTGTCTAACACTGCCAAAGCAATGTTATTTCTAGTCCTTTTGTTAATTTGTTATCTTATAATCTGTCTATTTTCAACATATTTCAACCTTCTGATTACATCCTGTCTGTTTAAAAAGAATAAAATCGAGGCAGGCGCATATCCAATGCAGGCCATTTAGAACAGGTGCCAGGTAAAAAATAATAATAATAATAAAAAGCGCCTTCTCTGACGTTGCATCTTCAGAACCTGTATTTTTCTTAGTCTATATTTTTAGGGGCTTAGTCTAAATCCTCTTCATTTGGATTCAGGATGAATGAAAGAAATTATTTTTCAGTTTTTGGTTTCTCCAAGGTGTGTCAACGTGAACACAAGTAACAGACATTTACGATTACCACACTGTGCAGGTCTCTTTCTGCATTGTCAATAGTAGCCTACAACCAAATGTCACCACAGTGTATCAATAAAATAGTACATAATCTGATAGCAGTGACAGACACTCATTGTGTCAAGGTACCCAGGCTACAACACAGCGGTTGACTCATGTTTTGGAAAAGTGCTCCACATAGGCCCACAATTCCAAATAATAATTAATTTACAAATTAATAGCCTAGATATTTGGCACTATTTTCGGTGCCAAAATATATTACAGGGCAACACTGAATATGGAACAGGGACAGTAATCGCTTTGTATGTTACTGTACATTTTAAGACCTCAAGACATGCCATCCATTGATTGTACACAGCTGCAGTGACGTCAGAGCAAAACCCGACTAAAAAGAAATGGCAGAATAGCTGCAGGGGATTGGTGTGGTCAGAAGAAAATGGTGTTCTTGCATTCGCTTCCTCAAAAGGTAGCACAACTAAATGATAGAAAACACCTGCAGAGCCCCTCTTGCAGAAAATCACCCATAATCAGGGATTGACACAAGTGACAAGCATTAAGAGCAAAAAATAATCACAACGGTACAAACGGCCACTTATTATGAGAAACATTCAATTAGGACATAAAATTGCCATGCAAAACTATGTTAAGACACCAACAGAGTCTCTCCCTCTCTCTCTCCCCCTCTCTCCATGACAAAACCACTCACCAGTCTGTGGTGTTGGACCAGACCCTTCCGCACTTTCCACTTCCAGGATGCTGAGTTAATGGCGTCCTCTGCTTCTACAAGGAAACGCAGAATGGCATTTAATACGGTTACTTAAATTTTTTTTTATTTAAATCCAAAAACTATTTTATCATGCTAACCTAAAACTAGGGAAGCGCAAATCAGTTTTTGTAAATGGATCACATTCCTTTTTTTTTTTTTTTTTTTTTTTTTACATCGGTTAACCATGTAACCGAAAATTCTTATGACCGCTAGGGGTCCTATATTTTTAATGTCAACATTGTAAGGTCATAATACAGGTCTATTTGAATTTCCGCTTTCAATAACCGATTGATAAATGATCAAGTTATGTATTGCTTTATTTTAATATAAATAGCATAGTGGAAAGGCATGTTTAGTTGGATGGAGAAACAGCATGGAATAAGCCATAACTGAACTGCAGAATTCAATTCCCTGCAGTGTTTGCATTCCTAACCCCCAGAAATGGTCACAGATTGATTGCTAGTTTTTGAATGTAAACTGCATATTGTAATATTGCATGCAACATTTGTACAATGATGTATTGCTTTATTTGTTTTTATATACACGATATAGTGGAAAGCTACATTCAGTTTGCTGGTACATAGTTTGAACGTGTAGCAACAAATATACACGGACCCTCCATTAACCTAAAGAAACGACAACATTACAATAAGCGATAAGTCAACCAACAGCAAGAGAAATTCTTTGACAACTATACTCATGAAGCATTCAATTCCCTGTGGTTTTTGCATTTTAAAACCACTGAAATTGCCAAAGATTGCATGCTAGAACTACTGTAGCTTGTCTACAATGTAAACCACAATAATACACCTGGTGGTGAACACGCATTTATTTTAAACAGAGGTTACCATTTCAAATTATCGGTTATCCGTTCACAATTTTTTGTAAACGTTCACAACTCAGTTTCAGTAAACCGTTTAAACATTCACACTTGAAGCTGCTTAAGTTTAGAAAGGCTTACACATTTACAAAAGAAAATGAATCCATTAGGAATGAATATTAAATGGCGAATTGATACATGAGGAACAAACAGCAGATGACCAATCTAGCATCTAGGCTCAGTCATATTTTAAATCATTCTTCAATAATGAAGATACCCGGTAGTCCCAAAAATATCTAAAACTGACAGGTGGTAGAGCTCTCGTACAGAGCCCCACTACTGAGGAACACCCTTCCAAAATGTATAAGGAGGTCAGAGTCTAGATATTTAAATCAGTATTAAAAAAACACATTTACAGTTCGGCTTATAATCAGTGATAGCTTCATACGATGGTTCTGGAGACAGGCACTAGATGAGGTTAGTGGTTACTTAGAAATCTACACGTGACAGTGGTACCGAGAAGGCCTTAACAGTGCCAGTGGGGTTAGCTACAACCTCACCGGGTCACCAGGGAGGTAGGTGTGGTACATGCTTTCTGTTCTGTGCTCAAGGAAATTTTATTCAATGTAATACATTTTAGTGCCTAACATCCTCCTTTGTTTCTCTTTCCTGCCACTCCCCCAACCTCTGGAGCTCATGGACCACTCAAATCGGCCCCAGACTCTAAGCAGCACTGCCCCACGCTGGTCCAGCCCATGCCTCACCATATCCCGGAGCTAAGAATTCATCCCCCTACCCTCAGAACTCCAGACTCTACATCCCTCCATATGGACCTTTGTTTCATACATAAAACCTATAGGTTGGTGGAGGATAGCCAGGTTCCTCCCAAGATTTTCTTCTGGGGAGTTCAGTTTAATTCACTCTGTAAAGAGCCTTTGTGACAGCATTATACAAAATAAATTTAATTTAATTGAACCAAATAGACAGGAAAGTAGTGACAACACCAGCCATATGCCCACATGCTTTCTGAGTACCACAAAATAAACATAGAACTGGATGGTTCCAAATGCCACATTTCAATGGCAGGCTCGAGACTACCTTTTTTTGGTGCCACAATCACAAACTGTAGACTTCTGCGGTTCCAGGTTTTATTATAGGACTAAAATACATTTTGAACCCAGGTTTTATCCCGACTCAGTCAGTCCTTTTCTTTTGACAGCAAAACCATTCAACATATCAATTTTCGGACAGAAAAATAAAAAGATACCTTTTTTTCCCCCAAAAGGTTACAAGGCCAGAAAGTCACCGGATAACAGGAACGACCCATATATATATATATATATATATATATATATATATATATATATATATATATATATATATATATATACACACACACACATATACATATACATGCATATAACGGTCACTACCAACCCAAGGGAAGGCCAAAGGAGAGAGACAAGATTAAGAAAATTTAGTTGAAGGTTTAATGAACTCAAAATAATTAATAAATAAGACAAAAAGATAGAAAGTGTGTAAATCAGTAGGATCAGAGGTGATGAAAGTGCTGAAAGGAGGGAAACAAGTTCTGTCAGGAGTTGTAGAGTGTCAAACCAAAAGAACAACCAAACACAAGTTACCTAAAGAGGTGGCAAGAGCCAGGATGATTACTTTCAGCTGCCTTTATACAGGCGAGGCACTGGGTACCCCAGATGCTCTGCATCAGCACTAACGAGCCCCCCCACAGGTAAGACAAAACAATGCCCACAGAGAGCCAAGTAGTCTGACACTGTCACACCCCCTTCTTAAAGTGTGAGCATCACTTAACTAAACTATATACAACATCTCAATAACCCCAAACACAAATTACCATCGGGATTCCCCTACTGTATCACCAGATTCAGTCAAATTCTCTGAACCCACTGAAGATGTTGATCCCATGTGACACCGTAAATGACAACATCGTCACGGTACACCACACAACCCTCTAACCCAGCCGTTGAAAAGTAGTTGGTCCATTTCTTTCCAGTATCCATTTAGAAGGTCAAATTTACTAACACAATTGTGTGGCCCTACTAGATCAACCAAATTTACCTCACAGGGAAAACTTTAAAGTCAGTGCATGGCCGAAAGGTAACATCAGGTTCTTACCAACAGACATGGAGAAGCCCAGGCCAAATTGAACGGTACCGCAATAATATTCTCCAAAGTATTCCTTCCCTCTGCTTCCAGTTCTTCATGCTTTTCAGAATAGAAAATATGCCATCTAAATAATAATAATAAACTATTATTATTATTATTATTATTATTATTATAATAATTGACACCGTAAAAATGCTGATGAATGGGTTGAGCATCCAAAACGTCATCAAATGAGTGTGAGGGACAAACAGTAAACATGTTTTTTAACACACCATCATCAGTCACCTCTCTCTCCCCCTCACATGCTGCCACCATATGAGGAACAACATGGAGCAGGAAACTTCTGAAGTGGACAAGAGGACAAGTTTAACAAATCAAATAAAACCATTTAGACAAATCGGTTCCTTCTCTAGAAGGGATGAATTCACGGACAAAATATGCAAACATGCAAAAGGTAATCTACTTCCTGCGACCAGAACTAGCCATTAAGTAGTTTGAGAAACTTTTCACACGACAGTAAACGGACCAGTAAGTTTAACCATGTGACCCAACAATAGGTAAAACGGCAAGAACTCGACTTGACTTCCAAATAGAGCCATTCAAAGCATGTACAAAAATATCAATGGGAATAAAATAAATGCTTTCTAGAATGACTCAAAAAAGACACGTTTCACAAGCAATGACAAATAATAATATTGATAATATCATATTTATCAGGTAACACAGAATGCGCTATTGCCATGTAACAGCACAAGCTGCACCAACAGTGTCCACCTAAGTGGGAGACATAAGAGTTTGAGTTGGCACATTAGGCATTGGCTCTTCTGCTCAAACACAGATTCACTAGAATTTCCCAAAATAAAATCAACACCCTCAACTAGTAGCTGTGGATGCACACCCACCGCAACCTCTCCTTTGACCAATCGGAAATAAGGAGTTCCCTGTTCATAACAGAAATGGGGATTTAATTTCGCACAGCCCCAATGCAAAGATTTAAGAGGGCAAAAGAGGGATGTGACATTTGGACAAAAACAAACCCACCTAGAAAAATGATTATGCTTAGATAAAAAAATTTTAATAAAAAAATTATCAATGCATACAATGCACAGCACCCACTAGGCTGTGGAAGCCCAAAAAAATATTAAATAAATAAATGAATAAAAATGTGTCAAATAGCAAAACACTTGAGTTATGGACCTGATGTAAAAGGTATAAAGGAGAGGATACACTTCCTAAAAATGCTAAAAAGTCTTATGCAGAACGTTTAATATCCATGTAATGTAGGAGGCTTGGCTGAGCTAGCTGGCTCATCTGGCAGCCACAATGAAGAGAAATGGGTATGGTCAATCGTTGAGCAGTTTTATGCAATCAAATGGCACTAAAGTGCAGATTGCGATAAATTACTGAAAATTAAAGTTAATGGGTAGAATGAGCAGCTTAGCTAGCTTATAACCATGCTTATAGCTATGGCTATGCTTATAACCATCCGAAAAAGCAAGGCATTCTAATGTTACCATCGCCAACACTCAGCAAGTCATCTCATCTTTAATAACCTTGTTCATTCCGACTGGGGATTACATCCTCTGGGATTCTGAGGGGATTAAAGGTTTGCGGAATGGAAACTGACACTGAAGCACTTAGGCTGTGATACAGGGCTTAAAGCAAGAAACAATTCTGTGCCTGAGAATCAGTTGGGGTGGGAAGTAGTGCAATATACAATAGGAGTGCAATAAGTGCAATAAAAACAAAAAATAACTGCAAAGGATTTTGCCACATTTCTATATTTATAATTACAATTGCAATTTAAAATACAAATAACAAAAAAATACACAATTGCACAGGTTAATTCTTATTTTTTCCATCTTATTTGGATGGTAGATAAACACAAGATGCTGTGTTATGAATGCCCAGATCATCATTATACCATCATTTTGTCCTCAGAACTTGGTTGGGCGATTGTGAATGACAGGTTGTGCTGTGCAATGAACACGCATAGGGTTGAGTAAGAAATCGACACGCTGCTGATGCATGACTGTCGATAGCAGATTTGGGCAAATGTGTATGTTTGCAATTATATTTACATTTGCACTTGGAATCATATTAAATTAATTTTTAAATGTTTAAACATGAGTCAACAAATACATTTTTTTAAATTCCTTCTGCCACAAACTCACTTGTCGCATTTCACATACCTAAAATAGTTAGTAGGATTGGGTAGATAATTTAGTAGGCCAAAAAAGACATTAGTTGGTTAACCAAGTGTTAAAACATTGTTTGAAGACCTTGTAAATCCATTCCCATCATTGAAAAAGGCTCACTGACTAGCCCTCTGCCTGTGTACATAGGCCTTAAAAATATACAGCTGACGCTCCCACATTCTGTACCAAAACATTGTACAGCTGTACAATGGCTTGAGGGGGTTGGTTGCTGCAATTCGTCTCCCGACCGTTAGGAGGCAAGAAATCGCCTATTACACCCTTAACTACATACATTTATTGCAAGCTAGCTAACTAAGCTACCAAGAAAACCAACTAGATATTACCAACTATTACTGTGAGAATTGTTTTATCCCCTCCCCACTAATAGCATTATATGGAGGGAATGTTGACACGAGGTTGGAGAGCAGGCAACACGTAAAAGCGCATGCATAGAAAGACCTTGAGACACCATTTAGCTTTTCGGCAAAGAGCAGCAGGTACACTTAGGGGTCGGAAAAGGCAAGCATTGCTTGTTCTCATTACCTTATGTTTTTTTTTTTTTTTTTTTGTTAAGACCTTTCAAATTTTTTCCCTTGTTTCTCCCAATTTGGTAGCCAATTGTACCCTACCTAATCCAATTAGGGTTAGCTGGGGATACACCGCTTACAACCACGTCCCTTCGGTGGCCGAGGGAGAACACGCTTGTCACGTCTCACAGGCTGCGACCGTAATTCCGTCTAGTCCCTGCTGAGTCCCTCCCTTGGAGCAGCGAGCCAATTATCCCGCTCCATGAGAGCCGGCCAAACTCAGCTTTTGACAGGACAGGACCGGGAATCGAACCTCAGTGTGCAACTGTAACGTTACGTTAGCTGTGCGCCACTACGGCGCCCTCCATTACCTTATACTATGTTACCTTAATCTGTGGCTGGCCCCCACAGAATCCGCGGCCGCAGAACTCAAACGAGAAATCCGGGGAAATTCCGACGAATTAAAACGTTGAAAGTCATAAACAAGTGAATACGACATTGTTCCCTCTCGCAAGCAAGTAGTAGCTAGCTTAAAGGGACAATAGGTAAGATGCGTTACACAACCATAGTAAATTCCTTCCCATCATTGAAAAAGGCTCTCTGACATGTTGACTCACCCTCTGCCTGTGTTTATAGTCCTTAAATTTGGGTTTCAAAGTGTACATTTGTCATGCCGTCACCATCAAAACATTGGGCGTTTATTCTGATTTTCTGTGTCACGGCCCAAATTGCACTCCAGTCAAGCAATCACTGAAACTCTATAGCATTGCTTATTATCCAAGCAAAGACTACATATCTAGATATAAAACAATACCAGTTTGTTATCAGTAGCAACAAGCAAATTAGCTATATTTAGCTTTACGAATTTACAAATATCCACTATACCAACATAGCAGAAATTGCACCAGCATTGTGCTTCAGGTGGATATTTGTAAAATTGGGACGCAAACTAGTAATAGCTGATTTTCTTGTTGTTACTGATAGCGAACTGGTATTGTTTTCTAACTAGATAAGCAATAGTATACAGAGTTTCAGTGATCACTTGTCTGGAGTGCAATTTGGGCACTGAACAGCACATTGAACAGTTAGAGCAGCACTAACTTCCACAATATGACGTATACGTGAGTTAAACGGCTCTTTCAGGGCGAATTTGTGGAGGGTGGGAAGTTGATCTGACTGCAGTTAAATGAGGAAGGGGAAGCAGAGCAGAATACGTGCCACTAAGTGAATGGACATTGATTGGAGTGCGAACGGAAAATTTACATTCATTTCATCCGAAAACATGCCCGCTGGTACACAATCACAATCAAATCTTGTAAAACCTTGTTTTTCAGGAAGTTGATGGGAAAAGTATAAGTGAAGTAACACTTCAATAGGTATTTTAGACTTTTTTTTTTTTTTTTTTTTAGATTTCTACTCCTGTAGCCCATCCACTTAAGAGTTCTAATGTGTTGTGTTCAGAGATGCTCTTCTGCATTCCACTGTTGTAATGTGTAGTTATTTGCGCTACGGTCACCTTCCCGTTACCTTTTACCAGTCTGGCCATTCTCTACAGACGTCTCATTAACAAGGCGTCCCTGTCTGGAGAACTGCTGCTCACTGGATTTATTTCAGTTTGCAAACTCTGGAGACTAGTGTCTGTAATATTAAATCCCAGGGGCCTACCTATAGGCCTGCAAAGGACAGGCCTCCAAAAGCCAGTTTCCTCTCGAGATTACTTCCCATCGGGGAGTTTCTACCGTTACCCTTAGAGACAGCCCTAATAGAGGCTTATAAAATGTACAACTTGCAGCTTGCTGTTACTTATCCAACATGGCCATCAAGGCAGCTCAAGTTGTGTCCATTTGTGGCTGGTGCCAAATTCCGCAAAGGTCAGTTTAAGAAATGCATCTTCGACAAGTCTATGAATCCTGTTATTTGTACACGTATACATTAAACAACATGTATACAACAATGCTTGCACACGTGTTGTGTCACAGGTGGATATTTGTACATTCGGCAAGCTAACTAATAGCTAATAACTTTATTTGTCTCAAACCGTAAAATGCATTGTTTGTAGTACACCATTATATCTTAGTTATAAAGCCAGCTAGTTCCATAGCCAAATAAGTTGCTTGCTCATTCATAATATAGTTGGTTAGCTAAAGTGAAAACTTCAAAAAGACAGTCAACATTTCATAAAGTCACCTGTTCGGTGAACATTTTCTTACTAGAACACTAGAAAAAGAAGGCAGGCTCTGCTGCATTTGTCAGTGTCAACTTTCCAAAACAGTGCATGTTGTGGTTTGAGGGAGTTTGTTGCTGCAATTGCTCTCGACCATTAAGAGTGTGAAATTACCTACTGTACCTTTAAGAACTGAATAAGGTGACCATTGCATTTGGTTGTGTTTATCCAACTGTTTTTCAGGATATCATGAAGTCTTGTTCCAATCCCAAAAAAATAGATGGTATGGATTACACATCGTAGCTATCTTGAAAACACGTTTACGTTATGGGCAACTCCACAGTAATGTCAAACTGAGCATGAAAAAAGAAACTTACTTCCCAATTAAACTTATGTCCAAAACAGTCGATTGTGGCCATTTTGAAACCTGAAAATGTAGGCTAACAGGAAAATGCTTAAATTGATTTATTAGTCCCATTATGAAATCAATGCTATTTGGCGGCTATCTTGAAAACAGACTTTTTAGAAAGCTTATAGACTCTCCAAAATACCTGTTTTTGCATCACATTCATAATGCAAGTTCTGGCTTAACATTTTATATATATATATATATATATATATATATATATATATATATATATATAGATATAGATATATATATATATATATATATATAGATATATATATATATATCTTTTTTTTTTGCCCTTCCCCTCAGCCAACTGGGTGCTACGATAATATGCATTAACATTTATCATGTAATGAGTCATTTTTCCGAGGGATTTTTATTTTCATTTTGTGTCCAAATGTCACATCCATAAAGCTGGAATTGCCCTTACACTAGCGCAACAGGCAGTGGAAAATGATGATGGTAGAGCTAGTTACGATATTCCGGACTAACTTCAGAACATAACTAGTCACAACCAGACTAACTGAGATAAGAAAGCATTAACGACAACAGATTATCCTGAGAAACTCTTCCAATAAGGTCTACTGGATTCTTACACACAAACCTAATATGTGGATGGACTGAATTTTTTTTTTTTTTTAAAGCACTCGTGTAGCTACATAACTAGGCGAGCTTGTTAGCAATAGTCGCAATAGTGCAAGGCGGTTAACGATAAAGGCCGGACTGCTTGTGGCCACAAGTGCGATTTGCTTCCTGGCAAATCATTGTACATATACGGCTTAACATTAGCCATTTACTGACGTCGTTCCCACTGCTGAGAACCGCAATTATCTGAATGCAGCCAATAAAATCCGCATTAACCCTCTAGCGAGCTAGCTAGCAAACAAATTAATTTCTGAATACGTTAATTTACCAACTGTGGTTTCAAGAAAGCCTAACTTCGCTAACTTACGAACCACAATCAGCGAGTTGTGTGCTCCAAGGAAACGTCATAACTTTAATGTTGGTTGCAGCTTGGTAGCTAGCTAGCCATTTAATTTCCGTAATGTTAAGCACACAATTATCAATAGAAGGGAAGCAAGGTTGTAATCATGTAGCTAGTCTAGCTAGCTATAACAGTTACTGGCTAGCCGAATTCTTAAGACATGACGCGGTTGTTACGCTTGGCTTGTCAATGTTTGCTGTAACGTTCACGTTAACGATTTACCAGACTAGTTTTAGCTTGATGTGAGGTCTTGACACAAGCTGGGTCAAATCAAGTAGTTAACATTGCTAGTTAGAGTCCGTTAGCTAGCTAGCCATGTGCCTATAATGAGCGCGTGGGTTATGTAATGGTGTCGCCTGGTGCGTTGTATCGTTTCACTGCAGACCATTGGTTCGATGCAACAAAAACATAGCTAACTAGCCGAGACATTTCCACGGAACATGCCGATAAATTCTGAAATCCACTTCCCGATAACGCTACACCGAAAAGAGAGGGTAATACAAGTCCTCGTGACGTCATGGCGTAGGGCCAGAGAACTTTACCAAAAACACACTACCATTTAAGATTGGCTTCAGATTTTGATATGCGGCTTCTAGTGTTTTATAGAAATAATTTAAAAATGGTACTGAAAACCTTTACAAATATTCGCTTCAAATATTTAAAAATTATTTCTAGTTGGGCGAGGGGGTTCAGTGACCCGCCAACTCACTCTTAATGCAGCGACAAAGGGTAAAACGGAGTGAATTAGAAAATGAAGAATTTCGTCATTTTTTAAACCAGTATGACCGAATGTACATAACTAGTCGCGGTAAACCAATCCCTCCGCCAAGAAGATATTATATTAAAGCAATCTACCATAACCAAACGCGACCGGCCCCCTTTCGAAGCCCCCCTTCTTAAACCCTCCCCCTCCCTCCCTCCCTCGCACCCCGGCTGTCGCCGCCATCTTAACTTCCCTCCTACCTGAAATTTCCGAGCCGTTTTCTTTCACTAAAAAGTCAACGAAGAAGACGCCATCCTCCTGAAATCGTACTCAATCCGTAACGGGGCTACTTCAAACTGCCTCTCGGTACCCAGCGAGACGTCCGCGGGATAGTGTGAGCGGGAAAAGAACGAGCCGAACGAATGCGGGTCCGGCTCACTGAATATAGCGGTTGTGGGGAGGAGACTTCAGAAGGAGCGAAATGGTGGAGGAAGGCGCTGCTGACAAAGTGCAGGGACACATAAACATCGCGAGATGTTCGTTCTTCTTCTTCTAATTACATTTCCGGTAAGCTATGCGCAACAGGCGCCGTACTGCCCTCCACCGACAGGAAATTGAAGCACATATTGAAGCCATTAATATTCGCCATAGATTTGATTCGTTTTTGAGTTTGAATTAATAGACTTACCACAAGTTACCAGATTGTAAAACGATGGTGTATGCTGTCTTAGAATCCATAAATCAGTCTGATTTCAGCACAATAAAATAAAAAAGAAACAGTGTCTTAATCGTGGCTAAGTACGAGTGAAAATACTAGGTTACGCCACCCACAAGTCTAAAGAGCTGTTTACCACGGGGATGTCCATCACTCAGATTTCGCGGGTGAACTATGAACTTTCTATGAAAAGAGCGAAGTCAGAGGCGGTTAGCAATTATGTTTCAACGCGTGCCGTGTGACTCCCATCAAGCAAGCCGCGAAAAATGTAAACGGAGAGAAACTACCCATACCTTGAACCGAAATGCGCGTATACCACAATAATTACGATGAAACATTTGTGCACGTGACAGACATGTAATTTCAAAATAAAACCACTTTAATCATGATACTATGTAAGAGTTTATATCGATTGTTGAGACATTTTCCCTGAAAATATACAACATACAAGCCCAAAAACTAAAATGGTTATGTGTTTTTAAAAATGACATTGTGCCTCCAAATCATGAGCACAAGTCAACAACTGGAGAGATCTTATCAATAGAAATGATGAGCACAAGTGTGAAAAGGACAAGTACTGTGAATTAATTTATACATTGGTATGTTTTTGAATTGTCAGTAGTTACAGAATTACGCAAACAACAACAGAAACATTGAGAGGGGTTTTGGATTTTTACTAATTTTAGTAATGTAAAGGGTAGTCATGAGAAAAGAGGTGAGAAAGAACTGATAAAAAAACATAATGTGTGAACAGAAACTGTAAAAGTGAAATAATAAAGAAAAATAAATCTGGGAATCATTTCTATTCATTCTTCAGTTCTTGACTTATGTTCATGATTTGGAGGCACAATAATCAACAATCGATATAACCTCTAAGACAGTATCACAATTAAAGTGATTTTATTTTTAAATTACACGTCTGTCACGTGCACAGCTGTTTCATTATGATTCTTGTGGTATACATGCATTTCGCACCCTACGGTGCTTGGGCCCTAATAATAATAATAATAATAATAATCCTTCCAATAACAATAGGATCCTTCGCACCCTACGGTGCTTGGGCCCTAATAATAATAATAATCCTTCCAATAACAATAGGGTCCTTCGAACCCTATGGTGCTTGGACCCTAATAATAATAATAATCATAATAATCCTTCCAATTACAATAGGGTCCTTCGCACCCTACGGAGCTTGGGCCCTAATAATAATCTTTACAATAACAATAGGGTCCTTCGCACCCTACGGTGCTTGGGCCCTAATAATAATATTAATAATAATCTTTCCAATAACAATGGGGTCCTTCGCACCCTACGGTGCTTGAGCCCTAATAATAATCCTTCCAATAACAATAAGGTCCTTCGCACCCTACGGTGCTTCGGCCCTAATAATAATAATAATAATAATAATCCTTCCAATAACAATAGGGTCCTTCGCACTCTACGATGCTTGGGCCCTAATAATAATCCTTCCAGTAGCAATAGGGTCCTTCGCACCCTACGGTGCTTGGGCCCTAATAATAATAATAATAATAATCCTTCCAATAACAATAGGATCCTTCGCACCCTACGGTGCTTGGGCCCTAATAATAATAAAAATCCGTCCAATAACAATAGGGTCCTTCGAACCCTATGGTGCTTGGACCCTAATAATAATAATAATCATAATAATCATTCCAATTACAATAGGGTCCGTCGCACCCAACGGTGCTTGGGCCCTAATAATAATAATAATAATAATAATCCTTCCAATAACAATAGGGTCCTTCGCACCCTACGGTGCTTGGGCCCTAATAATAATAATAATAATAATAATCCTTCCAATAACAATAGGATCCTTCGCACCCTACGGTGCTTGGGCCCTAATAATAATAATAATCCTTCCAATAACAATAGGGTCCTTCGAACCCTATGGTGCTTGGACCCTAATAATAATAATAATCATAATAATCCTTCCAATTACAATAGGGTCCTTCGCACCCTACGGAGCTTGGGCCCTAATAATAATCTTTACAATAACAATAGGGTCCTTCGCACCCTACGGTGCTTGGGCCCTAATAATAATATTAATAATAATCTTTCCAATAACAATGGGGTCCTTCGCACCCTACGGTGCTTGAGCCCTAATAATAATCCTTCCAATAACAATAAGGTCCTTCGCACCCTACGGTGCTTCGGCCCTAATAATAATAATAATAATAATAATCCTTCCAATAACAATAGGGTCCTTCGCACTCTACGATGCTTGGGCCCTAATAATAATCCTTCCAGTAGCAATAGGGTCCTTCGCACCCTACGGTGCTTGGGCCCTAATAATAATAATAATAATAATCCTTCCAATAACAATAGGATCCTTCGCACCCTACGGTGCTTGGGCCCTAATAATAATAATAATCCGTCCAATAACAATAGGGTCCTTCGAACCCTATGGTGCTTGGACCCTAATAATAATAATAATCATAATAATCATTCCAATTACAATAGGGTCCGTCGCACCCAACGGTGCTTGGGCCCTAATAATAATAATAATAATAATAATCCTTCCAATAACAATAGGGTCCTTCGCACCCTACGGTGCTTGGGCCCTAATAATAATAATAATAATAATCCTTCCAATAACAATAGGGTCCTTCGCACCCTATGGTGCTTGGGCCCTAATAATAATAATAGTCCTTCCAATAACAATAGGTCCTTCGAACCCTATGGTGCTTGGACCCTAATAATAATAATAATCATAATAACCCTTCCAATTACAATAAGTTCCTTCGCACCCTACGGAGCTTGGGCCCTAATAATAATAATAATCCTTCCAATAACAATAGGGTCCTTCGCACCCTATGGTGCTTGGGCCCTAATAATAATCCTTCCAATAACAATAGGGTCCTTTGCACCTTACGGTGCTTGGGCCCTAATAATAATCTTTACAATAACAATAGGGTTCTTCGCACCCTACGGTGCTTGGACCCTAATAATAATCCTTCCAATAACAATAGGGTCCTTCGCACCCTACGCTGCTGGGGCCCTAATAATAATAAAAAAATAAAAAAATAAAAAAAATAAAAAATAATAATAATCCTTCCAATAACAATAGGGTCCTTCGAACCCTATGGTGCTTGGACCCTAATAATAATAATAATAATATTAATAATAATCCTTCCAATAACAGTAGGTTCCTTCGCACTCTACGGTGCTTGGGCCCTAATAATAATAATAATCCTTCCAATAACAATAGGGTCCTTCGCACCCTATGGTGCTTGGGCCCTAATAATAATAATAATCATAATAATCCTTCAAATAACAATAGGGTCCTTCGCACCCTACGGTGCTTGAGCCGTAATAATAATCCTTCCAATAACAATAGGGTCCTTCGCACCCTACGGTGCTTGGGCCCTAATAATAATAATAATAATAATCCTTCCAATAACAATAGGGTCCTTCGCACTCTACTGTGCTTGGGCCCTAATAATAATCCTTCCAGTAGCAATAGGGTCCTTCGCACCCTACGGTGCTTGGGCCCTAATAATAATAATAATAATAATAATCCTTCAAATAACAATAGGGTCCTTCGCACCCTACGGTGCTTGAGCCCTAATAATAATCCTTCCAATAACAATAGGGTCCTTCGCACCCTATAGTGCTTGGGCCCTAATAATAATAATAATAATAATAATCCTTCCAATAACAATAGGGTCCTTCGCACTCTACTGTGCTTGGGCCCTAATAATAATCCTTCCAGTAGCAATAGGGTCCTTCGCACCCTACGGTGCTTGGGCCCTAATAATAATAATAATAATAATAATAATCTTTACAATAACAATAGGGTCCTTCGCACCCAACGGTGCTTGGGCCCTAATAATAATAATAATAATAATAATAATAATAATAATCCTTCCAATAACAATAGGTTCCTTCGCACACTACGGTGCTTGGGCCCTAATAATCCTTCCAGTAACAATTATTAGAACCCAAGCATCGTAGGGTGCGAAGGACCCTAATAATAATCCTTCCAATAACAATAGGGTCCTTTGCACCCTACGGTGCTTGGGCCCTAATAATAATCCTTCCAATAACAATAGGGTCCTTCGCACCCTACGGTGCTTGGGCCCTAATAATAATAATAATAATAATCCTTCCAATAACAATAGGGTCCTTCGCACCCTACGGTGCTTGAGCCCTAATAATAATAATAATAATAATAATAATAATAATAATAATCCTTCCAATAACAGTAGGGTCCTTCGCACCCTACGGTGCTTGGGCCGTAATAATAATATTAATCGTTCCAATAACAATAGGGTCCTTCGCACCCTATAGTGCTTGGGCCCTAATAATAATAATAATTATAATAATCCTTCCAATAACAATAGGGTCCTTCGCACCCTGCGGTGCTTGGGCCCTAATAATAATCCTTCCAATAACAATAAGGTCCTTCTAACCCTACGGTGCTTGGGCCCTAATAATAATAATAATAATAATCCTTCCAATAACAATAGGGTCCTTCGCACCCTACGGTGCTTGGGCACTAATAATAATAATAATCCTTCCAATAACAATAGGGTCCTTCGAACCCTATGGTGCTTGGACCCTAATAATAATAATAATAATAATAATAATAATAATCCTTCCAATAACAATAGGGTCCTTCGCACCCTACGGTGCTTGGGCACTAATAATAATAATAATCCTTCCAATAACAATAGGGTCCTTCGCACCCTATGGTGCTTGGGCCCTAATAATAATCCTTCCAATAACAATAGGGTCCTTTGCACCTTACGGTGCTTGGGCCCTAATAATAATCTTTACAATAACAATAGGGTTCTTCGCACCCTACGGTGCTTGGACCCTAATAATAATCCTTCCAATAACAATAGGGTCCTTCGCACCCTACGCTGCTGGGGCCCTAATAATAATAAAAAAATAAAAAAATAAAAAAAATAAAAAATAATAATAATCCTTCCAATAACAATAGGGTCCTTCGAACCCTATGGTGCTTGGACCCTAATAATAATAATAATAATATTAATAATAATCCTTCCAATAACAGTAGGTTCCTTCGCACTCTACGGTGCTTGGGCCCTAATAATAATAATAATCCTTCCAATAACAATAGGGTCCTTCGCACCCTATGGTGCTTGGGCCCTAATAATAATAATAATCATAATAATCCTTCAAATAACAATAGGGTCCTTCGCACCCTACGGTGCTTGAGCCGTAATAATAATCCTTCCAATAACAATAGGGTCCTTCGCACCCTACGGTGCTTGGGCCCTAATAATAATAATAATAATAATCCTTCCAATAACAATAGGGTCCTTCGCACTCTACTGTGCTTGGGCCCTAATAATAATCCTTCCAGTAGCAATAGGGTCCTTCGCACCCTACGGTGCTTGGGCCCTAATAATAATAATAATCATAATAATCCTTCAAATAACAATAGGGTCCTTCGCACCCTACGGTGCTTGAGCCCTAATAATAATCCTTCCAATAACAATAGGGTCCTTCGCACCCTATAGTGCTTGGGCCCTAATAATAATAATAATAATAATCCTTCCAATAACAATAGGGTCCTTCGCACTCTACTGTGCTTGGGCCCTAATAATAATCCTTCCAGTAGCAATAGGGTCCTTCGCACCCTACGGTGCTTGGGCCCTAATAATAATAATAATAATAATAATAATCTTTACAATAACAATAGGGTCCTTCGCACCCAACGGTGCTTGGGCCCTAATAATAATAATAATAATAATAATAATAATAATAATAATCCTTCCAATAACAATAGGTTCCTTCGCACACTACGGTGCTTGGGCCCTAATAATCCTTCCAGTAACAATTATTAGGGCCCAAGCATCGTAGGGTGCGAAGGACCCTAATAATAATCCTTCCAATAACAATAGGGTCCTTTGCACCCTACGGTGCTTGGGCCCTAATAATAATCCTTCCAATAACAATAGGGTCCTTCGCACCCTACGGTGCTTGGGCCCTAATAATAATAATAATAATAATCCTTCCAATAACAATAGGGTCCTTCGCACCCTACGGTGCTTGAGCCCTAATAATAATAATAATAATAATAATAATAATAATAATCCTTCCAATAACAGTAGGGTCCTTCGCACCCTACGGTGCTTGGGCCGTAATAATAATATTAATCGTTCCAATAACAATAGGGTCCTTCGCACCCTATAGTGCTTGGGCCCTAATAATAATAATAATTATAATAATCCTTCCAATAACAATAGGGTCCTTCGCACCCTGCGGTGCTTGGGCCCTAATAATAATCCTTCCAATAACAATAAGGTCCTTCTAACCCTACGGTGCTTGGGCCCTAATAATAATAATAATAATAATCCTTCCAATAACAATAGGGTCCTTCGCACCCTACGGTGCTTGGGCACTAATAATAATAATAATCCTTCCAATAACAATAGGGTCCTTCGAACCCTATGGTGCTTGGACCCTAATAATAATAATAATAATAATAATAATAATAATAATAATCCTTCCAATAACAGTAGGTTCCTTCGCACCCTACGGTGCTTGGGCCCTAATAATAATAATAATCCTTCCAATAACAATAGGGTCCTTCGCACCCTATGGTGCTTGGGCCCTAATAATAATAATAATCATAATAATCCTTCAAATAACAATAGGGTCCTTCGCACCCTACGGTGCTTGAGCCCTAATAATAATCCTTCCAATAACAATAGGGTCCTTCGCACCCTACGGTGCTTGGGCCCTAATAATAATAATAATAATAATCCTTCCAATAACAATAGGGTCCTTTGCACTCTACTGTGCTTGGGCCCTAATAATAATCCTTCCAGTAGCAATAGGGTCCTTCACACCCTACGGTGCTTGGGCCCTAATAATAATAATAATAATAATAATAATCCTTCCAATAACAATAGGGTCCTTCGCACCCTACGGTGCTTGGGCCCTAATAATAATCCTTCCAGTAGCAATAGGGTCCTTCGCACCCTAGGGTGCTTGGGCCCTAATAATAATCTTTACAATAACAATAGGGTCCTTCGCACCCAACAGTGCTTGGGCCCTAATAATAATAATAATAATAATAATAATAATAATAATAATAATAATAATCCTTGCAATAACAATAGGTTCCTTCGCACACTACGGTGCTTGGGCCCTAATAATCCTTCCAGTAACAATTATTAGGGCCCAAGCATCGTAGGGTGCGAAGGACCCTAATAATAATCCTTCCAATAACAATAGGGTCCTTTGCACCCTACGGTGCTTGGGCCCTAATAATAATCCTTCCAATAACAATAGGGTCCTTCGCACCCTACGGTGCTTGGGCCCTAATAATAATAATAATAATAATCCTTCCAATAACAATAGGGTCCTTCGCACCCTACGGTGCTTGAGCCCTAATAATAATAATAATAATAATAATAATAATCCTTCCAATAACAGTAGGGTCCTTCGCACCCTACGGTGCTTGGGCCGTAATAATAATATTAATCGTTCCAATAACAATAGGGTCCTTCGCACCCTATAGTGCTTGGGCCCTAATAATAATAATAATTATAATAATCCTTCCAATAACAATAGGGTCCTTCGCACCCTGCGGTGCTTGGGCCCTAATAATAATCCTTCCAATAACAATAAGGTCCTTCTAACCCTACGGTGCTTGGGCCCTAATAATAATAATAATAATAATCCTTCCAATAACAATAGGGTCCTTCGCACCCTACGGTGCTTGGGCACTAATAATAATAATAATCCTTCCAATAACAATAGGGTCCTTCGAACCCTATGGTGCTTGGACCCTAATAATAATAATAATAATAATAATAATAATAATAATAATCCTTCCAATAACAGTAGGTTCCTTCGCACCCTACGGTGCTTGGGCCCTAATAATAATAATAATCCTTCCAATAACAATAGGGTCCTTCGCACCCTATGGTGCTTGGGCCCTAATAATAATAATAATCATAATAATCCTTCAAATAACAATAGGGTCCTTCGCACCCTACGGTGCTTGAGCCCTAATAATAATCCTTCCAATAACAATAGGGTCCTTCGCACCCTACGGTGCTTGGGCCCTAATAATAATAATAATAATAATCCTTCCAATAACAATAGGGTCCTTCGCACTCTACTGTGCTTGGGCCCTAATAATAATCCTTCCAGTAGCAATAGGGTCCTTCACACCCTACGGTGCTTGGGCCCTAATAATAATAATAATAATAATAATCCTTCCAATAACAATAGGGTCCTTCGCACCCTACGGTGCTTGGGCCCTAATAATAATCCTTCCAGTAGCAATAGGGTCCTTCGCACCCTAGGGTGCTTGGGCCCTAATAATAATCTTTACAATAACAATAGGGTCCTTCGCACCCAACAGTGCTTGGGCCCTAATAATAATAATAATAATAATAATCCTTGCAATAACAATAGGTTCCTTCGCACACTACGGTGCTTGGGCCCTAATAATCCTTCCAGTAACAATTATTAGGGCCCAAGCATCGTAGGGTGCGAAGGACCCTAATAATAATCCTTCCAATAACAATAGGGTCCTTTGCACCCTACGGTGCTTGGGCCCTAATAATAATCCTTCCAATAACAATAGGGTCCTTCGCCCCTACGGTGCTTGGGCCCTAATAATAATAATAATAATAATCCTTCCAATAACAATAGGGTCCTTCGCACCCTACGGTGCTTGAGCCCTAATAATAATAATAATAATAATAATAATAATAATAATCCTTCCAATAACAGTAGGGTCCTTCGCACCCTACGGTGCTTGGGCCGTAATAATAATATTAATCGTTCCAATAACAATAGGGTCCTTCGCACCCTATAGTGCTTGGGCCCTAATAATAATAATAATTATAATAATCCTTCCAATAACAATAGGGTCCTTCGCACCCTGCGGTGCTTGGGCCCTAATAATAATCCTTCCAATAACAATAGGGTCCTTCGCACCCTACGGTGCTTGGGCCCTAATAATAATAATAATAATAATCCTTCCAATAACAATAGGGTCCTTCGCACCCTACGGTGCTTGGGCCCTAATAATAATAATAATAATAATCCTTCCAATAACAATAGGGTCCTTCGCACCCTACGGTGCTTGGGCCCTAATAATAATCCTTCCAGTAGCAATAGGGTCCTTCGCACCCTAGGGTGCTTGGGCCCTAATAATAATCTTTACAATAACAATAGGGTCCTTCGCACCCAACGGTGCTTGGGCCCTAATAATAATAATATTAATTATAATAATAATAATAATAATAATAATAATAATAATAATAATCCTTCCAATAACAATAGGTTCCTTCGCACACTACGGTGCTTGGGCCCTAATAATAATAATAATAATAATAATAATCTTTACAATAAAAATAGGGTCCTTCGCACCCTACGGTGCTTGGGCCCAAATAATAATAATAATAATAATAATAATCATCCTTCCAATAACAATAGGGTCCTTCACACCCTACGGTGCTTGGGCCATAATAATAATAATAATCCTTCCAATAACAATAGGGTCCTTCGCACCCAATGGTGCTTGGGCCTTAATAATAATAATAATCATAATAATCCTTCCAATTACAATAGGGCACTTCGCAACCTACGGTGCTTGGGCCCTAATAATAATAATAATAATAATCCTTCCAATAACAATAGGGACCTTCGCACTCTACTGTGCTTGGGCCCTAATAATAATCCTTCCAGTAGCAATAGGGTCCTTCGCACCCTAGGGTGCTTGGGCCCTAATAATAATCTTTACAATAACAATAGGGTCCTTCGCACCCAACGGTGCTTGGGCCCTAATAATAATAATATTAATTATAATAATAATAATAATAATAATAATAATAATAATAATAATCCTTCCAATAACAATAGGTTCCTTCGCACACTACGATGCTTGGGCCCTAATAATCCTTCCAGTAACAATTATTAGGGCCCAAGCATCGTAGGGTGCGAAGGACCCTAATAATAATCCTTCCAATAACAATAGGGTCCTTCGCACCCAACAGTGCTTGGGCCCTAATAATAATAATAATAATAATAATCTTTACAATAACAATAGGGTCCTTCGCACCCTACGGTGCTTGGGCCCAAATAATAATAATAATAATAATAATAATAATAATCATCCTTCCAATAACAATAGGGTCCTTCACACCCTACGGTGCTTGGGCCATAATAATAATAATAATCCTTCCAATAACAATAGGGTCCTTCGCACCCAATGGTGCTTGGGCCTTAATAATAATAATAATCATAATAATCCTTCCAATTACAATAGGGCACTTCGCAACCTACGGTGCTTGGGCCCAAATAACCCTTCCAATAACAATTGGGTCCTTCGCACCCTACGGTGCTTGGGCCCTATTAATAATAATAATCCTTCCAATAACAATAGGGTCCTTCGCACCCTACGGTGCTTGGGCCCTAATAATAATCCTTCCAATAACAAAAGGGTCCTTCGCACCCTACGGTGCTTGGGCCCTAATAATAATCTTTACAATAACAATAGGGTCCTTCGCACCCTACGGTGCTTGGGCCCTAATAATAATCTTTACAATAACAATAGGGTCCTTCGCACCCTACAGTGCTTGGACCCTAATAATAATCCTTCCAATACCAATAGGGTCCTTCGCACCCTAGGGTGCTTGAGCCCTAATAATAATAAAAATAATAATAATAATAATAATAATAATAATCCTTCCAATAACAATAGGGTCCTCTGCACCCTACGGTGCTTGGGCCCTAATAATCCTTCCAATAACAATTGGGTCCTTCGCACCCTATGGTGCTTGGGCCCTAATAATAATAATAATCATAATAATCCTTCCAATAACAATAGGGTCCTTCGCACGCTACGGTGCTTGGGCCCTAATAATAATCCTTACAATAACAATAGGGTCCTTCGCACCCTACGGTGCTTGGACCCTAATAATAATCCTTCCAATACCAATAGGGTCCTTCGCACCCAACGGTGCTTGAGCCCTAATAATAATAAAAATAATAATAATAATAATAATAATAATCCTTCCAATAACAATAGGGTCCTTCGCACCCTACGGTGCTTGGGCCCTAATAATCCTTCCAATAACAATTGGGTCCTTCGCACCCTATAGTGCTTGGGCCCTAATAATAATAATAATTATAATAATCCTTCCAATAACAATAGGGTCCTTCGCACCCTGCGGTGCTTGGGCCCTAATAATAATCCTTCCAATAACAATAGGGTCCTTCGCACCCTACGGTGCTTGGGCCCTAATAATAATAATAGTAATAATCCTTCCAATAACAATAGGGTCCTTCGCACCCTACGGTGCTTGGGCCCTAATAATAATCCTTCCAGTAGCAATAGGGTCCTTCGCACCCTAGGGTGCTTGGGCTCTAATAATAATCTTTACAATAACAATAGGGTCCTTCGCACCCAACGGTGCTTGGGCCCTAATAATAATAATATTAATTATAATAATAATAATAATAATAATAATAATAATCCTTCCAATAACAATAGGTTCCTTCGCACACTACGGTGCTTGGGCCCTAATAATCCTTCCAGTAACAATTATTAGGGCCCAGGCATCGTAGGGTGCGAAGGACCCTAATAATAATCCTTCCAATAACAATAGGGTCCTTCGCACCCAACGGTGCTTGGGCCCTAATAATAATAATAATAATAATAATAATCTTTACAATAACAATAGGGTCCTTCGCACCCTACGGTGCTTGGGCCAAAATAATAATAATAATAATAATAATAATAATAATAATAATCGTCCTTCCAATAAAAATAGGGTCCTTCACACCCTACGGTGCTTGGGCCATAATAATAATAATAATCCTTCCAATAACAATAGGGTCCTTCGCACCCAATGGTGCTTGGGCCTTAATAATAATAATAATCATAATAATCCTTCCAATTACAATAGGGCACTTCGCAACCTACGGTGCTTGGGCCGAAATAACCCTTCCAATAACAATTGGGTCTTTCGCACCCTACGGTGCTTGGGCCCTATTAATAATAATAATCCTTCCAATAACAATAGGGTCCTTCGCACCCTACGGTGCTTGGGCCCTAATAATAATCCTTCCAATAACAATAGGGTCCTTCGCACCCTACGGTGCTTGGGCCCTAATAATAATCTTTACAATAACAATAGGGTCCTTCGCACCCTACGGTGCTTGGGCCCTAATAATAATCTTTACAATAACAATAGGGTCCTTCGCACCCTACGGTGCTTGGGCCCTAATAATAATCTTTACAATAACAATAGGGTCCTTCGCACCCTACGGTGCTTGGGCCCTAATAATAATCTTTGCAATAACAATAGGGTCCTTCGCACCCTACGCTGCTTGGGCCCTAATAATAATATAAATAATAATCATAATAATCCTTCCAATAACAATAGGGTCCTTCGCACCCTATGGTGCTTGGGCCCTAATAATAATAATAATCCTTCCAATAACAATAGGGTCCTTCGCACCCTACGGAGCTTGGGCCCTAATAATAATCTTTACAATAACAATAGGGTCCTTCGCACCCTACGGTGCTTGGGCCCTAATAATAATAATAATAATCCTTCCAATAACAATTGGGTCCTTCGCACCCTACGGTGCTTGGGCCCTAATAATAATAAAAATAATAATAATAATAATGATAATAATCCTTCCAATAACAATTGGGTCTTTCGCACCCAACGGTGCTTGGGCCCTAATAATAATCCTTCCAATAACAATACGGTCCTTTGCACCCTACGGTGCTTGGGCCCTAATAATAATCCTTCCAATAACAATAGGGTTCTTCGCACCCTACGGTGCTTGGGCCCTAATAATAATAATAATAATAATCCTTCCAATAACAATAGGGTCCTTCGCACCCTACTGTGCTTGAGCCCTAATAATGATAATAATAATAATCCTTCCAATAACAATAGGGTCCTTCGCACCCTACGGTGCTTGGGCCCTAATAATAATAATAATCCTTCCAATAACAATAGGGTCCTTCGCACCCTACGGTGCTTGGGCCCTAATAATAATAATAATCCTTCCAATAACAATAGGGTCCTTCGCACCCTATGGTGCTTGGGCCCTAATAATAATAATAATAATCATAATAATCCTTCCAATTACAATAGGGCACTTCGCACCCTACGGTGCTTGGGCCCAAATAACCCTTCCAATAACAATTGGGTCCTTCGCACCCTATGGTGCTTGGGCCCTAATAATAATCCTTCCAATTACAATAGGGTCCTTTGCACCCTACGGTGCTTGGGCCCTAATAATAATCTTTTCAATAACAATTGGGTTCTTCGCACCCTACGGTGCTTGGGCCCTAATAATAATCTTTCCAATAACAATAGGGTCCTTCGCACCCTACGCTGCTTCGGCCCTAATAATAATAAAAATAATAATAATAATAATAATAATAATAATAATAATAATAATCCTTCCAATAACAATAGGTTCCTTCGCACACTACGATGCTTGGGCCTTAATAATAATAATAATCATAATAATCCTTCCAATTACAATAGGGCACTTCGAAACCTACGGTGCTTGGGCCCTAATAATAATAATAATAATAATCCTTCCAATAACAATAGGGACCTTCGCACTCTACTGTGCTTGGGCCCTAATAATAATCCTTCCAGTAGCAATAGGGTCCTTCGCACCCTAGGGTGCTTGGGCCCTAATAATAATCTTTACAATAACAATAGGGTCCTTCGCACCCAACGGTGCTTGGGCCCTAATAATAATAATATTAATTATAATAATAATAATAATAATAATAATAATAATAATCCTTCCAATAACAATAGGTTCCTTCGCACACTACGATGCTTGGGCCCTAATAATCCTTCCAGTAACAATTATTAGGGCCCAAGCATCGTAGGGTGCGAAGGACCCTAATAATAATCCTTCCAATAACAATAGGGTCCTTCGCACCCAACAGTGCTTGGGCCCTAATAATAATAATAATAATAATAATCTTTACAATAACAATAGGGTCCTTCGCACCCTACGGTGCTTGGGCCCAAATAATAATAATAATAATAATAATAATCATCCTTCCAATAACAATAGGGTCCTTCACACCCTACGGTGCTTGGGCCATAATAATAATAATAATCCTTCCAATAACAATAGGGTCCTTCGCACCCAATGGTGCTTGGGCCTTAATAATAATAATAATCATAATAATCCTTCCAATTACAATAGGGCACTTCGCAACCTACGGTGCTTGGGCCCAAATAACCCTTCCAATAACAATTGGGTCCTTCGCACCCTACGGTGCTTGGGCCCTATTAATAATAATAATCCTTCCAATAACAATAGGGTCCTTCGCACCCTACGGTGCTTGGGCCCTAATAATAATCCTTCCAATAACAATAGGGTCCTTCGCACCCTACGGTGCTTGGGCCCTAATAATAATCTTTACAATAACAATAGGGTCCTTCGCACCCTACGGTGCTTGGGCCCTAATAATAATCTTTACAATAACAATAGGGTCCTTCGCACCCTACAGTGCTTGGACCCTAATAATAATCCTTCCAATACCAATAGGGGCCTTCGCACCCTAGGGTGCTTGAGCCCTGATAATAATAAAAATAATAATAATAATAATAATAATAATAATCCTTCCAATAACAATAGGGTCCTTCGCACCCTACGGTGCTTGGGCCCTAATAATCCTTCCAATAACAATTGGGTCCTTCGCACCCTATGGTGCTTGGGCCCTAATAATAATAATAATCATAATAATCCTTCCAATAACAATAGGGTCCTTCGCACGCTACGGTGCTTGGGCCCTAATAATAATCCTTACAATAACAATAGGGTCCTTCGCACCCTACGGTGCTTGGACCCTAATAATAATCCTTCCAATACCAATAGGGTCCTTCGCACCCAACGGTGCTTGAGCCCTAATAATAATAAAAATAATAATAATAATAATAATAATAATCCTTCCAATAACAATAGGGTTCTTCGCACCCTACGGTGCTTGGGCCCTAATAATCCTTCCAATAACAATTGGGTCCTTCGCACCCTATAGTGCTTGGGCCCTAATAATAATAATAATTATAATAATCCTTCCAATAACAATAGGGTCCTTCGCACCCTGCGGTGCTTGGGCCCTAATAATAATCCTTCCAATAACAATAGGGTCCTTCGCACCCTACGGTGCTT
Organism: Conger conger; assembly: GCF_963514075.1. Lineage (NCBI taxonomy): Eukaryota > Metazoa > Chordata > Actinopteri > Anguilliformes > Congridae > Conger > Conger conger. Next base: position 32,868,906 of record NC_083761.1, read on the forward strand.
GGGCCCTAATAATAATAATAGTAATAATCCTTCCAATAACAATAGGGTCCTTCACACCCTACGGTGCTTGGGCCATAATAATAATAATAATCCTTCCAATAACAATAGGGTCCTTCGCACCCAATGGTGCTTGGGCCTTAATAATAATAATAATCATAATAATCCTTCCAATTACAATAGGGCACTTCGCAACCTACGGTGCTTGGGCCCAAATAACCCTTCCAATAACAATTGGGTCCGTCGCACCCTACGGTGCTTGGGCCCTATTAATAATAATAATCCTTCCAATAACAATAGGGTCCTTCGCACCCTACGGTGCTTGGGCCCTAATAATAATCCTTCCAATAACAATAGGGTCCTTCGCACCCTACGGTGCTTGGGCCCTAATAATAATCTTTACAATAACAATAGGGTCCTTCGCACCCTACGGTGCTTGGGCCCTAATAATAATCTTTACAATAACAATAGGGTCCTTCGCACCCTACAGTGCTTGGACCCTAATAATAATCCTTCCAATACCAATAGGGTCCTTCGCACCCTAGGGTGCTTGAGCCCTAATAATAATAATAATAATAATAATAATAATAATAATAATAATCCTTCCAATAACAATAGGGTCCTTCGCACCCTACGGTGCTTGGGCCCTAATAATCCTTCCAATAACAATTGGGTCTTTCGCACCCTATGGTGCTTGGGCCCTAATAATAATAATAATCATAATAATCCTTCCAATAACAATAGGGTCCTTCGCACGCTACGGTGCTTGGGCCCTAATAATAATCCTTACAATAACAATAGGGTCCTTCGCACCCTACGGTGCTTGGACCCTAATAATAATCCTTCCAATACCAATAGGGTCCTTCGCACCCAACGGTGCTTGAGCCCTAATAATAATAAAAATAATAATAATAATAATAATAATAATCCTTCCAATAACAATAGGGTCCTTCGCACCCTACGGTGCTTGGGCCCTAATAATCCTTCCAATAACAATTGGGTCCTTCGCACCCTATAGTGCTTGGGCCCTAATAATAATAATAATTATAATAATCCTTCCAATAACAATAGGGTCCTTCGCACCCTGCGGTGCTTGGGCCCTAATAATAATCCTTCCAATAACAATAGGGTCCTTCGCACCCTACGGTGCTTGGGCCCTAATAATAATAATAGTAATAATCCTTCCAATAACAATAGGGTCCTTCGCACCCTACGGTGCTTGGGCCCTAATAATAATCCTTCCAGTAGCAATAGGGTCCTTCGCACCCTAGGGTGCTTGGGCCCTAATAATAATCTTTACAATAACAATAGGGTCCTTCGCACCCAACGGTGCTTGGGCCCTAATAATAATAATATTAATTATAATAATAATAATAATAATAATAATAATAATCCTTCCAATAACAATAGGTTCCTTCGCACACTACGGTGCTTGGGCCCTAATAATCCTTCCAGTAACAATTATTAGGGCCCAGGCATCGTAGGGTGCGAAGGACCCTAATAATAATCCTTCCAATAACAATAGGGTCCTTCGCACCCAACGGTACTTGGGCCCTAATAATAATAATAATAATAATAATAATCTTTACAATAACAATAGGGTCCTTCGCACCCTACGGTGCTTGGGCCCAAATAATAATAATAATAATAATAATAATAATAATAATAATCTTCCTTCCAATAACAATAGGGTCCTTCACACCCTACGGTGCTTGGGCCATAATAATAATAATAATCCTTCCAATAACAATAGGGTCCTTCGCACCCAATGGTGCTTGGGCCTTAATAATAATAATAATCATAATAATCCTTCCAATTACAATAGGGCACTTCGCAACCTACGGTGTGTTGGGGCCAACGTAAGAACTTTTTGAAACAGGGAAACGCCTTTGTCCACGCCATTGATGACGCAATCAACGCCGCCTCCCACTGTAATTTAATGGAAATTTAGCCAATACAGTAACAGCCGGAAATACGCAACTGCTGGACCTCACAAAAGCCTCAGGCGCGAATTTCACGGCCTCTTTCTAACCTACGGCTATCCCATGCTGTTCGTTCCAAAAGAGACTCCCATCTAATTAATTTTAAGAACACTCCCTTTGTGTCTGAACCCTTGATCACGGTTCTATTCATTGGGCCTGCTAGTTCTGAAATTATACACATCAATACTTGCAAGGACCCGATATTTTATCGGAGATCGCACATACATTGTGCGGTTTTAATCAACTTTGGAGCTAGAAGACGACCGGCTTCTCTTCCTCCTCCAACCACGCGTGAGACGACGACGCCTTCCCCTGGTCAGGCCAGAGACGGATTTCCCTGGTCCCGCCAGAGACGCCCTTCCCCCGGGACAACGGTACCTGGACAGCGTTAATTCCCTGGAGCATCACAGATTCTCCAAGCAACAAACTTTGCCTGCTGACGACGGTCAGCTGTTTGAGACTGGTCGAATATCATCAGATATTCGCCCCCAAGTAAGGCTGCGCATCTGGGCATTAGTTTTGTTAATGTTATATACATTGTATTGTTAGATTAACTTTATGTAACTTTGTTAAATTGTTTTTCTCGTTTACAACTTCCACACGATCATCCAATTACATTGTTCTCTCTCTCTCTCTCTCCTCCGTACAAATAACCCTCCGGGCTTATAGTCAGTGGATTCTAAGTTTATAAATTAATTTAATCAAGCACCGCAAACTCGCGGAAACGCTTCCCAAAGCGCAAGTACTCTTGTTGCGGTGATTTCATTAATTTGTCTCCTGACCACCCAAATTTTAGCTAGGTGTACGCGCCATTACGCGCTAGAACCATAGGTCCACCATTATAAGGCCCTACCTACATTCTCCACCAATTCCTTCCCCCATCCTCTTCGCCCGCTACGTGTACTCACGTGCACGCGCTCTTTCCCTCTTCCTTTGTCTCCTTCCCTCGCTTTCTCGACGCGGGCATACGTGTACGCGCATTCCTTTGTCCTCCATCTTTCTTCCCACTTCAATGCGTTACTTTTCCGTCACGCCCTTCTTATTTAGCTGTGTTTATATGTTTCTTGTGTTCAATAAATACCCCTTTATTGTAACCGGTTGTCCGTCAATGTTTTTCCAACACTAAATCAAGCCAACTAGCTACCTAAGAACTACTTATAAGGCTACTTATAAAATTCGAACTCATATAAGTGGTTGTTGAATTCATAGTATTAATTCAACGGTATGACTGTTGAATGATTTATTAAATCATTACCATTGAGTTCGTTATTAATAACGTAGCTAAATTTAATAATTAAATGAGACTGATTACTAAATACGATATTACCCTTCGGAACCTACATACTGGTGCCCCGTGTGAGGAGTAGAAAAGTTGGCTTGATTCATGTTTGAATAGCTTTGGGGTGCGACCAAGATTTTTGCGTTTTGTCTTGAACAACCATTTGACGCCACGGGGTGGCGCCAAACCCACATTTAGCCTACTAGGCCAAAGGCGCTTGTACGCAATTGTATTGTGGTGGTAGCTCTGTTCATTGCGACTTGACGTAGCTCCGACATCATCGCGAGACTAACGCAGCTTTATTCACCAAGTGACGATAATTATTTAGTAATTGACATATCGCTTAAATAAAGTTAACGGATTAATAATTAATGGTTATACGTTGATTAATGTATTAATCATTTCCCATTAAAAAAATTAATAATAATAATAATTCTTTAATTTTAAGTGTTTTGCCAATTATTCATAATTTTAACTTTTTCATTTTTCAATTAGCCACTCATCCCTTTTTGATTATTAATCAAATTCTGATTTCAAATTCCACGTTGAATCAATTTGAATCGTTAATCATTCCAGGGTGTTGGTTAATTGTCACTGGTTTTCTTTTCCCGTTTTTGTTCTTTTAGAAGTACATACCATTTAAGATTCACCCGGCCTGCTGAGGTACTGGGCTGGTGTTGTTTATCAGTGCTGTTGCTGTGTTGGTATACACTGTTGGTAACCCGATAGCTGGTTTTGATTCTAAGTGCCTAACCCGGCCCTGTGAATTGATGTTGTGACTAGTCAGTGCTTCTGATTTGGACACGTTTCTGCTGTTGTTGCCAAGCTGGTGTTATCCTTAATCAGTCGTGATAATCAACCCACGTGCTAGCATTCCGGTGAAAGCTTTTGGTTGTGCAAACTACTGTAGCTAGCCAATACGCAGTAGTTTTGGTTGTCTTGTAAGGTGCTGCTGCAACGCACCACACCTCACGTGTTTCATTCAATTTAACATTTTGCACAATAAGTAACTAGAGTTCGAAATGAGCTTCCGTGCTCCACGTGCAGTGGCTATGGAAGATAGCCCACCACCTTTGGAGAACATTTCAATTTGTGAGTTTGTGGCTCAACTCATTCAACTGTCTCATGAAGACAAGGAGGAACTTGAGCAGCACACTGCTGAGGAGTGTGCGGCAGGAGTGGACAATTTGGTCCGGCTCATCCAAGACCCCTCTCGGAGTGTGCTCACTGTACAAGACACAGTTGGAAGGCTGTTTCTCTTGTACCATAGACAAACGAGTCTGGAGCTTGACACTCTGCATAAGGAGAATAAACTCCTACGCCAGAGAAATGATAAGCTTGACTCGGAAGTCGAGGAGCTGCGCCATGACCTAAAACTCACCACTGAAGCCTTAGAGGAATGTACTTCCAGGCTTACAGAGGGTGAGCAAAGCCAGAGTGCTACTGGGTCCATTGTCAAAAGACAGGTAAGTGGATTCTCCCGTACAGGGGTACCGGAGGGCCTTGCCTCCAAGCCTACTGGCTCTAGGGAGCTTGCTACATCAGAGGCTCCTCCTCGTTGGGCAGCTCCCCACCCGGAACTGGGAAACCTTGGGACTCGTGCAAAGCATAGGCCCAAACCTAAGCTAACTGCTACTAGCCCTCTTCCCACGGATTGTTCTGAGGCCGATTTGTATTCACTCTCTGAGGAAGAGACTGAAGGCTACATACCTGATCCACATTCTCTCTCTAAAGACCCTACTAGACCTGCACCAGTTTCTTCTCTTCGTGTGTCCATGGGTCGCTCCACAGAGCATCACCCACGCTCATCACGCTTTACGTCTCCTTCATCGCCCCCTAGAGGGGACAGAAGGAATATAGGGCTGCCTCGCCTATCTCGTCTCTCTTGTCAAGAGCACAGGACCCGCTTTGCAACCTCATCTCCACGCCGTGTTTCTGCTTCACCACCTTGGAGGAAGGCAGAAATGCCGTATCGTGATTCTGATTCCCCGCATGGTAGGGAATCAAAGTTATCCTATCGGGAACCTCGTAGGGAGTACTCACCATCGCCCCCTAGGCGTAGGGTGCATGGTTCTCGCTCCCAAACCCTAACCACTCAGCGGGAAGAAGAGTCCAGCCACTCTGATAGCGATCACGGAACTACTTACCGACCCCGCCAAACCACTCGTTTCACTGGCGGTCCCCGCTTGAAACAGCTGGATGCACTAGCCAAAGACATCGAGAGATTTGACCCAGAAAAGAAGGATCACAATGTTGAGGACTACCTCAGAGAAATCGCACATAGTCTCTCCGACTTACCTGGTGCGACGCAGAGAGAGAAGATTAAGCTGATCTGGAAGACTACTTCCAGATCAATCCATGCTTTCATAGAGTCCCAGCCTTCCTCAACCCGTGATAGTTATTCTCGACTCTGCAGAGCTCTGATGGAGGAGTATTCTCCATTTGCTGATGAAACATCGGCAACTATCTCCGCCATACAAATCAAGCATCGTCGCAACGAACACCCAAGGGAATTCTATAACAGGTTGCGACATGCATTCTTTCAGGGAAGGAATGCGCCAGGTCTTGTGGAAGACCGGGCCTTCAAGTCCCTCTTCCTGCATAACTTACATCCCTGTGTGCGGACCCATGTCACGCTTATGACGCGGCAGGATGATCCGTCGATGCGCGACATCAAAAAAATGGCACAGATGGCATGGGAAACAGTGGTCCGCTCGAATGACAAAAGGGAAGAGGACCAAAGGGTCCTCATAGTTCAGGCCCCCACAAAGGTTTCATTGGAACTGGAGGGATCTGAAGTTCCTGCTCCAAAACCCTCTCACTCCCGTGTCCAGCAAAACCGGCCTTCACATCGCGACAGCGCAACAAGGGGATGGAAGGACAGGCAGTCGAAGAGGGGTGGTGATCGTCAGCCGATGGATGCCCAAGGAGAAAGGAATGACTACCAGTCGACCTACATGGGTAGGGACAGAGAACAGAGGGGATACAAGGGTCGTGATTCCCGCCGAAACGAACAATATAGAAAACAGGAGGGTGGGGCAGGTCCTCAAGCTCCTGTCCAGTTGAAGTCAGAGCTGGCTTCTATAAAGGACACTTTGGCCGCCCTATCAAAGGGTATGGCGGCCCTCTCTAAAGTCCCACCAAAGGATGCTGAAAAGCGTTCGGGCAAAGGTGGTGATGGTCCTCCTAGAGAATGACTAGTCCGGGAGCCTTCCTCCACACCGGCGAGAGTCTATCTCATTGGGTGGGGTAAGGAACCCCTAGGTGATGCTGTTCGTTCACCAATTAATGAACAGCCTCATAGAACCCCACCGATCACCCTAACTTACCCATTTTTGCAGTTCCTAGGCGACCTCATCCAGAAAGGGAACGCCAAGCGTCTTTATACTACAGTCCTGATTGAAAACGGACTGCACCTTGACGCTTTATTGGACACTGGATCCGAAGTTAGCCTGATGTGCGCAGACACCTTTGCAGAGGTCACCCAAATGACCCTGTCCACTGGGAGACGCCTTCGGATAGAGGCCTGTGACATCAACATCACCAGCTATACCCAAGACCAGGCTCCAATCACTCAGAAAGCCTGGCTGGAATTCACCTTCCAGGAGATGAAAATTGTACACCCCGTGTACATCTCCAAGGTTAACACGGAACGGATGTTAATTGGCCAGGACCTGTTGGACAGACTGGCCCCCCTGATTGACTGTCATCGCGGACAGCTATGGGCGCAAGTCATGCCGAAGCCCATCAATATGGAGACCACTGGACACACGTCATGTGACAGAGTGGCGGTCGAGGAACCACCTAGTGACTCCCTCGCTCCCACAAATCTATGTGCGCAGTTAGCCCCCTCGCTCCAGACACAAGGCCAAGCGCCCCCTAACCAAGACACCCTGAATAGAGCCGGGAACCGTTGGCCACCTGCTCAAGTTCTGAATGGTCATGAAACCTTCCTCTGTGCCTTAAATAACTCAGAGTCAACACTGTACAGTCCTCTGGTTACCGGTGGCATCCGAGTGGGTGAAACAGCCATACCGGATGCACTTGTAGCTTTGTGGTCAGAGAAATCTGCCATAAGGCAGGAGCTGTATGATGCAATCTGTCAGAACGACCCCTTTGTGCAAAAGAGCCATCGGTTATTATCAGCGGGGTCTCCCCAGACCTCCATGGTAGCTGTTGGTGTTTGCACACTCTCCTTACAGATTGGAAAGAAGGAATTCAGGCACTACATGAGCGTAGTGCCGAAGTTGTCCCATTCTGTTTACATAGGAGCCGACATCTTGGTCCGGCTTGGGGCCCAGATTGATAGGATCAATCAGGTGCTGTGGTCTCAGGCAAACATAGAGAGGAGACCACTGACGGGCACACCTGAGAATATGCGCTCAGGCCAGACCATCCCTCAGGCATGTCAAATCGCAAGCGAATTTGACGTAGCCGTTCCCGCCAGAACAGCTGGTGTACCTGTCCGCCTCATGGTTTTAAAGGGACAGGAACCACAGTGCTCCCAAGCCTTCTTTCAACCAGGACCACACTTCTTTCAGCTGAATTTAACGGTCTGCGGCACACCCCTGCTCGAACTGAACAATCGTTCAGCTTACTTGTTAGTGCAAAATCTGACTAACCACGTCACTCAGATAACAGCCCGAGAGCCTCTGGGCTATCTAATTGACTGTGCATTTCATGATTTTGAGTTGACCATTCCGGTGATTGGTGAGTTGCCAGACTCCCTGATCGGGGACGAAAATGATGCGCAAGTGTACTTCACGCACCCCACTCGGATGATTTCCATTAGTCCTCGGGGAACTATACACACAAGCGCCATCTGTCGCATCGACCTAAGTGGAACCAATGAGATGGTGGTACATGCCATTGTCTCTGATCATAGCTCAGCCTTGAGCAATGATGCCTACCCTCCTTCACAAGAAGAACCATACTCTGGTTTTGAGGCTGAAGCTCAGCAGCAGCTTGATAAAGCTGATGCACTGGAGACAGATACCCAAAGGCAAGAGCTCAAAACACTTTTCTATGAGTTCCGAGACATATTCTCCAGGGACTCTTATGACTGTGGTATCACAGATATGCACACCGTCCGCATACCCACCGATCCCGGCGCACAACCAACATTTGTACGACAGTACAAGATCCCTCTAGCAGCCTTTGAGTCCATTCAAGAAATTCTGGACTCGCTGTTGGAAAAGAAAGTCATCCGGGAATGTAACTCAACGTACAATTCCCCATTGTGGCCGGTGTTGAAACCATCAGGTAAGTGGCGTCTCACTATTGATTACCGGCAGCTGAACAAGCAGGTTCCGCTCTCCCGCTGGCCAATGATCCATTTGGACCAAGAACTAGCAAAGGTCACCAATGCGAAGTACTTTTCCACAGTGGATGTGTCAAACGGCTTCTGGACCATGAAAGTGGATCCAGTGGACCAGTACAAACTGGCTTTCTCGTTTGGCAATCGACAATTCACGTGGAACCGGTGTCCCTTTGGCTATTCCAACTCCCCGGCGGAGTTTAACATTTTCCTACATAAGGCCATGAGCGATGCGGTTGCGCGCGGTAATCTAATTTATGTTGACGATATCCTGATGCGTAGTCAGACATGGGATGCCCATCTAGCGGAGATCCGTCACGTGCTCAATCAACTCTCCGGTGCGGGCGCCAAACTGTCCCTGACAAAGGGTCAGTGGTGCCGATCCAAGGTGGAGTACGTCGGACTCCTGGTTGGAGCCAATGGTGTGGAACCACAGTCCAGCAGGGCTCAAGCCATTCAGGACATCAAGTCACCAACCAATGTGTCGGAACTGCGGAGCTTCCTGGGGATCTGTAATTATTCTCGACAGTTCATCGAGGACTATGCAGAGATTTCCAGGCCCCTGACTCAATTGCTCCAGAAGGACAGAGACTTTCTGTGGGAAACAGCCCAAGAAAGTGCTGTCAAGGAGATGAAACACAGGCTCTGCACTGCACCATGTCTTGCCTACCCAGATAAGGACAAGGAGTTCTATCTTGAGGCAAGCTTCTCAGAGCACTGTCTCAGTGCGGCTTTGTCACAACAGTATGACCAAGACAGGCGTGTGGTCGCATATGCCAGTAGGTCATTGACCAGTGTTGAGCTGAAGTTCTCGGACTGCGAAAAAGCCCTACTCGCTACGGTGTGGTCAGTAGAGCACTTCCGGAGCTACATCGGAGGGCAGAAAATTATCATTGAGACCTGCCACCAACCTGTGTCATTCCTAAATAGTCAGCGACTCAGAGAAGGCCGAGTCTCCAACAGTCGCATCGCAACCTGGATGATGGCTCTGCAAGGCTATGAGGTTGAGGTGAGGTATGCTCAGAACCACAAAATGGCCCTGGGCCAAGGGTTGGCGGAATGCCAACATTGCATTGGTGAGGGTGAACCTCACGAACTCCCCATGATGACAACAACTGCAACACTGCCATCGAACCATCACTATTTTGATGAGAATGTTTGTCGCGGTCTTCCAAAAGTCTATGTGGACGGGTGCTCATTCCATCATGAGGGCCAAGTCCAAGCCGGTGTAGGTATAGGTTGGGCAAACTACTCTGTCGATGAACCCCAACAGTATCACCTTGGACCCAAGACTAGCCAGTATGCGGAGATAGCCGGTGTGCTTATCATCCTACAACAGGCAGCTCGGGCTAACATTCCAGAGTTAGTTATCTGTTCAGACTCAAACTACGCCCGGTACAGTTTTGTCTCTCACTTCCCAGTGTGGAAACAGAATGGTATGAACAATGCCAGAGGAAAGGCCGTGAAGCACTCAGAACTTTTCTTGGCTGGTGACAAACTTGTCAGTGATCGTGGCATGAGGGTATACTGGAAAAAGGTCAAGGGGCACTCTCAAGTCGCAGGCCCGGACAAGGATGGCAACGATGAAGCAGATCGGTTAGCCAAATCCGGCGCGTTAGATGGTAGCCCTTGGCAGTTCCAAGAAGAATGGCTCCCAGCAGTGGACACCTGCTCAGTGAACGCAATCACTCGTAGACAGGCTTGGAATGGTCAAGACCAACCAGACGACAGTCACCAAACAGTGTGTTTGGGTAGGAAGCCCGGCGACGCCGACCTGGTCACCATGCAAAAACAGGATCCAGTGATCAAGGCCATTTACCGGTTCGTGTCGGATCCTCTGAAAAACCCCATCTCAGCAGAATCGCTGGAACAATCCGGTGATCTGAGGACATTGTACAATCTCAGAAAACATCTGAAGATTGAAAAAGGGTTGTTGGTGTACACCCCAAATGATCAGAAACCTCCTCGATGGGTCGTTCCAGCTGAGCATAGGGGTGTGATGATCGTTCATGCTCATGACGCACCCTGTGGGGGTCATAGAGGCTCCAAGGCCACCTATAAAACGCTCCGACAGGTGGTGTACTGGCCATTCATGGCTAAGGACATAACAGAATATGTCAGTGGTTGTCTAGTCTGTTGCCAGTTCCAGCCATCACAACCCCTACACCGAGCTCCTCTACAGAAGAGGGGAATCGCGTTTCCCTGGTCGAACCTCCAAATAGACTGGATCGGCCCCGTTCCAAAATCCTCGAGAGGTAACAAGTACCTCCTCACGGTAACTTGTGCCTTTACCAAATGGGTTGAGTCTCTCCCTGCCCCTAATGACACGGCTGAAACCACAGCCATCTTGCTGGTCAACCACGTCTTCAGCCGTTGGGGCCTTCCTTTGTCTATCGACTCAGATCGGGGCACTCACTTCACAGCTACGGTAATGACTTCATTGTGGGAAATGCTGGGTGTCGAGGCAAAGTTCCACATTGCCTACCACCCTCAGTCATCCGGACAGGTTGAGCGAGCCAACCGTACCATCGTTGGCATGCTGAGGAAATACGTGAAGGCTAATGGCAAAGATTGGGACGTGAAACTCCCTTTGGTGCTGATGGCCATCAGATCAACTCCTCACCGCTCTACCGGAGTTACCCCGTTTGAGATGATGACAGGGAGAGAGATGACTCTTCCCTTACACCTCCTCTACAGGCCTGAGGATGTGAGTGTGGCTGCAGCATATGCTACCCACCAATATGTAGCAGACCTGCAAGCACACCTCAGGGCCACCTTTGCCTGGGCTCAGGGAAACCTCGAGGCCAGTGCTAAAGGACAGAAGGCCTTTTATGACAAAAGGGCGACCGAGAGTGAATATCAGGTTGGGGACAAGGTACTGTATTTCAACTTTACCAAACCCATCGGTACGCCTAAAAAGTTTCTCCCAAACTGGTCTGGCCCTCATGAGATTGTGGGAAAGCTGTCACCAGTCGCTTACCGCATCAGGATCTCAAAGCCAAACCAAACCCCGGTGTATAAGTGGGTCCATGTTAACCAGATTAGGCCATATAACCCTTCAACCCTCCAAGGGGGGTCTCATGACTAACTGGTAGATAGGCTCCCTCACCACTAATGTAGCATGCTACTTACCCCTCATATACCTTCCGTTCCTGGGCATTAATCCACTTCAACCTATATCCATTCCAGAATGCACCTTGAGTGGATCCTTGTGATGTTCCTGGTCCTTCGGACAGCACAGTCCGACGAGGTGGTGGAACCGGGACCTCCTACTGGCATCGTTCTCCAGGATGCTCCTGGACTTCTTCTAGTAAATTGCCACCTCTACACCCAAAGGGTCTATGTCCGCCTTGACCCTCAGGACGTCTACCAGAAACACATGGATGCGCCCAAGGACCTCCCCTCCGATGGGAGGTATCTGAACAGCCAAACCCAAACAACCCTGGAACATGCTCGCCTGACTACTGTCCACATCTTGGAACAATTGCAGAAGTTCCTAGTAACTGAAGAAGAACTGGGGGGGACAAAGCGTCAGAAGCGATTCCTAGGGGGGTTGTTAACTGCAGTTTCTGCGATTGGGTCGTTGTTTTCAGTTGGTCTCTCTGCTGCTAACTCTGTTAGTTTGAGCACAATAAAAAGGCAGGTAAACGACCTGAAGCAGGAGATGCCAGAGATACAGCAGAAACTGTTTGTCCAACAGCAGCAGTTGCAGGGTGTTGGTAGGACTTTACAAGGTACCATACTTACAGTCAACAGGCATTCAACACTTTTGAATAGTACTGTCTATGCCCTCAGCAAGCTGTCCCATATTGTAGAGACCGAAACCTCTGTGGTGCGTATGATCAGGGATCTTATGTCCGACCTCCTAAGGGAAGTCAGCTCCTCAGTGAATAGCCTGAGTGGAGGAACTATCCCTTCATACCTCGTACCCCTCAGTATGGTTGAAAGTATTGTACAGTCTGCTACCACCACCACAGTTCAAACTTCACAGGTTCATTTGGCCTATAGCCTGGGTAGTGCCATCCCTATATACGTCAATCCAGCAAAACTAGAGATAGGATTCATCCTTAATCTACCTATTATAGAAAAGCAACATATATATCGCCTTAAGTCTGCCCTCAATGTAGGCTTCTGGCAGGATGACATACATGTACATATCAAAACACCACCCATGCTAGCCTATCATGAAGATAGCCCGACACTCTACCTTATCCCTAACCTAGACATGTGTACTCTCACAAAAGACATTCACTGGGTATGTCCTAGCAACCCATTCATTAGGGATACCACTGAACGCTTATGTGGCCTTAGAGTCGGTGCGTCTTCAGAAAAATGCAGGGCTAGCATGACTATAAAGGATGATGTCGAGGAAACCCGCATAGAGAGAGTTGGGGCTCGGTGGCTTGTGAACACCCCTAAGCAGGAGATCACAATGTCCTACGACCGCCACGATACAGCCACAAGGATGAAGCTCCCTAACCAAACCATCTTTATCACAGTCCCCCAAGGGACTACAGTCCATATTGAGGACACTGTCCTACACTACCTCAATCCTGAGAGATATGAGACAGAAATAGAGATGGTAGATGCCTTTCGAGGCTACACACTCGATCTTGGTGACACCCTTCGACAGCAACTCCTGTCTGAAGGGACCAAAACGGTCCAATTCAGTCTGGATCAGTCTGGACTCCAAACTACTCTCCTCAGTCCAATAGTCAGAAGGTCATCTGATCCCTGGGGTACTATTAGCGGAGTCGCGTTTGGACTTCTCCTGGGTGGCTGGATCGTTACTGCGGGTGTGGTACTAATTCTCTCTAGACACATTCAAACCTTACACACTAAAATTGACTCCCTCACCAGAATCCCTGACCGATTTAAACGCAAGCCCTGTGGTGTTCTTCCTCTTTCACCCAGGACTGCAGGAGACTGTGTTGAGTGATAGGGACAATGACCCCCTATGCACTTCACCCAGCCCTAGAACTGCATGCCCTTGTGTACTAACACATATAATCTCAGGGAATATGTAACCAACGGTCAACAGTGTATTTTGATATGTACCTTTGTTTTGTTTCTTTGCCTACTATAGCCTACATAACCTACCTCAATTGCCCAGATGTTAGCAGTCTGTAATCTTTGCCCAGATGTTGCAAGCCTGTCATGTACTGTGAATGGACTTTTGACCCACTTTGTGTCCTCAGGACTGATTTGAGCTCGTCCTAAGGCCAAGGGGGGATGTTGGGGCCAACGTAAGAACTTTTTGAAACAGGGAAACGCCTTTGTCCACGCCATTGATGACGCAATCAACGCCGCCTCCCACTGTAATTTAATGGAAATTTAGCCAATACAGTAACAGCCGGAAATACGCAACTGCTGGACCTCACAAAAGCCTCAGGCGCGAATTTCACGGCCTCTTTCTAACCTACGGCTATCCCATGCTGTTCGTTCCAAAAGAGACTCCCATCTAATTAATTTTAAGAACACTCCCTTTGTGTCTGAACCCTTGATCACGGTTCTATTCATTGGGCCTGCTAGTTCTGAAATTATACACATCAATACTTGCAAGGACCCGATATTTTATCGGAGATCGCACATACATTGTGCGGTTTTAATCAACTTTGGAGCTAGAAGACGACCGGCTTCTCTTCCTCCTCCAACCACGCGTGAGACGACGACGCCTTCCCCTGGTCAGGCCAGAGACGGATTTCCCTGGTCCCGCCAGAGACGCCCTTCCCCCGGGACAACGGTACCTGGACAGCGTTAATTCCCTGGAGCATCACAGATTCTCCAAGCAACAAACTTTGCCTGCTGACGACGGTCAGCTGTTTGAGACTGGTCGAATATCATCAGATATTCGCCCCCAAGTAAGGCTGCGCATCTGGGCATTAGTTTTGTTAATGTTATATACATTGTATTGTTAGATTAACTTTATGTAACTTTGTTAAATTGTTTTTCTCGTTTACAACTTCCACACGATCATCCAATTACATTGTTCTCTCTCTCTCTCTCTCCTCCGTACAAATAACCCTCCGGGCTTATAGTCAGTGGATTCTAAGTTTATAAATTAATTTAATCAAGCACCGCAAACTCGCGGAAACGCTTCCCAAAGCGCAAGTACTCTTGTTGCGGTGATTTCATTAATTTGTCTCCTGACCACCCAAATTTTAGCTAGGTGTACGCGCCATTACGCGCTAGAACCATAGGTCCACCATTATAAGGCCCTACCTACATTCTCCACCAATTCCTTCCCCCATCCTCTTCGCCCGCTACGTGTACTCACGTGCACGCGCTCTTTCCCTCTTCCTTTGTCTCCTTCCCTCGCTTTCTCGACGCGGGCATACGTGTACGCGCATTCCTTTGTCCTCCATCTTTCTTCCCACTTCAATGCGTTACTTTTCCGTCACGCCCTTCTTATTTAGCTGTGTTTATATGTTTCTTGTGTTCAATAAATACCCCTTTATTGTAACCGGTTGTCCGTCAATGTTTTTCCAACACTAAATCAAGCCAACTAGCTACCTAAGAACTACTTATAAGGCTACTTATAAAATTCGAACTCATATAAGTGGTTGTTGAATTCATAGTATTAATTCAACGGTATGACTGTTGAATGATTTATTAAATCATTACCATTGAGTTCGTTATTAATAACGTAGCTAAATTTAATAATTAAATGAGACTGATTACTAAATACGATATTACCCTTCGGAACCTACAGGTGCTTGGGCCGAAATAACCCTTCCAATAACAATTGGGTCCTTCGCACCCTACGGTGCTTGGGCCCTATTAATAATAATAATCCTTCCAATAACAATAGGGTCCTTCGCACCCTACGGTGCTTGGGCCCTAATAATAATCCTTCCAATAACAATAGGGTCCTTCGCACCCTACGGTGCTTGGGCCCTAATAATAATCTTTACAATAACAATAGGGTCCTTCGCACCCTACGGTGCTTGGGCCCTAATAATAATCTTTACAATAACAATAGGGTCCTTCGCACCCTACGGTGCTTGGGCCCTAATAATAATCTTTACAATAACAATAGGGTCCTTCGCACCCTACGGTGCTTGGGCCCTAATAATAATCTTTGCAATAACAATAGGGTCCTTCGCACCCTACGCTGCTTGGGCCCTAATAATAATATAAATAATAATCATAATAATCCTTTCAATAACAATAGGGTCCTTCGCACCCTATGGTGCTTGGGCCCTAATAATAATAATAATCCTTCCAATAACAATAGGGTCCTTCGCACCCTACGGAGCTTGGGCCCTAATAATAATCTTTACAATAACAATAGGGTCCTTCGCACCCTACGGTGCTTGGGCCCTAATAATAATAATAATAATCCTTCCAATAACAATTGGGTCCTTCGCACCCTACGGTGCTTGGGCCCTAATAATAATAAAAATAATAATAATAATAATGATAATAATCCTTCCAATAACAATTGGGTCTTTCGCACCCAACGGTGCTTGGGCCCTAATAATAATCCTTCCAATAACAATACGGTCCTTTGCACCCTACGGTGCTTGGGCCCTAATAATAATCCTTCCAATAACAATAGGGTTCTTCGCACCCTACGGTGCTTGGGCCCTAATAATAATAATAATAATAATCCTTCCAATAACAATAGGGTCCTTCGCACCCTACTGTGCTTGAGCCCTAATAATGATAACAATAATAATCTTTCCAATAACAATAGGGTCCTTCGCACCCTACGGTGCTTGGGCCCTAATAATAATAATAATCCTTCCAATAACAATAGGGTCCTTCGCACCCTACGGTGCTTGGGCCCTAATAATAATAATAATCCTTCCAATAACAATAGGGTCCTTCGCACCCTATGGTGCTTGGGCCCTAATAATAATAATAATAATCATAATAATCCTTCCAATTACAATAGGGCACTTCGCACCCTACGGTGCTTGGGCCCAAATAACCCTTCCAATAACAATTGGGTCCTTCGCACCCTATGGTGCTTGGGCCCTAATAATAATCCTTCCAATTACAATAGGGTCCTTTGCACCCTACGGTGCTTGGGCCCTAATAATAATCTTTTCAATAACAATTGGGTTCTTCGCACCCTACGGTGCTTGGGCCCTAATAATAATCTTTCCAATAACAATAGGGTCCTTCGCACCCTACGCTGCTTCGGCCCTAATAATAATAAAAATAATAATAATAATAATAATAATAATAATAATAATAATCCTTCCAATCACAATAGGGTCCTTCGCACCCTACGGTGCTTGAGCCCTAATAATAATAATAATAATAATAATAATAATAATAATAATAATCCTTCCAATAACAGTAGGTTCCTTCGCACGCTACGGTGCTTGGGCCCTAATAATCATAATAATCCTTCCAATAACAATAGGGTCCTTCGCACCCTATGGTGCTTGGGCCCTAATAATAATAATAATCATAATAATCCTTCCAATAACAATAGGGTCCTTCGCACCCTACGGTGCTTGGGCCCGAATAATAATCCTTCCAATAACAATAGGGTCCTTCGCACCCTACGGTGCTTGGGCCCTAATAATAATAAAAATAATAATCCTTCCAATAACAATAGGGTCCTTCGCACTCTACTGTGCTTGGGCCCTAATTATAATCCTTCCAGTAGCAATAGGGTCCTTCGCACCCTACGGTGCTTGGGCCCTAATAATAATCCTTCCAGTAGCAATAGGGTCCTTCGCACCCTAGGGTGCTTGGGCCCTAATAATAATCTTTACAATAACAATAGGGTCCTTCGCACCCAACGGGGCTTGGGCCCTAATAATTACAATAATAATAATAATAATAATAATAATAATAATAATAATAATAATAATAATCCTTCCAATAACAATAGGTTCCTTCGCACACTACGGTGCTTGAGCCCTAATAATCCTTCCAGTAACAATTATTAGGGCCCAAGCATCGTAGGGTGCGAAGGACCCTAATAATAATCCTTCCAATAACAATAGGGTCCTTTGCACCCTACGGTGCTTGGGCCCTAATAATAATAATAATAAAAATAATAATAATCCTTCCAATAACAATAGGGTCCTTCGCACCCTACGGTGCTTGGGCCCTAATAATAATCCTTCCAGTAGCAATAGGGTCCTTCGCACCCTAGGGTGCTTGGGCCCTAATAATAATCTTTACAATAACAATAGGGTTCTTCGCACCCAACGGTGCTTGGGCCCTAATAATAATAATAATTATAATAATAATAATAATTATAATAATAATCCTTCCAATAACAATAGGTTCCTTCGCACACTATGGTGCGTGGGCCCTAATAATCCTTCCAGTAACAATTATTAGGGCCCAAGCATCGTAGGGTGCGAATGACCCTAATAATAATCCTTCCAATAACAATAGGGTCCTTTGCACCCTACGGTGCTTGGGCCCTAATAATAATCCTTCCAATAACAATAGGGTCCTTCGCACCCTACGGTGCTTGGGCCCTAATAATAATAATAATAATAATCCTTCCAATAACAATAGGGTCCTTCGCACCCTACGGTGCTTGAGCCCTAATAATAATAATAATAATAATAATAATCGTTTCAATAACAATAGGGTCCTTCGCACCCTATAGTGCTTGGGCCCTAATAATAATAATAATGATAATAATCCTTCCAATAACAATTGGGTCCTTCGCACCCTGCGGTGCTTGGGCCCTTATAATAATCCTTCCAATAACAATAGGGTCCTTCGCACCCTACGGTGCTTGGGCCCTAATAATAATAATAATAATAATCCTTCCAATAACAATAGGGTCCTTCGCACCCTACGGTGCTTGGGCCCTAATAATAATCCTTCCAGTAGCAATAGGGTCCTTCGCACCCAACGGTGCTTGGGCCCTAATAATTATAATAATAATAATAATAATAATAATAATAATAATAATCCTTCCAATAACAATAGGTTCCTTCGCACACTACGGTGCTTGAGCCCTAATAATCCTTCCAGTAACAATTATTAGGGCCCAAGCATCGTAGGGTGCGAAGGACCCTAATAATAATCCTTCCAATAACAATAGGGTCCTTTGCATCCTACGGTGCTTGGGCCCTAATAATAATAATAATAATAATAATCTTTACAATAACAATAGGGTCCTTCGCACCCTACGGTGCTTGGGCCCAAATAATAATAATAATAATAATAATAATAATAATAATAATCATCCTTCCAATAACAATAGGGTCCTTCACACCCTGCGGTGCTTGGGCCATAATAATTATAATAATCCTTCCAATAACAATAGGGTCCTTCGCACCCAATGGTGCTTGGGCCTTAATAATAATAATAATAAAAATAATCCTTCCAATTACAATAGGGCACTTCGGAACCTACGGTGCTTGGGCCCAAATAACCCTTCCAATAACAATTGGGTCCTTCGCACCCTACGGTGCTTGGGCCCTAATAATAATAGTAATAATAATAATCTTTACAATAACAATAGGGTCCTTCGCACCCTACGGTGCTTGGGCCCAAATAATAATAATAATAATAATAATAATAATAATCATCCTTCCAATAACAATAGGGTCCTTCACACCCTACGGTGCTTGGGCCATAATAATAATAATAATCTTCCCAATAACAATAGGGTCCTTCGCACCCAATGGTGCTTGGGCCTTAATAATAATAATAATCATAATAATCCTTCCAATTACAATAGGGCACTTCGCAACCTACGGTGCTTGGGCCCAAATAACCCTTCCAATAACAATTGGGTCCTTCGCACCCTACGGTGCTTGGGCCCTAATAATAATAATAATCCTTCCAATAACAATAGGGTCCTTCGCACGCTACGGTGCTTGGGCCCTAATAATAATCCTTCCAATAACAATAGGATCCTTCGCACCCTACGGTGCTTAGGCCCAAAAAATAATAATAATCCTTCCAATAACAATAGGGTCCTTCGAACCCTATGGTGCTTGGACCCTAATAATAATAATAATCATAATAATCCTTCCAATTACAATAGGGTCCTTCGCACCCTACGGAGCTTGGGCCCAAATAATAATCTTTGCAATAACAATAGGGTCCTTCGCACCCTACGGTGCTTGGGCCCTAATAATAATATTAATAATAATCTTTCCAATAACAATGGGGTCCTTCGCACCCTACGGTGCTTGAGCCCTAATAATAATCCTTCCAATAACAATAAGGTCCTTCGCACCCTACGGTGCTTGGGCCCTAATAATAATAATAATAATAATAATCCTTCCAATAACAATAGGGTCCTTTTGCACCCTACGGTGCTTGGGCCCTAATAGTAATCCTTCCAGTGGCAATAGGGTCCTTCGCACCCTACGGTGCTTGGGCCCTAATAATAATAATAATAATAATCCTTCCAATAACAATAGGATCCTTCGCACCCTACGGTGCTTGGGCCCTAATAATAATAATAATCCTTCCAATAACAATAGGGTCCTTCGAACCCTATGGTGCTTGGACCCTTATAATAATAATAATCATAATTATCCTTCCAATTACAATAAAGTCCTTCGCACCCAACGGTGCTTGGGCCCTAATAATAATAATAATAATAATAATCCATCCAATAACAATAGGGTCCTTCGCACCCTACGGTGCTTGGGCCCTAATAATAATAATAATAATAATCCTTCCAATAACAATAGGGTCCTTCGCACTCTACTGTGCTTGGGCCCTAATAATAATCCTTCCAGTAGCAATAGGGTCCTTCGCACCCTACGGTGCTTGGGCCCTAATAATAATAATAATAATAATAATCCTTCCAATAACAATAGGGTCCGTCGCACCCTACGGTGCTTGGGCCCTAATAATAATCCTTCCAGTAGCAATAGGGTCCTTCGCACCCTAGGGTGCTTGGGCCCTAATAATAATCTTTACAATAACAATAGGGTCCTTTGCACCCAACGGTGCTTGGGCCCTAATAATAATAACAATAATAATAATAATAATAATAATAATAATAATAATCCTTCCAATAACAATAGGTTCCTTCACACACTACGATGCTTGGGCCCTAATAATCCTTCCAGTAACAATTATTAGGGCCCAAGCATCGTAGGGTGCGAAGGACCCAAATAATAATCCTTCCAATAACAATAGGGTCCTTTGCACCCTACGGTGCTTGGGCCCTAATAATAATCCTTCCAATAACAATAGGGTCCTTCGCACCCTACTGTGCTTGGGCCCTAATAATAATAATAATAATAATCCATCCAATAACAATAGGGTCCTTCGCACCCTACGGTGCTTGAGCCCTAATAATAATAATAATAATAATAATCCTTCCAATAACAGTAGGGTCCTTCGCACCCTATGGTGCTTGTGCCGTAATAATAATAATAATCGTTCCAATAACAATAGGGTCCTTCGCACCCTATAGTGCTTGGGCCCGAATAATAATAATAATTATAATAATCCTTCCAATAACAATAGGGTCCTTCGCACCCTGCGGTGCTTGGGCCCTAATAATAATCCTTCCAATAACAATAGGGTCCTTCGCACCCTACGGTGCTTGGGCCCTAATAATAATAATAATAATAATCCTTCCAATAACAATAGGGTCCTTCGCACCCTACGGTGCTTGGGCCCTAATAATAATCCTTCCAGTAGCAATAGGGTCCTTCGCACCCTAGGGTGCTTGGGCCCTAATAATAATCTTTACTATAACAATAGGGTCCTTCGCACCCAACGGTGCTTGGGCCCTAATAATAATATTAATAATAATAATAATAATAATAATAATAATAATAATCCTTCCAAAAACAATAGGTTCCTTCGCACACTACGGTGCTTGGGCCCTAATAATCCTTCCAGTAACAATTATTAGGGCCCAAGCATCGTAGGGTGCGAAGGACCCTAATAATAATCCTTCCAATAACAATAGGGTCCTTTGCACCCTACGGTGCTTGGGCCCTAATAATAATCCTTCCAATAACAATAGGTTCCTTCGCACCCAACGATGCTTGGGCCCTAATAATAATAATAATAATAATAATCTTTACAATAACAATAGGGTCCTTCGCACCCTACGGTGCTTGGGCCCTAATAATAATAATAATCCTTCCAATAACAATAGGGTCCTTCGAACCCTATGGTGCTTGGACCCTAATAATAATAATAATCATAATAATCCTTCCAATTACAATAAAGTCCTTCGCACCCAACGGTGCTTGGGCCCTAATAATAATAATAATAATAATAATAATCCTTCCAATAACAATAGGGTCTTTCGCACCCTACGGTGCTTGGGCCCTAATAATAATAATAATAATAATCCTTCCAATAACAATAGGATCCTTCGCACCCTACGGTGCTTGGGCCCTAATAATAATAATAATCCTTCCAATAACAATAGGGTCCTTCGAACCCTATGGTGCTTGGACCCTAATAATAATAATAATCCTTCCAATAACAATAGGGTCCTTTGCACCCTACGGTGCTTGGGCCCTAATAATAATCCTTCCAATAAGAATAGGGTCCTTCGCACCCTACGGTGCTTGGGCCCTAATAATAATAATAATAATAATCCTTCCAATAACAATAGGGTCCTTCGCACCCTACGGTGCTTGAGCCCTAATAATAATAATAATAATAATAATAATCCTTCCAATAACAGTAGGGTCCTTCGCACCCTACGGTACTTGGGCCGTAATAATAATAATAATCGTTCCAATAACAATAGGGTCCTTCGCACCATATAGTGCTTGGGCCCTAATAATAATAATAATTATAATAATCCTTCCAATAACAATAGGGTCCTTCGCACCCTACGGTGCGTGGGCCCTAATAATAATAATAATAATAATCCTTCCAATAACAATAGGGTCCTTCGCACCCTACGGTGCTTGGGCCCTAATAATAATCCTTCCAGTAGCAATAGGGTCCTTCGCACCCTAGGGTGCTTGGGCCCTAATAATAATCATTACAATAACAATACGGTCCTTCGCTCCCAACGGTGCTTGGGCCCTAATAATTATAATAATAATAATAATAATAATAATAATAATAATAATAATAATAATAATAATCCTTCCAATAACAATAGGTTCCTTCGCACACTACGGTGCTTGAGCCCTAATAATCCTTCCAGTAACAATTATTAGGGCCCAAGCATCGTAGGGTGCGAAGGACCCTAATAATAATCCTTCCAATAACAATAGGGTCCTTTGCACCCTACGGTGCTTGGGCCCTAATAATAATCCTTCCAATAACAATAGGGTCCTTCGCACCCAACGGTGCTTGGGCCCTAATAATAATAATAATAATAATAATAATCTTTACAATAACAATAGGGTCCTTCGCACCCTACGGTGCTTGGGCCCAAATAATAATAATAATAATAATAATCATCCTTCCAATAACAATAGGGTCCTTCACACCCTACGGTGCTTGGGCCATAATAATTATAATAATCTTTCCAATAACAACAGGGTCCTTCGCACCCATTGGTGCTTGGGCCTTAATAATAATAATAATAATAATAATCCTTCCAATTACAATAGGGCACTTCGCAACCTACGGTGCTTGGGCCCAAATAACCCTTCCAATAACAATTGGGTCCTTCGCACCCTACGGTGCTTGGGCCCTAATAATAATAAAAATAATAATAATAATAATAATAATAATAATAATAATCCTTCCAATAACAATAGGGTCCTTCGCACCCTACGGTGCTTGGGCCCTAATAATCCTTCCAATAACAATTGGGTCCTTCGCACCCTACGGTGCTTGGGCCCTAATAATAATCCTTCCAATAACAATAGGGTCCTTTGCACCCTACGGTGCTTGGGCCCTAATAATAATCCTTCCAATAACAATAGGGTCCTTAGCACCCTACGGTGCTAGGGCCGTAATAATAATAATCATAATAATCGTTCCAATTACAATAGGGCACTTCGCACCCTACGGTGCTTGGGCCCAAATAACCCTTCCAATAACAATAGGGTCCTTCGCACCCTACGGTGCTTGGGCCCTATTAATAATAATAATCCTTCCCATAACATTAGGGTCCTTCGCACCGTACGGTGCTTGGGCCCTAATAATAATCCTTCCAATAACAATAGGGTCCTTCGCAGCCTATGGTGCTTGGGCCCTAATAATAATCTTTACAATAACAATAGGGTCCTTCGCACCCTACGGTGCTTGGGACCTAATAATAATCTTTACAATAACAATAGGGTCCTTCGCACCCTACGGTGCTTGGACCCTAATAATAATCCTTCCAATAACAATAGGGTCCTTCGCACCCTACGGTGCTTGGGCCCTAATAATAATAAAAATAATAATAATAATAATAATAATAATCCTTCCAATAACAATTGGGTCCTTCACACCCTACGGTGCTTGGGCCCTGATAATAATCCTTCAAATAACAATAGGGTCCTTTGCACCCTACGGTGCTTGGACCCTAATAATAATCCTTCCAATAACAATAGGGTCCTTCGCACCCTACGGTGCTAGGGCCCTAATAATAATAATCATAATAATCCTTCCAATTACAATAGGGCACTTCGCACCCTACGGTGCTTGGGCCCAAATAACCCTTCCAATAACAATTGGGTCCTTCGCACCCTACGGTGCTTGGGCCCTAATAATAATCCTTCCAATAACAATAGGGTCCTTCGCACCCTACGGTGCTTGGGCCCTAATAATAATCTTTACAATAACAATAGGGTCCTTCGCACCCTACGGTGCTTGGACCCTAATAATAATCCTTCCAATAACAATAGGGTCCTTCGCACCCTACGGTGCTTGGGCCCTAATAATAATAAAAATAATAATAATAATAATAATAATAATCCTTCCAATAACAATAGGGTCCTTCGCACCCTACGGTGCTTGGGCCCTAATAATCCTTCCAATAACAATTGGGTCCTTCGCACCCCACGGTGCTTGGGCTCTAATACTAATCCTTCCAATAACAATAGGGTCCTTCGCACCCTACGGTGCTTGGGCCCTAATAATAATCCTTCCAATAACAATAGGGTCCTTCGCACCCTACGGTGCTTGGGCCCTAATAATAATAATAATAATAATCCTTCCAATAACAATACGGTCCTTCGCACCCTACGGTGCTTGGGCCCGAATAATAATAATCTTTACAATAACAATAGGGTCCTTCGCACCCTACGGTGCTTGGGCCCTAATAATAATCTTTTCCATAACAATAGGGTCCTTCGCACCCTACGGTGCTTGGACCCTAATAATAATCCGTCCAATAACAATAGGGTCCTTCGCACCCTACGGTGCTTGGGCCCTAATAATAATAAAAATAATAATAATAATAATAATAATAATCCTTCCAATAACAATAGGGTCCTTCGCACCCTACGGTGCTTGGGCCCTAATAATAATCTTTACATTAACAATAGGGTCCTTCGCACCCTACGGTGCTTGGGCCCTAATAATAATCCTTCCAGTAGCAATAGGGTCCTTCGCACCCTAGGGTGCTTGGGCCCTAATAATAATCATTACAATAACAATACGGTCCTTCGCTCCCAACGGTGCTTGGGCCCTAATAATTATAATAATAATAATAATAATAATAATAATAATAATAATAATAATAATAATAATCCTTCCAATAACAATAGGTTCCTTCGCACACTACGGTGCTTGAGCCCTAATAATCCTTCCAGTAACAATTATTAGGGCCCAAGCATCGTAGGGTGCGAAGGACCCTAATAATAATCCTTCCAATAACAATAGGGTCCTTTGCACCCTACGGTGCTTGGGCCCTAATAATAATCCTTCCAATAACAATAGGGTCCTTCGCACCCAACGGTGCTTGGGCCCTAATAATAATAATAATAATAATAATAATCTTTACAATAACAATAGGGTCCTTCGCACCCTACGGTGCTTGGGCCCAAATAATAATAATAATAATAATAATCATCCTTCCAATAACAATAGGGTCCTTCACACCCTACGGTGCTTGGGCCATAATAATTATAATAATCTTTCCAATAACAACAGGGTCCTTCGCACCCATTGGTGCTTGGGCCTTAATAATAATAATAATAATAATAATCCTTCCAATTACAATAGGGCACTTCGCAACCTACGGTGCTTGGGCCCAAATAACCCTTCCAATAACAATTGGGTCCTTCGCACCCTACGGTGCTTGGGCCCTAATAATAATAAAAATAATAATAATAATAATAATAATAATAATAATAATCCTTCCAATAACAATAGGGTCCTTCGCACCCTACGGTGCTTGGGCCCTAATAATCCTTCCAATAACAATTGGGTCCTTCGCACCCTACGGTGCTTGGGCCCTAATAATAATCCTTCCAATAACAATAGGGTCCTTTGCACCCTACGGTGCTTGGGCCCTAATAATAATCCTTCCAATAACAATAGGGTCCTTAGCACCCTACGGTGCTAGGGCCGTAATAATAATAATCATAATAATCGTTCCAATTACAATAGGGCACTTCGCACCCTACGGTGCTTGGGCCCAAATAACCCTTCCAATAACAATAGGGTCCTTCGCACCCTACGGTGCTTGGGCCCTATTAATAATAATAATCCTTCCCATAACATTAGGGTCCTTCGCACCGTACGGTGCTTGGGCCCTAATAATAATCCTTCCAATAACAATAGGGTCCTTCGCAGCCTATGGTGCTTGGGCCCTAATAATAATCTTTACAATAACAATAGGGTCCTTCGCACCCTACGGTGCTTGGGACCTAATAATAATCTTTACAATAACAATAGGGTCCTTCGCACCCTACGGTGCTTGGACCCTAATAATAATCCTTCCAATAACAATAGGGTCCTTCGCACCCTACGGTGCTTGGGCCCTAATAATAATAAAAATAATAATAATAATAATAATAATAATCCTTCCAATAACAATTGGGTCCTTCACACCCTACGGTGCTTGGGCCCTGATAATAATCCTTCAAATAACAATAGGGTCCTTTGCACCCTACGGTGCTTGGACCCTAATAATAATCCTTCCAATAACAATAGGGTCCTTCGCACCCTACGGTGCTAGGGCCCTAATAATAATAATCATAATAATCCTTCCAATTACAATAGGGCACTTCGCACCCTACGGTGCTTGGGCCCAAATAACCCTTCCAATAACAATTGGGTCCTTCGCACCCTACGGTGCTTGGGCCCTAATAATAATCCTTCCAATAACAATAGGGTCCTTCGCACCCTACGGTGCTTGGGCCCTAATAATAATCTTTACAATAACAATAGGGTCCTTCGCACCCTACGGTGCTTGGACCCTAATAATAATCCTTCCAATAACAATAGGGTCCTTCGCACCCTACGGTGCTTGGGCCCTAATAATAATAAAAATAATAATAATAATAATAATAATAATCCTTCCAATAACAATAGGGTCCTTCGCACCCTACGGTGCTTGGGCCCTAATAATCCTTCCAATAACAATTGGGTCCTTCGCACCCCACGGTGCTTGGGCTCTAATACTAATCCTTCCAATAACAATAGGGTCCTTCGCACCCTACGGTGCTTGGGCCCTAATAATAATCCTTCCAATAACAATAGGGTCCTTCGCACCCTACGGTGCTTGGGCCCTAATAATAATAATAATAATAATCCTTCCAATAACAATACGGTCCTTCGCACCCTACGGTGCTTGGGCCCGAATAATAATAATCTTTACAATAACAATAGGGTCCTTCGCACCCTACGGTGCTTGGGCCCTAATAATAATCTTTTCCATAACAATAGGGTCCTTCGCACCCTACGGTGCTTGGACCCTAATAATAATCCGTCCAATAACAATAGGGTCCTTCGCACCCTACGGTGCTTGGGCCCTAATAATAATAAAAATAATAATAATAATAATAATAATAATCCTTCCAATAACAATAGGGTCCTTCGCACCCTACGGTGCTTGGGCCCTAATAATAATCTTTACATTAACAATAGGGTCCTTCGCACCCTACGGTGCTTGGGCCCTAATAATAATCTTTACAATAACAATAGGGTCCTTCGCACCCTACGGTGCTTGGACCCTAATAATAATCCTTCCAATAACAATAGGGTCCTTCGCACCCTACGGTGCTTGGGCCCTAATAATAATAAAAATTATAATAATAATAATAATAATAATCCTTCCAATAACAATACGGTCCTTCGCACCCTACGGTGCTTGGGCCCTAATAATCCTTCCAATAACAATTGGGTCCTTCGCACCCTACGGTGCTTGGGCCCTAATAATAATCCTTCCAATAACAATAGGGTCCTTTGCACCCTACGGTGCTTGGGCCCTAATAATAATCCTTCCAAAAACAATTGGGTCCTTCGCACCCTAGGGTGCTTGGGCCCTAATTATAATAATAATAATAATCCTTCCAATAACAATTGGGTCCTTCGCACCCTAGGGTGCTTGAGCCCTAATAATAATAATAATAATAATATTAATAATAATAATAATAATAATCCTTCCAATAACAGTAGGGTCCTTCGCAGCCTACGGTGCTTGGGCCCTAATAATAATAATAATCCTTCCAATAACAATAGGGTCCTTCGCACCCTATAGTGCTTGGGCCCTAATAATAATAATAATCATAATAATAATAATAATCCTTCCAATAACAATAGGGTCCTTCGCACCCTACGGTGCTTGGGCCCTAATAATAATAATAATCCTTCCAATAACAATAGGGTCCTTCGCACCCTATGGTGCTTGGGCCCTAATAATAATAATAATCATAATAATCCTTCCAATAACAATAGGGTGCTTCGCACCCTACGGTGCTTGGGCCCTAATAATAATCTTTACAATAACAATAGGGTCCTTCGCACCCTACGGTGCTTGGGCCCTAATAATAATCTTTACCATAACAATAGGGTCCTTCGCACCCTACGGTGCTTGGACCCTAATAATAATCCTTCCAATAACAGTAGGGTCCTTCGCACCCTACGGTGCTTGGGCCCTAATAACAATAAAAATAATAATAATAATAATAATAATCCTTCCAATAACAATAGGGTCCTTCGCACCCTACGGTGCTTGGGCCCTAATAATCCTTCCAATAACAATTGGGTCCTTCGCACCCCACGGTGCTTGGGCCCTAATAATAATCCTTCCAATAACAATAGGGTCCTTCGCACCCTACGGTGCTTGGGCCCTAATAATAATCCTTCCAATAACAATAGGGTCCTTCGCACCCTACGGTGCTTGGGCCCTAATAATAATAAAAATTATAATAATAATAATAATAATCCTTCCAATAACAATACGGTCCTTCGCACCCTACAGTGCTTGGGCCCTAATAATCCTTCCAATAACAATTGGGTCCTTCGCACCCTACGGTGCTTGGGCCCTAATAATAATCCTTCCAAAAACAATTGGGTCCTTCGCACCCTAGGGTGCTTGGGCCCTAATTATAATAATAATAATAATCCTTCCAATAACAATAGGGTCCTTCGCACCCTAGGGTGCTTGAGCCCTAATAATAATAATAATAATAATATTAATAATAATAATAATAATAATCCTTCCAATAACAGTAGGGTCCTTCGCACCCTACGGTGCTTGGGCCCTAATAATAATAATAATCCTTCCAATAACAATAGGGTCCTTCGCACCCTATAGTGCTTGGGCCCTAATAATAATAATAATCATAATAATAATAATAATCCTTCCAATAACAATAGGGTCCTTCGCACCCTACGGTGCTTGGGCCCTAATAATAATAATAATCCTTCCAATAACAATAGGGTCCTTCGCACCCTATGGTGCTTGGGCCCTAATAATAATAATAATCATAATAATCCTTCCAATAACAATAGGGTGCTTCGCACCCTACGGTGCTTGGGCCCTAATAATAATCTTTACAATAACAATAGGGTCCTTCGCACCCTACGGTGCTTGGGCCCTAATAATAATCTTTACCATAACAATAGGGTCCTTCGCACCCTACGGTGCTTGGACCCTAATAATAATCCTTCCAATAACAATAGGGTCCTTCGCACCCTACGGTGCTTGGGCCCTAATAACAATAAAAATAATAATAATAATAATAATAATCCTTCCAATAACAATAGGGTCCTTCGCACCCTACGGTGCTTCGGCCCTAATAATCCTTCCAATAATAATTGGGTCCTTCGCACCCCACGGTCATTGGGCTCTAATACCAATCCTTCCAATAACAATAGGGTCCTTTGCACCCTAAGGTGCTTGGGCCCTAATAATAATCCTTCCAATAACAATAGGGTCCTTCGCACCCTACGGTGCTTGGGCCCTAATAATAATCCTTCCAATAACAATAGGGTCCTTCGCACCCTACGGTGCTTGGGCCCTAATAATAATAATAATAATAATCCTTCCAATAACAGTAGGGTCCTTCGCACCCTACGGTGCTTGGGCCCGAATAATAATAATCTTCACAATAACAATAGGGTCCTTCGCACCCTACGGTGCTTGGGCCCTAATAATAATAATCCTTCCAATAACAATAGGGTCCTTCGCACCCTACGGTGCTTGGGCTCTAATAATCCTTCCAATAACAATAGGGTCCTTTGCACCCTACGGTGCTTGGGCCCTAATAATCATAATAATAATAATAATAATAATCCTTCCAATAACAATAGGGTCCTTCGCACCCTATGGTGCTTGGGCAATAATAATCCTTCCTATAACAATAGGGTCCTTTGCACCCTACGGTGATTGGGCCCTAATAATAATAATAATCCTTCCAATAACAATAGGGTCCTTCGCACCCTATGGTGCTTGGGCCTTAATAATAATAATAATCATAATAATCCTTCCAATTACAATAGGGCACTTCGCACCCTACGGTGCTTGGGCCCAAATAACCCTTCCCATAACAATTTGGTCCTTCGCACCCTACGGTGCTTGGGCCCTAATAATAATAATAATCCTTCCAATAACAATAGGGTCCTTCGCACCGTACGGTGCTTGGGCCCTAATAATAATCTTTACAATAACAATAGGGTCCTTCGCACCCTACGGTGCTTGGGCCCTAATAATAATTTTTACAATAACAATAGGGTCCTTCGCACCCTACGGTGCTTGGGCCCTAATAATAATAATAATAATAATAATAATAATAATCCTTCCAATAACAATAGGGTCCTTCGCACCATATGGTGCTTGGGCCATAATAATCCTTCCAATAACAATAGGGTCCTTTGCACCCTACGGTGTTTGGGCCCTAATAATAATCCTTCCAATAACAATAGGGTCCTTCGCACCCTACGGTGCTTGGGCCCTAATAATAATAATCATAATAATTCTTCCAATTAAAATAGGGCACTTCGCACCCTACGGTGCTTGGGCCCAAATAACCCATCCAATAACAATTGGGTCCTTCGCACCCTACGGTGCTTGGGCCCTAATAATAATAATAATCCTTCCAATAACAATAGGGTCCTTCGCACCATACGGTGCTTGGGCCCTAATAATAATCCTTCCAATAACAATAGGGTCCTTCGCACCCTACGGTGCTTGGGCCCTAATAATAATCTTTACAATAACAATAGGGTCCTTCGCACCCTACGGTGCTTGGGCCCTAATAATAATTTTTACAATAACAATAGGGTCCTTCGCACCCTACCGTGCTTGGGCCCTAATAATAATCCTTCCAATAACAATAGGGTCCTTCGTACCCTACGGTGCTTGGGCCCTAATAATAATCTTTACAATAACAATATGGTCCTTCGCACCCTACCGTGCTTGGGCCCTAATACTAATTCTTACAATAACAATAGGGTCCTTCGCACCCTACCGTGCTTGGGCCCTAATAATAATCCTTCCAATAACAATAGGGTCCTTCGTACCCTACGGTGCTTGGGCCCTAATAATAATAATAATAATAATAATAATAATAATAATAATAATCCTTCCAATAACAATAGGGTCCTTCGCACCCTATGGTCCTTGGGCCATAATAATCCTTCCAATAACAATAGGGTCCTTTGCACCCTACGGTGCATGGGCCCTAATAATAATCCTTCCAATAACAATAGGGTCCTTTGCACCCTACGGTGCTTGGGCCCTAATAATTATCCTTCCAATAACAATAGGGTCCTTCGCACCGTACGGTGCTTGGGCCCTAATAATAATAATCATAATAATCCTTCCAATTACAATAGGGCACTTCGCACCCTACGGTGCTTGGGCCCAAATAACCCTTCCAATAACAATTGGGTCCTTCGCACCCTACAGTGCTTGGGCCCTAATAATAATAATAATCCTTCAAATAACAATATGGTCCTTCGCACCATACGGTGCTTGGGCCCTAATAATAATCCTTCCAATAACAATAGGGTCCTTCGCACCCTACGGTGCTTGGGCCCTAATAATAATCTTTACAATAACAATAGGGTCCTTCGCACCCTACGGTGCTTGGGCCCTAATAATAATCTTTACAATAACAATAGGGTTCTTCGCACCCTACGGTGCTTGGACCCTAATAATAATCCTTCCAATAACAATAGGGTCCTTCGCACCCTACGGTGCTTGGGCCCTAATAATAATCCTTCCAAAAACAATAGGGTCCTTCGCACCCTACGGTGCTTGGGCCCTAATAATAATAATAATAATAATCCTTCCAATAACAATAGGGTCCTTCGCACCCTTGGGTGCTTGAGCCCTAATAATAATAATAATAATAATAATAATAATCCTTCCAATAACAGTAGGGTCCTTCGCACCCTACGGTGCTTGGGCCCTAATAATAATAATAATCCTTCCAATAACAATAGGGTCCTTCGCACCCTATAGTGCTTGGGCCCTAATAATAATAATAATCATAATAATAATAATAATCCTTCCAATAACAATAGGGTCCTTCGCACCCTACGGTGCTTGGGCCCTAATAATAATAATAATCCTTCCAATAACAATAGGGTCCTTCGCACCCTATGGTGCTTGGGCCCTAATAATAATAATAATCATAATAATCCTTCCAATAACAATAGGGTGCTTCGCACCCTACGGTGCTTGGGCCCTAATAATAATAATAATCATAATAATAATAATAATCCTTCCAATAACAATAGGGTCCTTCGCACCCTACGGTGCTTGGGCCCTAATAATAATAATAATCCTTCCAATAACAATAGGGTCCTTCGCACCCTATGGTGCTTGGGCCCTAATAATAATAATAATCATAATTATCCTTCCAATAACAATAGGGTGCTTCGCACCCTACGGTGCTTGGGCCCTAATAATAATCTTTACAATAACAATAGGGTCCTTCGCACCCTACGGTGCTTGGGCCCTAATAATAATCTTTACCATAACAATAGGGTCCTTCGCACCCTACGGTGCTTGGACTCTTATAATAATCCTTCCAATAACAATAGGGTCCTTTGCACCCTACGGTGCTTGGGCCCTAATAATAATAAAAATAATAATAATAATAATAATAATAATCCTTCCAATAACAATAGGGTCCTTCGCACCCTACGGTGCTTGGGCCCTAATAATCCTTCCAATAACAATTGGGTCCTTCGCACCCCACAGTGCTTCGGCCCTAATACTAATCCTTCCAATAACAATAGGGTCCTTTGCACCCTAAGTTCTTGGGCCCTAATAATAATCCTCCCAATAACAATAGGGTCCTTCGCACTCTACGGTGCTTGGGCCCTAATAATAATCCTTCCAATAACAATAGGGTCCTTCGCACCCTACGGTGCTTGGGCCCTAATAATAATAATAATAATAATAATCCTTCCAATAACAATAGGGTCCTTCGCACCCTACGGTGCTTGGGCCCTAATAACAATTTTTACAATAACAATAGGGTCCTTCGCACCCTACCGTCCTTGGGCCCTAATAATAATCTTTACAATAACAATAGGGTTCTTCGCACCCTACGGTGCTTGGACCCTAATAATAATAATAATAATAATAATAATAATCCTTCCAATAACAATAGGGTCCTTCGCACCCTACGGTGCTTGGGCCCTAATAATAATAACAATCCTTCCAATAACAATAGGGTCCTTCGCACCCTATGGTGCTTGGGCCTTAATAATAATAATAATCATAATAATCCTTCCAATTACAATAGGGCACTTCGCACCCTACGGTGCTTGGGCCCAAATAACCCATCCAATAACAATTGGGTCCTTCGCACCCTACGGTGCTTGGGCCCTAATAATAATCCTTCCAATAACAATAGGGTCCTTCGCACCCTACGGTGCTTGGGCCCTAATAATAATCTTTACAATAACAATAGGGTCCTTCGCACCCTACGGTGCTTGGGCCCTAATAATAATTTTTACAATAACAATAGGGTCCTTCGCACCCTACCGTGCTTGGGCCCTAATAATAATCCTTCCAATAACAATAGGGTCCTTCGTACCCTACGGTGCTTGGGCCCTAATAATAATCTTTACAATAACAATAGGGTCCTTCGCACCCTACCGTGCTTGGGCCCTAATAATAATCCTTCCAATAACAATAGGGTCCTTCGCACCCTACGGTGCTTGGGCCCTAATAATAATCTTTACAATAACAATAGGGTCCTTCGCACCCTACGGTGCTTGGGCCCTAATAATAATTCTTACAATAACAATAGGGTCCTTCGCACCCTACCGTGTTTGGGCCCTAATAATAATCCTTCCAATAACAATAGGGTCCTTCGTACCCTACGGTGCTTGGGCCCTAATAATAATAATAATAATAATAATAATAATAATAATCCTTCCAATAACAATAGGGTCCTTCGCACCCTATGGTCCTTGGGCCATAATAATCCTTCCAATAACAATAGGGTCCTTTGCACCCTACGGTGCATGGGCCCTAATAATAATCCTTCCAATAACAATAGGGTCCTTTGCACCCTACGGTGCTTGGGCCCTAATAATAATCCTTCCAATAACAATAGGGTCCTTCGCACCCTACGGTGCTTGGGCCCTAATAATAATAATCATAATAATCCTTCCAATTACAATAGGGCACTTCGCACCCTACGGTGCTTGGGCCCAAATAACCCTTCCAATAACAATTGGCTCCTTCGCACCCTACAGTGCTTGGGCCCTAATAATAATAATAATCCTTCCAATAACAATAGGGTCCTTCGCACCCTATGGTGCTTGGGCCCTAATAATAATAATAATCCTTCCAATAACAATAGGGTCCTTCGCACCCTATGGTGCTTGGGCCCTAATAATAATAATAATCATAATTATCCTTCCAATAACAATAGGGTGCTTCGCACCCTACGGTGCTTGGGCCCTAATAATAATCTTTACAATAACAATAGGGTCCTTCGCACCCTACGGTGCTTGGGCCCTAATAATAATCTTTACCATAACAATAGGGTCCTTCGCACCCTACGGTGCTTGGACTCTTATAATAATCCTTCCAATAACAATAGGGTCCTTTGCACCCTACGGTGCTTGGGCCCTAATAATAATAAAAATAATAATAATAATAATAATAATAATCCTTCCAATAACAATAGGGTCCTTCGCACCCTACGGTGCTTGGGCCCTAATAATCCTTCCAATAACAATTGGGTTTTTCGCACCCCACGGTGCTTCGGCCCTAATACTAATCCTTCCAATAACAATAGGGTCCTTTGCACCCTAAGTTCTTGGGCCCTAATAATAATCCTTCCAATAACAATAGGGTCCTTCGCACTCTACGGTGCTTGGGCCCTAATAATAATCCTTCCAATAACAATAGGGTCCTTCGCACCCTACGGTGCTTGGGCCCTAATAATAATAATAATAATAATAATCCTTCCAATAACAATAGGGTCCTTCGCACCCTACGGTGCTTGGGCCCTAATAATAATTTTTACAATAACAATAGGGTCCTTCGCACCCTACCGTCCTTGGGCCCTAATAATAATCTTTACAATAACAATAGGGTTCTTCGCACCCTACGGTGCTTGGACCCTAATAATAACAATAATAATAATAATAATAATCCTTCCAATAACAATAGGGTCCTTCGCACCCTACGGTGCTTGGGCCCTAATAATAATAACAATCCTTCCAATAACAATAGGGTCCTTCGCACCCTATGGTGCTTGGGCCTTAATAATAATAATAATCATAATAATCCTTCCAATTACAATAGGGCACTTCGCACCCTACGGTGCTTGGGCCCAAATAACCCATCCAATAACAATTGGGTCCTTCGCACCCTACGGTGCTTGGGCCCTAATAATAATCCTTCCAATAACAATAGGGTCCTTCGCACCCTACGGTGCTTGGGCCCTAATAATAATCTTTACAATAACAATAGGGTCCTTCGCACCCTACGGTGCTTGGGCCCTAATAATAATTTTTACAATAACAATAGGGTCCTTCGCACCCTACCGTGCTTGGGCCCTAATAATAATCCTTCCAATAACAATAGGGTCCTTCGTACCCTACGGTGCTTGGGCCCTAATAATAATCTTTACAATAACAATAGGGTCCTTCGCACCCTACCGTGCTTGGGCCCTAATAATAATCCTTCCAATAACAATCGGGTCCTTCGCACCCTACGGTGCTTGGGCCCTAATAATAATCTTTACAATAACAATAGGGTCCTTCGCACCCTACGGTGCTTGGGCCCTAATAATAATTCTTACAATAACAATAGGGTCCTTCGCACCCTACCGTGTTTGGGCCCTAATAATAATCCTTCCAATAACAATAGGGTCCTTCGTACCCTACGGTGCTTGGGCCCTAATAATAATAATAATAATAATAATAATAATAATAATCCTTCCAATAACAATAGGGTCCTTCGCACCCTATGGTCCTTGGGCCATAATAATCCTTCCAATAACAATAGGGTTTTTTGCACCCTACGGTGCATGGGCCCTAATAATAATCCTTCCAATAACAATAGGGTCCTTTGCACCCTACGGTGCTTGGGCCCTAATAATAATCCTTCCAATAACAATAGGGTCCTTCGCACCCTACGGTGCTTGGGCCCTAATAATAATAATCATAATAATCCTTCCAATTACAATAGGGCACTTCGCACCCTACGGTGCTTGGGCCCAAATAACCCTTCCAATAACAATTGGCTCCTTCGCACCCTACAGTGCTTGGGCCCTAATAATAATAATAATCCTTCCAATAACAATAGGGTCCTTCGCACCATACGGTGCTTGGGCCCTAATAATAATCCTTCCAATAACAATAGGGTCCTTCGCACCCTACGGTGCTTGGGCCCTAATAATAATCTTTACAATAACAATAGGGTCCTTCGCACCCTACGGTGCTTGGGCCCTAATAATAATCTTTACAATAACAATAGGGTTCTTCGCACCCTACGGTGCTTGGACCCTAATAATAATCCTTCCAATAACAATAGGGTCCGTCGCACTCTACGGTGCTTGGGCCCTAATAATAATCCTTCCAAAAACAATAGGGTCCTTCGCACCCTACGGTGCTTGGGCCCTAATAATAATAATAATAATAATCCTTCCAATAACAATAGGGTCCTTCGCACCCTCGGGTGCTTGAGCCCTAATAATAATAATAATAATAATAATAATCCTTCCAATAACAGTAGGGTCCTTCGCACCCTACGGTGCTTGGGCCCTAATAATAATAATAATCCTTCCAATAACAATAGGGTCCTTCGCACCCTATAGTGCTTGGGCCCTAATAATAATAATAATCATAATAATAATAATAATCCTTCCAATAACATTAGGGTCCTTCGCACCCTACGGTGCTTGGGCCCTAATAATAATAATAATCCTTCCAATAACAATAGGGTGCTTCGCACCCTACGGTGCTTGGGCCCTAATAATAATCTTTACAATAACAATAGGGTCCTTCGCACCCTACGGTGCTTGGGCCCTAATAATAATAATAATCATAATAATAATAATAATCCTTCCAATAACAATAGGGTCCTTCGCACCCTATGGTGCTTGGGCCCTAATAATAATAATAATCATAATAATCCTTCCAATAACAATAGGGTGCTTCGCACCCTACGGTGCTTGGGCCCTAATAATAATCTTTACAATAACAATAGGGTCCTTCGCACCCTACGGTGCTTGGGCCCTAATAATAATCTTTACCATAACAATAGGGTCCTTCGCACCCTACGGTGCTTGGACCCTTATA
The DNA here is from genome assembly GCF_963514075.1 of Conger conger. Classification (NCBI taxonomy): domain Eukaryota; kingdom Metazoa; phylum Chordata; class Actinopteri; order Anguilliformes; family Congridae; genus Conger; species Conger conger. Next base: position 32,906,536 of record NC_083761.1, read on the forward strand.
ATAATCCTTCCAATAACAATAGGGTCCTTTGCACCCTACGGTGCTTGGGCCCTAATAATAATAAAAATAATAATAATAATAATAATAATAATCCTTCCAATAACAATAGGGTCCTTCGCACCCTACGGTGCTTGGGCCCTAATAATCCTTCCAATAACAATTGGGTCCTTCGCACCCCACGGTGCTTCGGCCCTAATACTAATCCTTCCAATAACAATAGGGTCCTTTGCACCCTAAGGTGCCTGGGCCCTAATAATAATCCTTCCAATAACAATAGGGTCCTTCGCACTCTACGGTGCTTGGGCCCTAATAATAATCCTTCCAATAACAATAGGGTCCTTCGCACCCTACGGTGCTTGGGCCCTAATAATAATAATAATAATAATCCTTCCAATAACAATAGGGTCCTTCGCACCCTACGGTGCTTGGGCCATAATAATAATAATAATCCTTCCAATAACAATAGGGTCCTTTGCACCCTACGGTGCTTGGGCCCTAATAATAATAAAAATAATAATAATAATAATAATAATAATCCTTCCAATAACAATAGGGTCCTTCGCACCCTACGGTGCTTGGGCCCTAATAATCCTTCCAATAACAATTGGGTCCTTCGCACGCCACGGTGCTTCGGCCCTAATACTAATCCTTCCAATAACAATAGGGTCCTTTGCACCCTAAGGTGCTTGGGCCCTAATAATAATCCTTCCAATAACAATAGGGTCCTTCGCACTCTACGGTGCTTGGGCCCTAATAATAATCCTTCCAATAACAATAGGGTCCTTCGCACCCTACGGTGCTTGGGCCCTAATAATAATAATAATAATAATCCTTCCAATAACAATAGGGTCCTTCGCACCCTACGGTGCTTGGGCCCTAATAATAATTTTTACAATAACAATAGGGTCCTTCGCACCCTACCGTCCTTGGGCCCTAATAATAATCTTTACAATAACAATAGGGTTCTTCGCACCCTACGGTGCTTGGACCCTAATAATAATAACAATCCTTCCAATAACAATAGGGTCCTTCGCACCCTATGGTGCTTGGGCCTTAATAATAATAATAATCATAATAATCCTTCCAATAACATTAGGGTCCTTCGCACCCTACGGTGCTTGGGCCCTAATAATAATAATAATCCTTCCAATAACAATAGGGTCCTTCGCACCCTATGGTGCTTGGGCCCTAATAATAATAATAATCATAATAATCCTTCCAATAACAATAGGGTGCTTCGCACCCTACGGTGCTTGGGCCCTAATAATAATCTTTACAATAACAATAGGGTCCTTCGCACCCTACGGTGCTTGGGCCCTAATAATAATAATAATCATAATAATAATAATAATCCTTCCAATAACAATAGGGTCCTTCGCACCCTATGGTGCTTGGGCCCTAATAATAATAATAATCATAATAATCCTTCCAATAACAATAGGGTGCTTCGCACCCTACGGTGCTTGGGCCCTAATAATAATCTTTACAATAACAATAGGGTCCTTCGCACCCTACGGTGCTTGGGCTCTAATAATAATCTTTACCATAACAATAGGGTCCTTCGCACCCTACGGTGCTTGGACCCTTATAATAATCCTTCCAATAACAATAGGGTCCTTTGCACCCTACGGTGCTTGGGCCCTAATAATAATCAAAATAATAATAATAATAATAATAATAATCCTTCCAATAACAATAGGGTCCTTCGCACCCTACGGTGCTTGGGCCCTAATAATCCTTCCAATAACAATTGGGTCCTTCGCACCCCACGGTGCTTCGGCCCTAATACTAATCCTTCCAATAACAATAGGGTCCTTTGCACCCTAAGGTGCTTGGGCCCTAATAATAATCCTTCCAATAACAATAGGGTCCTTCGCACTCTACGGTGCTTGGGCCCTAATAATAATCCTTCCAATAACAATAGGGTCCTTCGCACCCTACGGTGCTTGGGCCCTAATAATAATAATAATAATAATCCTTCCAATAACAATAGGGTCCTTCGCACCCTACGGTGCTTGGGCCCTAATAATAATTTTTACAATAACAATAGGGTCCTTCGCACCCTACCGTCCTTGGGCCCTAATAATAATCTTTACAATAACAATAGGGTTCTTCGCACCCTACGGTGCTTGGACCCTAATAATAATAACAATCCTTCCAATAACAATAGGGTCCTTCGCACCCTATGGTGCTTGGGCCTTAATAATAATAATAATCATAATAATCCTTCCAATAACAATAGGGTCCTTCGCACCCTACGGTGCTTGGGCCCTAATAATAATAACAATCCTTCCAATAACAATAGGGTCCTTCGCACCCTATGGTGCTTGGGCCTTAATAATAATAATAATCATAATAATCCTTCCAATTACAATAGGGCACTTCGCACCCTACGGTGCTTGGGCCCAAATAACCCATCCAATAACAATTGGGTCCTTCGCACCCTACGGTGCTTGGGCCCTAATAATAATAATAATCCTTCCAATAACAATAGGGTCCTTCGCACCGTACGGTGCTTGGGCCCTAATAATAATCCTTCCAATTACAATAGGGTCCTTCGCACCCTACGGTGCTTGGGCCCTAATAATAATCTTTACAATAACAATAGGGTCCTTCGCACCCTACGGTGCTTGGGCCCTAATAATAATTTTTTCAATAACAATAGGGTCCTTCGCACCCTACCGTGCTTGGGCCCTAATAATAATCCTTCCAATAACAATAGGGTCCTTCGTACCCTACGGTGCTTGGGCCCTAATAATAATCTTTACAATAACAATAGGGTCCTTCGCACCCTACCGTGCTTGGGCCCTAATAATAATCCATCCAATAACAATAGGGTCCTTCGCACCCTACGGTGCTTGGGCCCTAATAATAATCTTTACAATTAGAATAGGGTCCTTCGCACCCTACGGTGCTTGGGCCCTAATAATAATTCTTACAATAACAATAGGGTCCTTCGCACCCTACCGTGCTTGGGCCCTAATAATAATCCTTCCAATAACAATAGGGTCCTTCGTACCCTACGGTGCTTGGGCCCTAATAATAATAATAATAATAATAATAATAATAATCCTTCCAATAACAATAGGGTCCTTCGCACCCTATGGTCCTTGGGCCATAATAATCCTTCCAATAACAATAGGGTCCTTTGCACCCTACGGTGCATGGGCCCTAATAATAATCCTTCCAATAACAATAGGGTCCTTTGCACCCTACGGTGCTTGGGCCCTAATAATAATAAAAATAATAATAATAATAATAATAATAATCCTTCCAATAACAATAGGGTCCTTCGCACCCTACGGTGCTTGGGCCCTAATAATCCTTCCAATAACAATTGGGTCCTTCGCACCCCACGGTGCTTCGGCCCTAATACTAATCCTTCCAATAACAATAGGGTCCTTTGCACCCTAAGGTGCTTGGGCCCTAATAATAATCCTTCCAATAACAATAGGGTCCTTCGCACTCTACGGTGCTTGGGCCCTAATAATAATCCTTCCAATAACAATAGGGTCCTTCGCACCCTACGGTGCTTGAGCCCTAATAATAATAATAATAATAATCCTTCCAATAACAATAGGGTTCTTCGCACCCTACGGTGCTTGGGCCCTAATAATAATAATAATCCTTCCAATAACAATAGGGTCCTTCGCACCCTATGGTGCTTGGGCCCTAATAATAATAATAATCATAATAATCCTTCCAATTACAATAGGGCACTTCGCACCCTACGGTGCTTGGGCCCAAATAACCCTTTCAATAACAATTGGGTCCTTCGGTCCACCCCCCCCCCCCTAAATTGGAAGGATATTTCTGATATGTCAAACGGTTCGGCTATGGCGAGGCGTACAATTTGAGGTCTCGCCGCGGCAACAGGAAGTGTTCGTAATTTCATTCTAGATGGTCTGATCTGGTTGATATTACACAGATATGTTCGTTGTGGGAGTGTAATCACATCCATATCCAAAAAATGACTCAATGTTATTGCGCCACCATCTGGCAACAGGAAGTGGCCTTAATTTTACTCGACATCTTCCGATGTGGCCGAAAATTTAGAAATATGTATATTGTTGGAGTGTAATTAAATCCATATTCCAAAAATGACTCAATGTTATAGCGCCAACATCTGGAAACTAGAACATTGAATTGACCTTAATTTCAGTCAACATCTTCCGATGTGGCTGAAAATTTTGAAATAGGTGCGAAGGACCCTATTGTTATTGGAAGGATTATTATTATTATTATTATTAGGGCCCAAGCACCGTAGGGTGCGAAGGACCCTATTGTTATTGGAAGGATTATTATTATTAGGGCCCAAGCACCGTAGGGTGCGAAGGACCCTATTGTTATTGGAAGGATTATTAGGGCCCAAGCACCGTAGGGTGCGAAGGACCCTATTGTTATTGGAAGGATTATTATTATTATTAGGGCCCAAGCACCGTAGGGTGCGAAGGACCCTATTGTTATTGTAAAGATTATTATTATTATTATTATTATTATTATTATTATTCTTTCTCTTCCGTCAAATGGGCATTTTTGAGGGCCTTGCCCTGGCTAAAAAGTCTTGAAATTTTGCAGACACATCAGAAGTGGTGGCCGTCAGGATCTATCAGATGCTCAGACCTGGGTGTGGCCGAGGGACTCCACAGCGCCCCCTATTGCGCTGACCCCCCCCCCCCCCCCCCCCCCTGCATTGTTGTCTATTGTGGGCAGGCACTTTGAGCTACATGAACCTAATTTGGTATGCATGTGTGGCTCCTCAATTGAAACACATTTCTCTCGACATCTTCCGATGTGGCCGAAAATTTAGAAATATGTATATTGTTGGAGTGTAATTAAATCCATATTCCAAAAATGACTCAATGTTATAACGCCACCATCTGGAAACTAGAACATTGAATTGACCTTAATTTCACTCAACATCTTCCGATGTGGCTGAAAATTTTGAAATAGATTTATTATTGGAGTGTAATCAAATAATACACGGCTCAATATTATAGCGCCACCATCTGGCAACAGGAAGTGAGTCTTATGTCATTGATGCATTCCAATAGCAACACCAACATCTTCATTGATAAAAGGGGAATTCCTGTGCACACTATACATTGCCAAGGAAGGTGATTATTTCCAAAGTGTGTACATATTGTTAAACATGTCATTGGCACAACTATGCCACCAAGGCGGTTGCGCCCATGGTGCTTGGGCCCGTTCATTGCTGCTTGCAGCTATATTTATTATTATTATTCTTTCTCTTCCATCAAATGGGCATTTTTGAGGGCCTTGCCATGGCTAAAAAGTGTTGGAATTTTGCAGACACATCAGAAGTGGTGGCCGTCAGGATCTATCAGATGCTCAGACCTGGGTGTGGCCGAGGGACTCCACAGCGCCCCCTATTGCGCTGCCACCCCCCCCCCCCCCCCCGCATTGTTGTCTATTGTGGGCAGGCACTTTGAGCTACATGAACCTAATTTGGAATGCCTGTGTGACTCCTCAATTGAAACACATTTCTCTTTCGCATTGACGCAAATATGCGAACAGGAAGTCAGCCATTTTGAATTTTGTGCGTTTTCACATGTACTACACTTTGAAGTACTCCTCCTAGGCGGTTCATCGCATTCACACGAAATGTGGTCAAAGTGGTCTCAGGATAGGCATGATACTAATTCCAAAGGATATTTTTGATATCTCAAACGGTATGGTCATGGCGAGGCGTAAAATTTTCATGTCACGCCGCGCCAACAGGAAGTAGCCATAAATTCATGGTCTACATTTTCTGATCTGGCTGATATTTTACAAATATGTTCACTGTTAGAGTGTAATCACATCCATATACCAAGAAGAAATCAATGTTATAGCGCCACCATCTGGCAACGGAAGTGAGGTTTTTATCATGTTTGTATGCGTTCCTGCTAGGGTATTGATCACATTCACACCAAATGTAGTCATCATGATCTTAGAATAGTCCTGACCCTAAATGACGAAAGGATTTTTGATATCTCAAACGGTTTGGCAATGGCGAGGCGTATAATACACACGTTACGCCCAAAAACAGGAAGTGGGCTTAATTCCGTTCTACATCATCTGATCGGGCTGATATTTTACAAATATATTCACTTTTGGAGTGCAATCACATCCATATCCACATTCATCTGGGCGTGGCTACACAGCGCCCCCTATGGCTTTTTTCTAATATTGTGGACATATACTTTCACGTAAATGCACCACGTCTGGTAGGCATAAGGGTCTCCTCAAGACACACACATTTCTCATTTGCATCCCTTAACTTTTCCCAACAGGAAGTGAGCTATTTTGGATTTTGTGTGTTTTTAAGTGTTTTTTCACATACCAAACTTTGAAATACTCTTCCTAGGGGGTTCATCACATTCACACAAAATGTGGTCAGCATGATATTATAGCCCTGACACACAACTATGAACTGATTTTTAATATCTTGGAATGGTATGGCTATGGTCAGCCTTAAAATTAACTTGTAATGCTGCCCAAACAGTTCATGTTTTAATACAATTATGTATTAAATAATTTCAAAAAGGTATTATATTCTACATTGCCTGATTTTGAGGCTACAACTTTTCACATATGTTCATTGTTGGAGTGTCATCACATCCATTAAGCAATAATAGTTCACTATTTTCGCTGGAGACTCATTATATCCAGTCTTAAAACTTCAACGCAAGTCGCAAATGACTCTCCCATTTCTAATACGCGACTGCCATCTACTGGCAAAAGTTGGTATTGCATATATCATGCAATGACGTTCAATGTTATTTGGTTTAAAAAAAAACCGTGTTGTAGCATTTTAAGGACTCAATACAAAACAGCTGTTCGGAAAGTTAGCTTGAAAACCAAGAAGCCTTATTAAGGAATTCGAGCCGTTTCTATTTGACTTCATTCGGTTGAAGTGAATGCCGTAACCCAATTAAATGTAATTCGCGTCGGAATACACATAATAGCCTACACTGTCAACCTGAAATAAAAATATATAGAGGTTTAAATCGATCCTATATTGGGACATTTGTTATGATGGCTGGTGCAACGGGCATTTTCGGTACCGTTGACCATAATCGAATGCTACCATTTATATCATTACACTGACCAAGTCCTGTTAAAAAGCACATCACCTTTGTGGAAACAGTGAAGTTGTCTACACAATCTATTCTACTCAGAGACTAACTGCGTCGCTGTAACTTCCCCCCATTTCTGATACGGGGATTCCATTTATTGGCAGAAAGTGGAACTTTTATATTTTTCTTCCTTCAAGTGATTTTTCAACGATAGGTTTTTGTTTTTTTTCTAGCGAGCCAGTAGGCATAACGATGTATGATTTACAGCTGCAGCCTACGTGACAAAATGTATTGACAACACCCAGCCCGACGTTTCTTTGCATCTATTTTCATTTTTGAATAGAATATCTGAAATAAATATTAAAGACATTTAATGACTGTCTTTAACTGGCAGGAGAGTAGCATATATTTAAAAGAGTCAAAAGTCAAAAAGAAACGTTAACGTTTTAGATGGCTCTGGTCGAACTCTGTATTAACATGAGACCGTTATGTTCAACAAAGGTATGGCATGCAGGTCGTTGCGAGATGACGCGCATTGGCTAACAGCAGCCAGCCTGTCCACTGTCTGTGTGAGTCAAAAAAACAGGTCAGCTACGTTTGTTTACAGGAATAGAAAACTTTCAGTTAAATCGCCAGATATGTTAGTTTATTTTGCTTGTCATTAAACACGAATTAAGAGAACATACAATTTCGCTAGGAATTTTTGACTTAATATGAAAATACCGGATTGAGGGCAGAGACTTGGCATCTCCTTTAGATTTGGCTGAACAAATGCGTTTCAGGCAGCATAATTACCGGTGAAATGGAAAAGAATGATGCTGGCTAACTAGACGTTTAATGCAATATTATCCGACACTTAGGAGAGAAATTATTTAACCAAGATAAAAGGAAACATACAACTTTTGGCCAATAGATGGCGAACGTGTATAAGAGGGCAGTATAGCTTAATGGTTCAGACAGTGGATTAAGACATGCAAGGTCCGCAGTTCCATCCCCGGTGCGGCCACAATAAAGTTGAATACTTTCTTTACGCCAATGGTTTTATTTTGAGTGCATATTTATAACCGAATGACTTCTCAAGCGTAAATTGTGCCTCCCGCTGTAAAATCTATTGAAATTAATTCATCTCTGCTCTCCATACAGGACTGGAGCATATTATTACAATGTGCAAGCAAGAAGTAATTTTTGTTTCATTCTACATTGTCTGATGTGGCAGAAACTTCACACATGTTCATTTTTGGAGTGTAATCTCATCCATATACCAAGAAAGGCTCAATGGCATAGCGCCACCATCTGGCAACAGGAAGTGGCTTTAATTTACCTTGACATCTTCCAATTTGGCTGAAAATGTACAAATATGTTAATTATTGGAGTGTAATCAAATCCATGAACCATACACGGCTCAATATTATAGCGCCACCATCTGGCAATAGGAAGTGAGGCTTATATCATTGATGCATTCCAATAGCAGCAGCAACATCTTCATTGATCAAAGGGGAATTCCTGTGCACACTATACGTTGTCCAGGAAGGTGATTATTTCCAAAGTGTGTACATATTGTGAAACATGTCATTGGCACAACTATGCCACCAAGGCGGTTGCGCCCATGGTGCTTGGGCCCGTTCATTGCTGCTTGCAGCTATATTTATTATTATTAGGGCCCAAGCACCGTAGGGTGCGAAGGACCCTATTGTTATTGGAAGGATTATTAGGGCCCAAGCACCGTAGGGTGCGAAGGACCCTATTGTTATTGTAAAGATTATTATTATTATTATTATTATTATTAGGGCCCAAGCACCGTAGGGTGCGAAGGACCCTATTGTTATTGGAAGGATTATTATTATTATTATTATTAGGGCCCAAGCACCGTAGGGTGCGAAGGACCCTATTGTTATTGGAAGGATTATTATTATTATTATTATTATTATTATTATTATTAGGGCCCAAGCACCGAAGGGTGCGAAGGACCCTATTGTTATTGGAAGGATTATTATTATTAGGGCCCAAGCACCGTAGGGTGCGAAGGACCCTATTGTTATTGGAAGGATTATTATTATTATTATTATTATTATTATTATTATTATTATTATTATTATTATTATTATTCTTTCTCTTCCGTCAAATGGGCATTTTTGAGGGCCTTGCCATGGCTAAAAAGTCTTGAAATTTTGCAGACACATCAGAAGTGGTGGCCGTCAGGATCTATCAGATGCTCAGACCTGGGTGTGGCCGAGGGACTCAACAGCGCCCCCTATTGCGCTGACCCCCCCCCCCCCATTGCATTGTTGTCTATTGTGGGCAGGCACTTTGAACTACATGAAACTAATTTGGTAACCATGTGTGGCTCCTCAATTCAAACACATTTCTCATTCGCATTGATGCAAATATGCAAACAGGAAGTGAGCTATTTTGGATTTTGTGTGTTTTACACGTACTACACTTTTACGTACTCCTCCTAGGGGGTTCATCGCATTCACACCAACTGTGGTCAGAATGGTCTCAGGATATTCATGATGCTAAATTGCCAGGATATTTTTGATAGCTCAAACGGGATGGTCATGGCGAGGCGTGCAATTTTTATGTCATGCCGCGCCAACAGGAAGTGGTCATAATTTCATGGTCAACATCATCTGATCTGGCTGATATTTCAGAAATATGTTTAGTGTTGGAGTATAATCACATCCATATCCCAAGAACGGGTCAATGTTATAGCGCCACCATCTGGCAACAGGAAGTGAGGTCTTTATCATATTTGTATGCTTTCCTGCTAGGGCATTCATCACATTCACACGAAATGTGGTCAGCATGATCTTAGGATAGTCATGACCATAAGCTGTGAAGGGATTTTTGATATCTCAAACGGTATGGAAATGGCGAGTCGTACAGTACACATATTTCGTGCAAAAAAATGACTTTTTTTTCGACATCGTCCGATCTGGCTGATATTTTACAAATATGTTCACTGTTGGAGTACAATATGAAATATATACATATCAATCGGGGCGTGGCTACACAGCGCCCCCTATAATTATTATTCTCTTTTTTTTCAATGTATTTAGCATTTTTGAGGTGCTTGCCATGGATGGAAACTCACGGAATTTTGCACACACATGAGAAGTGTTGGCTGTCAGGAAGTATCAGATGCTCAGACATGGGCGTGGCCGAGGGACTCCACAGCGCCCCCTAATGCTTTGTCTTCTATTGTGGACAGGCACTTTGAGCTACCTTCACCTAATTTGGTCTGCATTTGGGGCTCCTCTTGCCAAACACATTTCTCATTCGCATCGAATCAAATATGTGAACAGGAAGTCAGCCATTTTGAATTTTGTGCATTTTACACGTACTCCACTTTTAAGTACTCCTCCTAGGGGGTTCATTGCATTCACACGAAATGTGGTCAAAGTGGTCTCAGGATAGTCATGATACTAATTCCAAAGGATATTTTTGATATCTCAAACGGTATGGTCATGGCGAGGCGTACAATTTTCATGTCACGCCGAGCCAACAGGAAGTTGCCATAAATTCATGGTCTACATTGTCTGATCTGGCTGATATTTTACAAATATGTTCACTGTTAGAGTGTAATCACATCCAAATACCAAGAAGAAATCAATGTTATAGCGCCACCATCTGGCAACGGACGTGAGGTTTTTATCATGTTTGTATGGGTTCCTGCTAAGGTATTCATCACATTCACACCAAATGTAGTCATCATGATCTTAGAATAGTCCTGACCCTAAATGACGAAAGGATTTTTGATATCTCAAACGGTTTGGCAATGGCGAGGCGTATAATACACACGTTACGCCCAAAAACAGGAAGTGGGCTTAATTCCGTTCTGCATCATCTGATCGGGCTGATATTTTACAAATATATTCACTTTTGGAGTGCAATCACATCCATATCCACATTCATCTGGGCGTGGCTACACAGCGCCCCCTATGGCTTTTTTCTAATATTGTGGACATATACTTTCACGTAAATGCACCACGTCTGGTAGGCATAAGGGTCTCCTCAAGACACACACATTTCTCATTTGCATCCCTTAACTTTTCCCAACAGGAAGTGAGCTATTTTGGATTTTGTGTGTTTTTAAGTGTTTTTTCACGTACCAAACTTTGAAATACTCTTCCTAGGGGGTTCATCACATTCACACAAAATGTGGTCAGCATGATATTATAGCCCTGACACACAACTATGAACTGATTTTTAATATCTTGGAATGGTATGGCTATGGTCAGCCTTAAAATTAACTTGTAATGCTGCCCAAATAGGAAAATTATATATTAAATAATTTCAAAAAGGTATTAAATTCTACATTGCCTGATTTTGAGGCTACATCTTTTCACATATGTTCATTGTTGGAGTGTCATCACATCCATTAAGCAATAATAGTTTACTATTTTCGCTGGAGACTCATTATCTCCAGTCTTAAAACTTCAACGCAAGTCGCAACTGACTCTCCCATTTCTAATACGCGACTGCCATCTAGTGGCAAAGGTTAGTATTCTTTCTAATTTTCGGTATTGTTTCTCTTTTTCTTGGATAAAGTGATTTCTCAACGACATGTTTTGTTTCTTTTTGCGAGCCAGTAACCATAACGATGTATGAGTAACAGCGGCAGCCTACATGACAAAATGTACTGAAAACACCCAGCCCACACCAACGTTTTTTCTCATCTATCTTAATTAACTCGATTGAATAACTAAAATAAAAAATAGGCTTTTACTGGCAGGAAAGCATCATATATTTAAAAGATTAACACATATAATGCATATATTGCTTTGACGTTCAATGTTATTTGGATTTTTAAAAAACCGTATTGTAGCATTTTAAGGACTCAATACAAAACAGCTGTTCGGAAAGTTGGCTTGAAAATTAAGAAGCCTTATTAAGGAATTTGAGCCGTTTCTATTTTACTTCATTCGATTGAAGTGAATGCCGTAACCCAATTAAATGTAATTCGCGTCGGAATACACATAATAGCCTACACTGTCAACGTGAAATAAAAATATATAGAGGTTTAAATCGATCCTGTATTGGGACATTTGTTATGATGGCTGGTGCAACGGGCATTTTCGGTACCGTTGACCATAATCGAATGCTAGCATTTATATCATTACACTGACCAAGTCCTGTTAAAAAGCACACTTTTGGTTCCTTTGTGGAAACAGTGAAGTTGTCCACACAATCTGTTCTACTCACAGACTAACTGCGTCGCTGTAACTTCCCCCCATTTCTGATACGGCGATTCAATTTATTGGCAGAAAGTGGTACTTTCATTTTTTTCTTCCTTCAAGTGATTTTTCAACGATAGGTTTTTGTTTTTTTCTAGCGAGCCAGTAGGCATAACGATGTATGATTTACAGCTGCAGCCTACGTGACAAAATGTATTGACAACACGCAGCCCGACGTTTCTTTGCATCCATTTTCATTACATGAATTGAATAACTAAAATAAATATTAAAGACATTTAAAGACTTAAAGAAAGGCTTTAACTGGCAGGAGAGTATCATATTTTAAAAAGATTAACACATGAAGTCAAAAAGAAACTTTAGCGTCTGAGGTGGCTCTGCTCGAACGCTGTGTTAACATGAGACCGTTTTGTTCAACAAAGGTATCACATGCAGGTCGTTGCGAGATGACACGCACGGGATAACAGCAGCCAGCCAGTCCACTGTCTGTGTGAGTCAAAAAACAGGTCAGCTACGTTGGTTTACATGAATAGAAAACTTTCAGTTAAATCGCCAGCTATGTTAGTTTATTAGGCTTGTCATTAAACACGAATTAAGAGAACATACAATTTCGCTAGGAATGGTAAATTAATATGAAAATACTGTATTGAGGGCATAGAGTTGGCATCTCTTTTAGATTTGGCTGAACAAATGCGTTTCAGGCAGCATAATTACCAGTGAAATGGAAAAGAATGATGCTGGTTAACTAGACGTTTCGTGCAATATTATCCGACACTTCGTAGAGAAATTATTAAACCAAGATAAAAGGAGACATTTGGCCAATAGATGGCACCCGTGTATAAGCGGGCAGTATAGCGTAATGGTTAGGGCGGTGGATTAAGGCACGCAAGTTCAGCCGTTCGATCCCCGCTGCAGCCACAATGAATTTGAATAGTTTCTTGAAGCCAATTGTTTTCATTTTGAGTGCATGTTTATGGCCTAATGACTTTTCAAGCATAAATTGTGCCTCCCCGTGTAAAAACTATGGAAATTAATTAATCTCTGCTCTCCATACAGGACTGTAGCATGTTATCACAATGTGCAAGCAAGACGTTATTTTTATTTCATTCTACATTGTCTGATGTGGCTGAAACTTCACACGTTCATTTTTGGAGTGTAATCTCATCCATTTTCCAATAAAGGCTAAATGGCAAAGCGCCACCCGCTGGCAACAGGAAGTGAGCCTTATATTGCATTCTTAAGCATTATTTTTCAATGGGTTCATGACATTCACGGTAAATGTGGTCAGCATGATGCTAGGATGGTCCTGACAAAACAGATTTTTGATTTACTGGGATGATATAGCTATGGTCAGGCACATAAAAAACACATCATGCCAGACAAACAGGAAGTGGTCATACTTAAATTCTCCAATGTCTGATGTGACTGCAACTTTACACAGATGCTCAGTGTTGGAGTGTAATCAAATCCATATTCCAAAAACGACTCAATGTTATAGCAGCATCATCTGGAAACAGGAATTGACCTTAATTTCGCTGAACATCTTCCGATGTGGCTGAAAATGTACAAATATGTTTATTTCTGGAGTTTAATCAAATTCAAAAAACATACACGGATCAATAATATAGCGCCACCATCTGGCAACAGGAAGTGAGGCTTATATCATTGATGCATTCCAATAGCAGCGCCAACATCTTCATTGATCAAAGGGAAATTCCTGTGCACACTATACGTTGTCCAGGAAGGTGATTATTTCCAAATTGTGTACATGTTGTGAAACATGTCATTGGCAGAACTATGCCACCAAGGCGGTTGCCCCCATGGGGCTTGGGCCCGTTCATTGCTGCTTGCAGCTATATTTATTATTATTATTATTATTATTATTATTATTATTCTTTCTCTTCCGTCATATGGGCATTTTTGAGGGCCTTGCCATGGCTAAAAAGTCTTGAAATTTTGCACACACATCAGAAGTGGTGGCCGTCAGGATCTATCAGATGCTCAGACCTGGGTGTGGCCGAGGGACTCCACAGCGCCCCCTGTTGCGCTGACCCCCCCCCCCCTTGGCATTGTTGTCTATTGTGGGCAGGCACTTTGAGCTACCTGAACTTAATTTGGTATGCATGTGTGGCTCCTCAATTGAAACACATTTCTCATTCGCATTGATGCAAATATGCGAACAGGAAGTCAGCCATTTTGAATTTTGTGCATTTTCACATGTACTACACTTTTACGTACTCCTCCTAGGCGGTTCATCGCATTCACACAAAATGCGGTAAGAATGGTCTCAAGATAGTCATGATTCTAAATTGCCAGGATATTTTTGATATCTCAAACGGTATGGTCATGGCGAGGCGTACAATTTTTATGTCACGCCGCGCCAAAAGGAAGTGGCCATAATTTTGTGGTTTACATCGTCTGATCTGGCTGATATTTCACAATTATGTTCATTGTGTGAGTATACTCACACTCATGTCCCAAGAAGAAGTCAATGTTATAGCGCCACCATCTGGCAACAGGAAGTGAGGTTTTTATCATATTTGTATGCGTTCCTGCTACGGTATTCATCACATTCACACAAAATGCAGTCAGCATGAACTTAGGATAGTCCTGAACCTAAAAGCCAAACGGATTTTTGATATCTCAAACGGTTTGGCAATGGCGAGGCGTACAATACACACGTTACGAGCGAAAACAGGAAGTGGGCTTAATTCCGTTCTACATCATCTGATTGGGCTGATATTTTACAGATATATTCACTGTTGGAGTGCAATCACATCCATATCCACATACATCTGGGCGTGGCTACGCAGCGCCCCCTATGGTTCTTTTCTAATATTGTGGACATATACTTTCACGTAAATTCACCGAATATTTTAGGCATATGGGTCTCCTCAAGACACACACATTTCTCATTTGCATCCCTTAACTTTTCCAAACAGGAAGTGAGCTATTCTGGATTTTGTGTGTTTTTAAGTGTTTTTACACGTACCAAACTCTGAAATACTCCTCCTAGGGGGTTCATCACATTCACACCAAATGTGGTGAGAATGGTCTCAGGATAATCCTGATGCTAAATTGAAAGGATATTTCTGATATGTCAAACGGTACGGCTATGGCGAGGCGTACAATTTGAGGTCTCGCTGCGGGAACAGGAAGTGGTCTTAATTTCATTCCAGATGGTCTGATCTGGTTGATATTACACAGATATGTTTGTTGTGGGAGTGTAATCACATCCATATCCCAAAAATGACTCAATGTTATAGCGCCACCATCTGGCAACAGGAAGTGGCCTTAATTTCACTCGACATCTACCGATGTGGCCGAAAATTTAGAAATATGTATATTGTTGGAGTGTAATTAAATCCATATTCCAAAAACGACTCAATGTTATAGCGCCACCATCTGGAAACTAGAACATTGAATTGACCTTAATTTCACTCAACATCTTCCGATGTGGCTAAAAATTTAGAAATAGGTTTATTATTGGAGTGTAATCAAATTCAAAAACCATACACGGCTCAATAATATAGCGCCACCATCTGGCAACAGGAAGTGAGTCTCATATCATTGATGCATTCCAATAGCAACACCAACATCTTAATTGATCAAAGGGGAATTCCTGTGCACACTATACGTTGCCAAGGAAGGTGATTATTT
The DNA here is from genome assembly GCF_963514075.1 of Conger conger. Classification (NCBI taxonomy): domain Eukaryota; kingdom Metazoa; phylum Chordata; class Actinopteri; order Anguilliformes; family Congridae; genus Conger; species Conger conger. Next base: position 32,922,473 of record NC_083761.1, read on the forward strand.
CCAAAGTGTGTACATATTGTTAAACATGTCATTGGCACAACTGTGCCACCAAGGCGGTTGCGCCCATGGTGCTTGGGCCCGTTCATTGCTGCTTGCAGCTATATTTATTATTATTATTCTTTTTCTTCAGGCAAATGGGCTTTTTTGAGGGCCTTGCCATGCGTAAAAAGTCTTGACATTTTGCCCACACATCAGAAGTGGTTGCTGTCAGGAGCTCTCAGATGCTCAGACCTGGGCGTCGCCGAGGGACTCCACAGCGCCCCCTATCGTATTGTCTTCTATTGTGGGCAGGCACTTTGAGCTACCTGCACCTAATTTGGTGGCCATATAGCGCTCCTCGGTCCAAACACATTTCTCATTCGGATCTAATCAAATATCCAAACAGGAAGTCAGCCATTTTGGATTTTCTGAGTTTTACACATACTACACTTTTAAGTACTCCTCCTAGGGGGTTCATCGGATTCACACCACCTGTGGTCAGAATGGTCTCAGGATAGTCATGATGCTAAATTGCCAGGATATTTTTGATAGCTCAAACGGGACGGTCATGGGGAGGAGTACAATTTTTATGTCACGCCGCGCCAACAGGAAGTGGCCATAATTTCATGGTCTACATCGTCTGATCTGGCTGATATTTTAGAAATACGTTTATTGTTGGACTATAATCACATCCATATCCCAAGAACAGGTCAATGTTATAGCGCCACCATCTGGCAACAGGAAGTGAGGTCTTTAACATATTTGTATGCATTCCTGCTAGGGCATTCAGCACATTCACACCAAATGCGGTCAGCATGATCTTAAGATAGTCCTTACGCTAAGTTGTGAAGGGATTTTTTATTTCTCAAACGGTATGGAAATGGCGAGTCGTACAGTACACATATTGCGTGCAAAAAAATGACTTTTTTTTCGACATCGTCCGATCTGGCTGATATTTTACAAATATGTTCAATGTAGCAGTACAATATCAGATATATACATATCAATCGGGGCGTGGCTAGACAGCGCCCCCTATAATTATTATTCTCTTTTTTTTCAATGTATTTTGCATTTTTCAGGTGCTTACCATGGATGGAAACTCACAGAATTTTGCACACACATGAGAAGTGTTGGCTGTCAGGATGTTTCAGATGCTCAGACCTGGGCGTGGCCAAGGGACTCCACAGCGCCCCCTAATGCTTTGTCTTCTATTGTGGACAGGCACTTTGAGCTACCTTCACCTAATTTGGTATGCATGTGGGGCTCCTCTGAACAAACACATTTCTCATTTGCATTGAATCAAATATGTAAACAGGAAGTCAGCCATTTTGAATTTTGTGCATTTTACACGTACTACACTTTTAAGTACTCCTCCTAGGGGGTTCATTGCATTCACACGAAATGTGGTCAAAGTGGTCTCAGGATAGTCCTGATACTAATTCCATAGGATATTTTTGATATCTCAAACGGTATGGTCATGGCGAGGCGTACAATTTTCATGTCACGCCGCGCCAACAGGAAGTTGCCATAAATTCATGGTCTACATTGTCTGATCTGGCTGATATTTTACAAATATGTTCACTGTTAGAGTGTAATCACATCCAAATACCAAGAAGAAATCAATGTTATAGCGCCACCATCTGGCAACGGACGTGAGGTTTTTATCATGTTTGTATGCGTTCCTGCTAAGGTATTCATCACATTCACACCAAATGTAGTCGTCATGATCTTAGAATAGTTCCGACCCTAAATGACGAAAGGATTTTTGATATCTCAAACGGTTTGGCAATGGCGAGGCGTATAATACACACGTTACGCCCAAAAACAGGAAGTGGGCTTAATTCCGTTCTACATCATCTGATCGGGCTGATATTTTACAAATATATTCACTTTTGGAGTGCAATCACATCCATATCCACATTCATCTGGGCGTGGCTACACAGCGCCCCCTATGGCTTTTTTCTAATATTGTGGACATATACTTTCACGTAAATGCACCACGTCTGGTAGGCATAAGGGTCTCCTCAAGACACACACATTTCTCATTTGCATCCCTTAACTTTTCCCAACAGGAAGTGAGCTATTTTGGATTTTGTGTGTTTTTAAGTGTTTTTTCACGTACCAAACTTTGAAATACTCTTCTTAGGGGGTTCATCACATTCACACAAAATGTGGTCAGCATGATATTATAGCCCTGACACACAACTATGAACTGATTTTTAATATCTTGGAATGGTATGGCTATGGTCAGCCTTAAAATTAACTTGAAATGCTGCCCAAACAGTTCATGTTTTAATACAATTATGTATTAAATAATTTCATAAAGGTATTAAATTCTACATTGCCTGATTTTGAGGCTACAACTTTTCACATATGTTCATTGTTGGAGTGTCATCACATCCATTAAGCAATAATAGTTCACTATTTTCGCTGGAGACTCATTATATCCAGTCTTAAAACTTCAACGCAAGTCGCAAATGACTCTCCCATGTCTAATACGCGACTGCCATCTACTGGCAAAAGTTGGTATTGCATATATCTTCCAATGACGTTCATTACATTACATTACATTATTGGCATTTGGCAGACGCTCTTATCCAGAGCGACGTACAACAAGGCATACCCATAACCAGGGATAAGTTCGCTGAAAGACCCTAGAGGGAAGTACAATTTCAACTGCATGTGAATGTAATGTAATGTTCATTACGGAAAATGGCGCAGATGAGTGGACGTCATGATTAAGTGCATTTATTCTGTGTGTACTTCAACTTCTCCAGTTCGTTTCAATAATCAGCAATATGCGCTTTAGTAAATTCCCGTACTCTAACCATTGCATCTCAAAATGATACATACGTGATGTGTAGTGGCGTAGCCAGGATTCTAAAACTGGGTGTCCTCGTACAATCGATATTAGCATACTGTATCTACGTTCGAGGAAAAAGCAGAAATAACTTGGCTAAACAGACCAACTCCAGGAGCAAGTGTATTTCTTACAATCATATTGGTAAATACATATGCTGTATTGACACTTCTCTTTGTGTTCGTCTGAATATTCAGTGGAGTTGGCATGTTCTCCCCGTGTCTGCGTGGGTTTCCTCCGGGTACTCCGGTTTCCTCCCACAGTCCAAAGACATGCACGTTAGGCTGATTGGAGAGTATAAATTGCACGTTCAATGTTATTTGGTTTAAAAAAAACCGTGTTGTAGCATTTTAAGGACTCAATACAAAACAGCTGTTCGGAAAGTTAGCTTGAAAATCAAGAAGCCTTATTAAGGAATTCGAGCCGTTTCTATTTGACTTCATTCGGTTGAAGTGAATGCCGTAACCCAATTAAATGTAATTCGCGTCGGAATACACATAATAGCCTACACTGTCAACGTGAAATAAAAATATATAGAGGTTTAAATCGATCCTATATTGGGACATTTGTTATGATGGCTGGTGCAACGGGCATTTTCGGTACCGTTGACCATAATCGAATGCTAGCATTTATATCATTACACTGACCAAGTCCTGTTAAAAAGCATATCACCTTTGTGGAAACAGTGAAGTTGTCTACACAATCTATTCTACTCACAGACTAACTGCGTCGCTGTAACTTCCCCCATTTCTGATACGGGGATTCCATTCATTGGCAAAAAATGGTACTTTCATTTTTTTCTTCCTTCAAGTGATTTTTCAACGATAGGTTTTTTTATTTTCATAGCGTGCCAGTATGCATAACGATGTATGATTTACAGCTGCAGCCTACGTGACAAAATGTAATGACAACACCCAGCCCGACGTTTCTTTGCATCTATTTTCATTATATGAATTGAATAACTAAAATAAATATTAAACACATTTAAAGACTTAAAGACAGGCTTTAACTGGCACGAAAGTATCATATATTTAAAACATGAACACATGAAGTCAAAAAGAAACGTCAGCCTTTGAGGTGTCTCTGCTCGAACGCTGTGTTAACATGAGACCGTTATGTTCAACAAAGGTATCGCATGCAGGTCGTTGCCAGATGACACGCACGGGGTAACAGCAGCCAACCTGTCCACTGTTTGTGTGAGTCAAAAAACAGGTCAACTACGTTGGTTTACATGAATAGAAAACTTTCAGTTAAATCGCCAGATATGTTAGTTTATTAGATTGTCATTAAACACGAATTAAGAGAAGATACAATTTCGCTAGGAATGGTAACTTAATATGAAAATACTGTATTGAGGGCAGAGAGTTGGCATCTCTTTTAGATTTGGCTGAACAAATGCGTTTCAGGCAGCATAATTACCGGTGAAATGGAAAAGAATGATGCTGGCTAACTAGACGTTTCATGCAATATTATCCGACACTTCGGAGAGAAATTATTTTACCAAGATAAAAGGAAACATACAACTTTTGGCCAATAGATGGCACCCGTGTATCAGCGTGCAGTGCAGCGTAATGGTTCGGGCGGTGGATTAAGGCACGCAAATTCAGCGGTTCCATCCCCGGTGCAGCCACAATAAAATTGAACAGTTTCTTGAAGGTAATGGTTTTATTTTGAGTACATATCTATAGCCTAATGACTTTTCAAGCATAAATTGTGCCTCCCCGTGTAAAAACTATGGAAATTAATTAATCTCTGCTCTCCATACAGGACTGTAGCATGTTCTCACAATGTTCAAGCTAGAAGTTATTTTTGTTTCATTCTACATTGTCTCATGTGGCTGAAACTTCACTCATGTTCATTTTTGGAATGTAATCTCATCCATATCCCAATAAAGGCTCAATGGCATAGCACCACCTCCTGGGAACAGGAAGTGTGGCTTCATTTCATTTCACATCGTCTGATTTTGCTGACGCTTTAGAGCAGGGGTCACCAACCTTTTTGAAACTGAGAGCTACTTCATGGGTACTGAGTCATACTAAGCGCTACCAGTTTCTTTTGTCACGTGCACAATACTGACCTTTGAACTAGAGTAGGTCAGAGTTCACCTAAACTTTTCAACTTCATGGATAGTAAACATATTTTTAAGATATTGTCATTTTTAAATCTATATAAATGCAAGTGTGATTAAAAATAAATAGCAACAGAATAAAATTAAATTTTAGATGCAGCTCACTAGTGAGTTGTGCTATTTTTAGAACAGGCCTGCGGGCGACTCATGTGGTCCTTGGGGGCGACCTGGTGCCCGCGGGCACCGTGTTGGTGACCCCTGCTTTAGAGATATGTTCCATGTTGGATTATAATCACATCCATGTTCCAATAAATGCTCAATGTCACATCGCCACCTGCTGGCAACAGGAAGCGGCCTTAATTTCACTCAACATCTTCTGATGTGGCTTAGAATTTAGAAATAGGTTTATTATTGGAGTGTAATCAAATTCAAAAACCATACATGGTTCAATATTATAGCGCCAGCATCTGGCAACAGGAAGTGAGGCTTATATCATTGATGCATTCCAATAGCAGCACCAACATCTTCATTGATCAAAGGGGAATTCCTGTGCACACTATACGTTGTCCAGGAAGGTGATTATTTCCAAAGTGTGTACATGTTGTGAAACATGTCACTGGCACAACTATGCCACCAAGGCGGATGCGCCCATGGTGCTTGGGCCCGTTCATTGCTGCTTGCAGCTATATTTATTATTATTATTCTTTCTCTTCCGTCAAATGGGCATTTTTGAGGACCTTGCCATGGCTACAAAGTCTTGAAATTTTGCAGACACATCAGAAGTGGTGGCCGTCAGGATCTTTCAGATGCTCAGACCAGGGTGTGGCCGAGGGACTCCACAGCGCCCCCTATTGCGCTGACCCCCCCCCCCCCCCCCATTGCATTGTTGTCTATTGTGGGCAGGCACTTTGAACTACATGAAACTAATTTGGTAACCTTGTGTGGCTCCTCAATTCAAACACATTTCTCATTCGCATTGATGCAAATATGCGAACAGGAAGTGAGCTATTTTGGATTTTGTGTGTTTTACACGTACTACACTTTTACGTACTCCTCCTAGGGGGTTCATCGCATTCACACCAACTGTGGTCAGAATGGTCTCAGGATATTCATGATGCTAAATTGCCAGGATATTTTTGATAGCTCAAACGGGATGGTCATGGCGAGACGTGCAATTTTTATGTCACGCCGCGCCAACAGGAAGTGGTCATAATTTCATGGTCTACATCGTCTGATCTGGCTGATATTTTAGAAATATGTTTAGTGTTGGAGTGTAATCACATCCATATCCCAAGAACGGGTCAATGTTATAGCGCCACCATCTGGCAACAGGAAGTGAGGTCTTTATCATATTTGTATGCCTTCCTGCTAGGGCATTCATCACATTCACACGAAATGGGGTCAGCATGATCTTAGGATAGTCATCACCATAAGCTGTGAAGGGATTTTTGATATCTCAAACGGTATGGAAATGGCGAGTCGTACAGTACACATATTGCGTGCAAAAAAATGACTTTTTTTTCGACATCGTCCGATCTGGCTGATATTTTACAAATATGTTCACTGTTGGAGTACAATATGAAATATATACATATCAATCGGGGCGTGGCTAGACAGCGCCTTCTATAATTATTATTCTCTTTTTTTTCAATGTATTTTGCATTTTTGAGGTGCTTGCCATGGATGAAAACTCACAGAATTTTGCACACACATGAGGAGTGTTGGCTTTCAGGAAGTATCAGATGCTCAGACCTGGGCGTGGCCGAGGGACTCCACAGCGCCCCCTAATGCTTTGTCTTCTATTGTGGACAGGAACTTTGAGCTACCTTCAGGTAATTTGGTTTGCATGTGGGTCTCCTCTGGCCAAACACATTTCTCATTCGCATCCAATCAAATATGTGAACAGGAAGTCAGCCATTTTGAATTTTGTGCATTTTACACGTACTACACTTTTAAGTACTCCTCCTAGGGGGTTCATTGCATTCACACGAAATGTGGTCAAAGCGGTCTCAGGATAGTCATGATACTAATTCCAAAGGATATTTTTGATATCTCAAACGGTATGGTCATGGCGAGGCGTACAATTTTCATGTCACGCCACGCCAACAGGAAGTAGCCATAAATTCATGGTCTACATTGTCTGATCTGGCTGATATTTTACAAATATGTTCACTGTTTGAGTCTAATCACATCCAAATACCAAGAAGAAATCAATGTTATAGCGCCACCATCTGGCAACGGAAGTGAGGTTTTTATCATGTTTGTATGCGTTACTGCTAGGGTATTCATCACATTCACACCAAATGTAGTCATCATGATCTTAGAATAGTCCTGACCCTAAATGACGAAAGGATTTTTGATATCTCAAACGGTTTGGCAATGGCGAGGCGTATAATACACACGTTACGCCCAAAAACAGGAAGTGCGCTTAATTCCGTTCTACATCATCTGATCGGGCTGATATTTTACAAATATATTCACTTTTGGAGTGCAATCACATCCATATCCACATTCATCTGGGCGTGGCTACACAGCACCCCCTATGGCTTTTTTCTAATATTGTGGACATATACTTTCACGTAAATGCACCACGTCTGGTAGGCATAAGGGTCTCCTCAAGACACACACATTTCTCATTTGCATCCCTTAACTTTTCCCAACAGGAAGTGAGCTATTTTGGATTTTGTGTGTTTTTAAGTGTTTTTTCACGTACCAAACTTTGAAATACTCTTCCTAGGGGGTTCATCACATTCACACAAAATGTGGTCAGCATGATATTATAGCCCTGACACACAACTATGAACTGATTTTTAATATCTTGGAATGGTATGGCTATGGTCAGCCTTAAAATTAACTTGTAATGCTGCCCAAACAGTTCATGTTTTAATACAATTATGTATTAAATAATTTCAAAAAGGTATTAAATTCTACATTGCCTGATTTTGAGGCTGCAACTTTTCACATATGTTCATTGTTGGAGTGTCATCACATCCATTAAGCAATAATAGTTTACTATTTTCGCTGGAGACTCATTATCTCCAGTCTTAAAACTTCAACTCAAGTCGCAACTGACTCTCCCATTTCTAATACGCGACTGCCATCTACTGGCAAAAGTTGGTATTGTATATATCTTGCAATGACGTTCAATGTTATTTGGTTTAAAAAAAACCGTGTTGTAGCATTTTAAGGACTCAATACAAAACAGCTGTTCGGAAAGTTGTCTTGAAAACCAAGAAGCCTTATTAAGGAATTCGAGCCGTTTCTATTTGACTTCATTCGATTGAAGTGAATGCCGTAACCCAATTAAATGTAATTTGGGTCGGAATACACATAATAGCCTACACTGTCAGCGTGAAATAAAAATATATAGAGGTTTAAATCGATCCTATATTGGGACATTTGTTATGATGGCTGGTGCAACGGGCATTTTCGGTACCGTTGACCATAATCGAATGCTAGCATTTATATCATTACACTGACCAATTCCTGTTAAAAAGCACATTTTTGGTTCCTTTGTGGAAACAGTGAAGTCGTCTACACAATCTATTCTACTCACAGACTAACTGCGTCGCTGTAACTTCCCCCCATTTCTGATACGGGGATTCCATTTATTGGCAGAAAGTGGGACTTTTATTTTTATCTTCCTTCAAGTGATTTTTCAACGATAGGTTTTTGTTTTTTTCTAGCGAGCCAGTAGGCATAACGATGTATGATTTACAGCTGCAGCCTACGTGACAAAATGTATTGACAACACCCAGCCCGACGTTTCTTTGCATCTATTTTCATTATATGAATTGAATTTCTGAAATAAATATTAAAAACATTAATGACTGTCTTTAACTGGCAGGAGAGTATCATATATTTAAAAGAGTAACACATGAAGTCAAAAAGAAACGTTAACGTTTGAGGTGGCTCTGGTCGAACTCCGTGTTAACATGAGACCGTTATGTTCAACAAAGGTATCGCATGCAGGTCGTTGCCAGAAGACAAGCATGGGCTAACAGCAGCCAGCCTTTCCACTGTCTGTGTGAGTCAAAAAACAGGTCAGCTACGTTGGTTTACATGAATAGAAAACTTTCAGTTAAATCGCCAGCTATGTTAGTTCATTTTGCTTGCCATTAAACACGAATTAAGAGAACATTCAATTTCGCTTGGAATTTTTGACTTAATATGAAAGTACCGGATTGAGGGCAGAGACTTGGCACCTCCTTTAGATTTGGCTGAACAAATGCGTTTCAGGCAGCATAATTACCGGTGAAATGGAAAAGAATGATGCTGGCTAACTCGACGTTTAATGCAATATTATCCGATACTTCGGAGAGAAATTATTTAACCAGGATAAAAGGAAACATACAACTTTTGGCCAATAGATGGCGTACGTGTATAAGAGGGCAGTATAGCTTAATGGTTCAGGCAGTGGATTAAGACATGCAAGGTCCGCTGTTCCATCCCCGGTGCGGCCACAATAAAGTTGAATAGTTTCTTTAAGCCAATGGTTTTATTTTGAGTGCATATTTATAGCCGAATTACTTTTCAAGCATAAATTGTGCCTCCCCGTGTAAAAACTATGGAAATGAACCTCTGCTCTCCATTGTGCGGGTAAACATTACAGGACTGCAGCATGTTATCATGCTGGAAGTGTTTTTTGTTTATTGTTATGTGGCTGAAATTTCACACATGTCAATTTTAGAATGTCATTTCATCCATATACCAATAAAGGTTAATTGTTATAGCGCCACCTGCTGGCAACAGGAAGTATGATCATTTTCAATGTACATCATCTGATGTAGCTAAAACTTGACACATGATTGTTGTTGAGTGTATTAACATCCACATACTAATAAAGGCTCAGTATCATAGCGCCACCAGCTGGCAACAGGAACTGAGGTTTATATTAGAGAGGACAACCGAGAAATGTTATTTGAATGAACATTCCAGTTTGAAAATGGTGACATAAGAACGGTTCTTCCTGGTTGACTTTGCGCTCATATATGGCAGTTGCTGGTAGTTCGAGCTCTCAGAATTATGACTGACAGGCAGGTCAATATTTTTCACTGGACATGAATTATATCTCGCCTTAAAACTTCAAACTTCAAACCAAGTTGCAGCTGATGGGTGAATTGTTTAAATGGCCCAACTGTAAACTCTTTAAAAAAAAATGTATTATCACATTTTATTTTGTGTATTGCCCTGTGTGGATATGGTCATGGAACCTTATGACAATCAGATTAGATTAACTACATTTTTCAGAGAGAAAACTGGTTGTCAAATGGTTGGCAAAAGCAGCATGTAGTTGAACATGTTATGTGTGTGCGTTAGCGCAATCATATTTCTGTTATATTTATAAGCACGGACACTGCAGGGAGTTGAGCCCCATCCCAGTAAACCAGGAGTACCACTACCAGTACCTTTGGCTTTTCCAGTCGTGTAATGGGGAAAACAGCATCTGCATTAGCAACAGCATGATTACATTCTGACAACATTGTTGTAAGTCACTCTGCTCAAATGTATTGATGTTGCAACGGTCAAAAAATGGTTGTAGTGGGATCACTTAACCATGTGATATACAATTGTTAAAACAAATTATGTCAATGCTGTCGAAAAAGAAACCTTTGTTGTTGTTATGTGTGTTATAGGAGCACATTTTAAATTGTGTCTCTGTAAACTGGTTTTAGGGAAAAATGAGTTTGTAGGCAGTTAGTAGAGTGAGGTCTTTAAATGTGTATGTACCCGTGTTTTTATTTGTACAAGTCTGGTACTGGTATAACAAAGAGTCAGAGAGGACATTCATAGAGGACCCTAAATCCATGGTCCTTGTCTGTGGCACCAAGACCATATGTATTATCAATTTTTCCATGTCATTTAAATGCATTCTATTCACGACAAATGTAGCAAGGGAATCCAAGAAGCATAATAGTAATCATAAATTTATTTGTATAGCACTTTTTGAGCAAACAGCACAAAGTGCTTTATAGCAGTGAATGTAAAGAACAGGAGTGGAAAGGGAAATACAAGCCCCCTGATAGCATATGAGGTAAACAACTCCCCAGAGGAGAGAAAAACCCTCAAACAGTGGCGAGACAAAACTCCCCAATGGGAAGAAATCTCGAGAGGAACCCGGCTATAGGGGGATGCCCATCCTCTGCGGGCCTATAGGTTGAGTTTGATCAGTCCATAGAGGAATGCAGGTCAGATGGGTGTGGTGGGAATGCAGCAGTAGGTCCAGGATGCGTCAGCAGATGGGGATGAACCAGAGGAGGAGCAGGACAGCAGCAGTCCATGACCTCAGAGCGGGGGACCCGGGTGGAGTGGACAATGAGCTCAGGAGGACGGAGGGCAGGAGTCTCAGGAAAAAAGAAACAGAAAGATTTGGCACTGTACATAGAAGCAGTACACACACTTTGTACACATAATTTAACCATGCACAGAGCAACTCATGCAAGAATGCCTGTACCACACGTAGCACCACAGTGACTAAGGTTCTCATAACCCCATTGGCACCGTTAATGCATGCTCAGTGCCACCAGTCAACAATATGCTGCCAAACACCTTGTACAAGCCTCCAGCACCACACAGCACCGGTGACTAAGGTTCTGATAACCCCACTGGCACCGTTAATGCATGCTCAGTGCCACCGGTCATGTGTGGATTTGTAGAACCATATGCCTGACGTGCCAACCACCTCCAGAACAATAGACTGCCCAGAACAACAATACTGCCAAACAATAGTACACACCTTGCACAAGCCTCCAGCACCACACAGCACCAGTGACTAAGGTTCTAATAACCCCACTGGCACCGTTAATGCATGCTCAGTGCCACTGGTCGTGTGTGGATTTGTAGAACCATATGCCTGACGTGCCAAACACCTCCAGAACAATAGACTGCCAAACAATAGTACACACCTTGCACAAGCCTCCAGCATCACACATAGCACAGGTGACTAAGGTTCTGAAAACCCCACTGGCACCGTTAATGCATGCTCAGTGCCACCGGTCACGTGTGGATTTCTAAAACCACATGCTTCACATGCCAACCACCTCCAGAACAATAGACTGCACAGAACAACAATACTGCCAAACAATAGTACACACCTTGCACAAGCCTCCAGCACCACACAGCACTGGTGACTAGGGTTCTAATAACCCCACTGGCACCGTTAATGCATGCTCAGTGCCACCGGTCGTGTGTGGATTTGTAGAACCATATGCCTGACGTGCCAAACACCTCCAGAACAATATACTGCCAAACAATAGTACACACCTTGCACAAGCCTCCACACCACACAGCACCAGTGACTAAGGTTCTAATAACCTCACTGGCACCGTTAATGCATGCTCAGTGCCACCGGTCATGTGTGGATTTGTAGAACCATATGCCTGACGTGCCAACCACCTCCAGAACAATATACTGCCAAACAATAGTACACACCCTGGACCGATGTCCAACACCACACATAGCACAGGTGACTAAGGTTCTGAAAACCCCACTGGCACCGTTAATGCATGCTCAGTGCCACCGGTCATGTGTGGATTTCTAAAACCACATGCTTCACATGCCAACCGTGGCCAAAAATGAAAAGTTGAATGTCGTGAAAACACTAACACTCACTATTTGTAAATTAAATGTAAATTGCTTCATGCTTACACTGCACAGAACAACAATACTGCCAAACAATAGTACACACGTTGCACAAGCCTCCAGCACCACACAGCACCGGTGACTAAGGTTCTAATAATCCCACTGGCACCGTTAATGCATGCTCAGTGCCACCGGTCGTGTGTGGATTTGTAGAACCATATGCCTGACGTGCCAAACACCTGCAGAACAATAGGCTGCCAAACAATAGTACACACCTTGCACAAGCCTCCAGCACCACACAGCACCAGTGACTAAGGTTCTAATAACCTCACTGGCACCGTTAATGCATGCTCAGTGCCACCGGTCGTGTGTGGATTTGTAGAACCATATGCCTGACGTGCCAACCACCTCCAGAACAATATACTGCCAAACAATAGTACACACCCTGGACCGATGTCCAACACCACACATAGCACAGGTGACTAAGGTTCTGAAAACCCCACTGGCACCGCGAATGCATGCTCAGTGCCACCGGTCATGTGTGGATTTGTAAAACCACACCACCTCCAGAACAATATACAGCACAGAACAACAACAATACTGCCAAACAATAAATAGCACACACGTTGCACAAGCCTCCAGCACCACACAGCACCAGTGACTAAGGTTCTAATAACCCCACTGGCACCGTTAATGCATGCTCAGTGCCACTGGTCGTGTGTGGATTTGTAGAACCATATGCCTGACGTGCCAAACACCTCCAGAACAATAGACTGCCAAACAATAGTACACACCTTGCACAAGCCTCCAGCATCACACATAGCACAGGTGACTAAGGTTCTGAAAACCCCACTGGCACCGTTAATGCATGCTCAGTGCCACCGGTCACGTGTGGATTTCTAAAACCACATGCTTCACATGCCAACCACCTCCAGAACAATAGACTGCACAGAACAACAATACTGCCAAACAATAGTACACACCTTGCACAAGCCTCCAGCACCACACAGCACTGGTGACTAGGGTTCTAATAACCCCACTGGCACCGTTAATGCATGCTCAGTGCCACCGGTCGTGTGTGGATTTGTAGAACCATATGCCTGACGTGCCAAACACCTCCAGAACAATATACTGCCAAACAATAGTACACACCTTGCACAAGCCTCCACACCACACAGCACCAGTGACTAAGGTTCTAATAACCTCACTGGCACCGTTAATGCATGCTCAGTGCCACCGGTCATGTGTGGATTTGTAGAACCATATGCCTGACGTGCCAACCACCTCCAGAACAATATACTGCCAAACAATAGTACACACCCTGGACCGATGTCCAACACCACACATAGCACAGGTGACTAAGGTTCTGAAAACCCCACTGGCACCGTTAATGCATGCTCAGTGCCACCGGTCATGTGTGGATTTCTAAAACCACATGCTTCACATGCCAACCGTGGCCAAAAATGAAAAGTTGAATGTCGTGAAAACACTAACACTCACTATTTGTAAATTAAATGTAAATTGCTTCATGCTTACACTGCACAGAACAACAATACTGCCAAACAATAGTACACACGTTGCACAAGCCTCCAGCACCACACAGCACCGGTGACTAAGGTTCTAATAATCCCACTGGCACCGTTAATGCATGCTCAGTGCCACCGGTCGTGTGTGGATTTGTAGAACCATATGCCTGACGTGCCAAACACCTGCAGAACAATAGGCTGCCAAACAATAGTACACACCTTGCACAAGCCTCCAGCACCACACAGCACCAGTGACTAAGGTTCTAATAACCTCACTGGCACCGTTAATGCATGCTCAGTGCCACCGGTCGTGTGTGGATTTGTAGAACCATATGCCTGACGTGCCAACCACCTCCAGAACAATATACTGCCAAACAATAGTACACACCCTGGACCGATGTCCAACACCACACATAGCACAGGTGACTAAGGTTCTGAAAACCCCACTGGCACCGCGAATGCATGCTCAGTGCCACCGGTCATGTGTGGATTTGTAAAACCACACCACCTCCAGAACAATATACAGCACAGAACAACAACAATACTGCCAAACAATAAATAGCACACACGTTGCACAAGCCTCCAGCACCACACAGCACCAGTGACTAAGGTTCTAATAACCCCACTGGCACCGTTAATGCATGCTCAGTGCCACTGGTCGTGTGTGGATTTGTAGAACCATATGCCTGACGTGCCAAACACCTCCAGAACAATAGACTGCCAAACAATAGTACACACCTTGCACAAGCCTCCAGCATCACACATAGCACAGGTGACTAAGGTTCTGAAAACCCCACTGGCACCGTTAATGCATGCTCAGTGCCACCGGTCACGTGTGGATTTCTAAAACCACATGCTTCACATGCCAACCACCTCCAGAACAATAGACTGCACAGAACAACAATACTGCCAAACAATAGTACACACCTTGCACAAGCCTCCAGCACCACACAGCACTGGTGACTAGGGTTCTAATAACCCCACTGGCACCGTTAATGCATGCTCAGTGCCACCGGTCGTGTGTGGATTTGTAGAACCATATGCCTGACGTGCCAAACACCTCCAGAACAATATACTGCCAAACAATAGTACACACCTTGCACAAGCCTCCACACCACACAGCACCAGTGACTAAGGTTCTAATAACCTCACTGGCACCGTTAATGCATGCTCAGTGCCACCGGTCATGTGTGGATTTGTAGAACCATATGCCTGACGTGCCAACCACCTCCAGAACAATATACTGCCAAACAATAGTACACACCCTGGACCGATGTCCAACACCACACATAGCACAGGTGACTAAGGTTCTGAAAACCCCACTGGCACCGTTAATGCATGCTCAGTGCCACCGGTCATGTGTGGATTTCTAAAACCACATGCTTCACATGCCAACCGTGGCCAAAAATGAAAAGTTGAATGTCGTGAAAACACTAACACTCACTATTTGTAAATTAAATGTAAATTGCTTCATGCTTACACTGCACAGAACAACAATACTGCCAAACAATAGTACACACGTTGCACAAGCCTCCAGCACCACACAGCACCGGTGACTAAGGTTCTAATAATCACACTGGCACCGTTAATGCATGCTCAGTGCCACCGGTCGTGTGTGGATTTGTAGAACCATATGCCTGACGTGCCAAACACCTGCAGAACAATAGGCTGCCAAACAATAGTACACACCTTGCACAAGCCTCCAGCACCACACAGCACCAGTGACTAAGGTTCTAATAACCTCACTGGCACCGTTAATGCATGCTCAGTGCCACCGGTCGTGTGTGGATTTGTAGAACCATATGCCTGACGTGCCAACCACCTCCAGAACAATATACTGCCAAACAATAGTACACACCCTGGACCGATGTCCAACACCACACATAGCACAGGTGACTAAGGTTCTGAAAACCCCACTGGCACCGCGAATGCATGCTCAGTGCCACCGGTCATGTGTGGATTTGTAAAACCACACCACCTCCAGAACAATATACAGCACAGAACAACAACAATACTGCCAAACAATAAATAGCACACACGTTGCACAAGCCTCCAGCACCACACAGCACCAGTGACTAAGGTTCTAATAACCTCACTGGCACCGTTAATGCATGCTCAGTGCCACCGGTCGTGTGTGGATTTGTAGAACCATATGCCTGATGTGCCAACCACCTCCAGAACAATATACTGCCAAACAATAGTACACACCCTGGACCGATGTCCAACACCACACGTAGCACCAAGGTGACTATGGTTCTGATAAACCCACTGGCACAGTTAATGCATGCTCAGTGCCACCGGTCACGTGTGGATTTCTAAAACCACATGCCTCACAAAAATGGCCAAAATGGAAAGTTGAATGTCGTGAAAACACTAACACTCACTATTTGTAAGTAATTGCTTCATTGCCAACCGTGGCCAAAAATGGCCAAAAATGAAAAGTTGAATGTTGTGAAAACACTAACACTCACTATTTGTAAATGACACGTAAATTGCTTCATTGCCAACCGTGGCCAAAAATGGCCAAAAATGAAAAGTTGAATGTCGTGAAAACACTAACACTCACTATTTGTAAATGTCATGTAAATTGCTTCATGCATACTGAAATATGCTGGCATAACTGTTACCTGTATACAGTAGTGGCATGAGCTTTTTACATACACGTGATCAATTAATGATCCGTTTTCGGTTGTGGGCTCAGTGACATGTTGGACATATCCCTGGCTTGTCATGAAGGCGGTTATTGATGTCGACTTCAATGCATCATCATTGAAGTCCCCCATAATGACTATGTTGTCAGATAGTGGAGATAACATAGCCACTAATTTCTGTAAATTAGTTTTAAAAAGAGATATGGGGTAGGATGGTGGTCTGTAAATGACACCAAGTATGGAGTTTGTGTCATAACAGTGCAGCAAAATACATTCCAAATTCAAGTCTGGAAAATGTATAATATTAAAAGACAAGGCAGCATTAGTATACATGCCAACACCACCATGTTGTTGGTCCTGTATTGCTTTGATAGCAGAGTCTGTGCTAGAATAAGCCAAGCAACGTGGACTGCTATTAAAATCATATCCTTCAATGTGAACTTTATCAGTTCTGAAGGTAGCAGGTAGCCACGTTTCAGTTACAGCAAGGCAGGTGGCATGCAAATTCTGTGTACACACTTTTAAATCTTCCAAATGCCCCTGCAAACTCTGAACATTCAGCATAAATACTGAGAAATTGTTTGTGGGCAATGAATGTGGAAGATTAGAGTGACACATAAAACGTGGCATTTCACAAAGTGCCTGCTGAACCATGTCTTTACAATAAATGGCTTTTTCATTAAAATCTTTAATAATTAGCCCAGACAAGCTTTTAACTCGACTTAATGCTACATACGCCTGTCCTGCTGCAAAAACTTTGTCCAAGGACACAACAGCTTGGTTAACAGTTAAACCTTGCACTTTGTGAACAGTACAAGCCCAAGCCAATCGCAATGGAAATTGCCTGCGCAATCCACCTTTATTTGAAACCCTATCTTCTTCTGGAAATATTGGTGTGGAACACATCAATTCAGTACATACAGGGGCGTAACGTTTCCGACGTTGTAAGCCAACTTGCTTATCATCAAACTGCACATACACAGTTTGGGGAAACTTGTTGCCTGCCTTTTGCACTATATGTGTTACCGTACCACACACACCATTGACCAAACCATCTGCAACATCTATATTCTTCAGAAGCATGACACGAGCATTTCTCCCCAAGACTAGAGTATCTGTTAGGCATGTATTATACACTTTAGAGTGATGCCCATTCTTTAATTCTATTTTTCCCGTTTTAGGATTTCTTTCAAAATCCTGAGCCTCAATAGATACATATTCAGCACAACTTTGAATTAACTGGCCAATGTTGTGCTCATGTACTTGGTCATTTGTCGGGAATATATGCAATGCTGAAGTCTGTTCACCAGTTTCACAGTTTTTCAGCATTGTCACATCATTGTCATTAAGGGGAGTTTGTTTGCTGCGTGTCCGCAACCGATTCAATAGCTGTGCAAACGAATGGTCCTTCTGTCTTACAATTGTAGTCAACTCCACCACACTGAAGTTACTACTCCACAAGTCCACACCAGCGTTGTCCACATAAAGTGGTTTGCCTTTCACTGGAGGCAACTGAAAAAAGTCCCCAACAGCAACAACACTGTAGGGACTACAACTTCCACATTCCCACAGGAAAATTCTGCGACGTCCACCACGAATGACGTCTAACTTGGTTCAGCCAATCCCGTAATGGCGGGAGCAATAAACGGTCCCGTATAAGAGCAAGACACGTTCTTGGGATCTCTCTTCTGGCTCTTCTGCTTTTTCTGCCTCTTCTGCTTGTTCTCTTCGACGCACCCTTTTTGGCCAGTCGCTTCAGCTCATCTGCTCCGAGACTCGGACAGAGGCTGAATGCTGCACAGCGCACTACCAGGCCTACGGACACACCCAGTTACCTCGCGGTAACCACGTGGCCTATAGTGAGTGGAAATTGTTGTACGCGGAACGCTACATCAGTTTACCCCAATAAAGCCCAACAACGAAACAGCAACGAACTTTTACACCTGGAAAAGGACCAGCGGATCAGACGACAACGCGCTGCTAAGACGGGAACACCCCAGCCTGCGCATCTCTCCCGGACACCATTCACAGCACCATCGCCGCTTCTACAAGGACAGCATGTCTTTTGGATCCAGCAATGCGTATGGACTCAGTAAGAAAACAAACATTCAGGCATAGCCAGTGTTTAGTTTAGTCTTAACTGTTTTTGTGAATCTGTGTTTCAATATTTACCATCCAACCATTGTAATGTGTTTGGTTAGCTACATATATATGTACGTGAATTGATTCGCCGTCTTTTGCGCATATATAGAGTAAAACTACGCAAGTAGTCCCTTCTCACAGCTAACTCTAACTCATTACCACACCCAGAACTCTAGCGACACGAGCGCTTGCGCGCGCCACACACACGCACACACACATACCAAACTAAATTTCCTTACTAACTTCCCGTTAGTTTATCTGTTATGTGTTTGTATGTTTGTTTAATAAATATATTTTATTAAACCCCGGTGTCGGTTTTGGAATCGCATAGACATGAGAGCCGAGTTAAAGCAGTCTTTCGAAGAACTTCCAACCTTCAGGTTATCGGTATGTTCAATCATTAATATTGGTTATTTTAATTAATTGAAATACTATATTTGTGGTTGGATATTTCTGATAACAGTAATTTTATGAGACTGATTACTTTTCGCAGTTATACTGCAACACAACGTTTAACTGGCGCCCCGGTTTCGTAGAGAGTAAAATCCCTGCGTTATTTGGCGGCCCGTGCAAGGACCCTACATAATTTGGAGTCCCGTGCGAGGACCCCTACAACACTGACACTACCAAATGGAGAAAAGTCCCCCGTTTGCTTAATTTTACGTAGTCTACCATGAATATACGTCAACAACTTATGATCTACCATTGAAATCTCATCAATAATGAGCATTTCAAGATGACTAAATTTGGCACGGAGAGTATTACGTTTCTCCTCACCCAAAGGTGTGTAGGGTAACTTAATGTCTGTGCCAATACAAAATGTATGATGAATAGTTGCAGCACCTAAATTGTAAGCTGCAATTCCAGTGGGAGCAGTCAACAAAACGCATGTCTCCTCTGGATTATCACACAATTGTGCCAACAGTCGAATCGCCTCATACTGTATGGCTTTAATTAAATGGGTCTTGCCAGTCCCTGCTCCACCAGTGATGAAAACATGAAATGGTGGAGGATTTTTGCCTCTGACTTTTCCTAAGCACCACTGCCTAACTTTGTAAAAAATACACATCTGTGTCTCATTTAGAGACCTAATCAAATGCAGACCATCAGCCCTGGACATGACCATGTGGTTCTTCTCTAAAGAAGCAACCTGTGGACTTACTGACAATTCTGGAATATGTTCCAGTTCAGTGTCACACGTCTGAACCTGCTCCCTACGTTCTTGCTCACATTCCAACCTTTCTGACTCCTGTTCTGGGCAGAGCTCACACCACATATCCTCAACTACACCCTCACTATAAACAACATTTTGAGCAGTATCTAACACATCTGCATCCAGGTCAAACATGTTCCTATTCCTATCAACTACTTGTTTCACAGTCTCTTCAACACCATTACTACAGCAGACATGTCCATTACTGTAGTACTGCTCAAAAGTTTCAAATCCTGGTGGCTTCAGTTCACCGTCCACTCGATAAGGCAAAAACAATTGCAAAACGCTTTGATAAAACTTTTCTGGAGTTTTACTAACAGAGAACCGTGCATAACGCACAACAGCAGGCTGTGTACGTGTTCTCTTTGCCACAAATCCCAAGTTATTCTATAACTCAATTCTGCTCTTACATCTTTCATTTCTACTCAAAATGCGATACTCGGACGCAAATGTTGCCAAGCACATGTCGCTGAAAACACCTGCAACAGGTCTGCTCTTGTACCGATCGACAATACTTGTCATCCACATATCATTTTGAGAGAGATCCCTTGACGCTACTCTTTGCTTCAAAACACTTAGCGGCAAACTCATTTTTACTATGCTATCACCTGTTGGAACAAACTGCACTTTCCGTGAGCTCTGCTTTAGATGCATATTAGTTAATCTGTACACTGCTTCTTGTGCACAGACATCTCTATTATGCATGTAAACACTGCCTAGTTGTTTTAATGCAGCCTTGGCATCAAGATTGCCATGCTTTGCTGCCTCTCGCTGGGTTTTACTCAACAACAAACCCATTTCCCTCTCTGCCTTTGATATATAAGAAATTATATAAACAATGCATGCATATGCATCAACAACAAACTGAATGTCCATATTGGCATTCCAACATTTAAGGAGACTCTTACTATACTGATTTACCCAGACTTCATTCACCTGCCTCTTCAATACAATGTGACTATGTCGTCCAACACATTGATATGCTGCCTCAAAAGTCTCCTGGTCTATACCTACACTCTCAAACAAACTTTCAACAGAGTCAAATGTTGCCTTTTCATCTGCAACAGCTGATTTCACTGCTGTCAAAATTTTCTGTGCCGTTACTTTCCTCAATTTCCTATCATCTCCTGCCTCCTCTGCACACTCACATGGTGCTTCATTGTCGGCTACTTTGCAATCACAAGTTTTGTCTGGATCGCTATTTTTACGACATATAAACGTCCGCATAGATGGCGGCCTGGGAAAATTAAAACGACAAACCGTATTCTTTTTTTTACAGGTCTTCGAATGCCTCTTACTGTGTTGCTGTACAGATGTAACAACATCCAAAAGGGTGTCATCATTACAAGGCAACTCACAAGTGACATATCTATCGACAAAGTCAATGACCTCTTCATCTCCGTTTTTATCTATGTGAGGTGCTTTGTCAATCCAAAACAAACAATGCACATGAGGGGACCCACGCTGTTGAAATTCAACCTGGTAAAAGTAGTCCACCACCTTGCCAATTGGTTCACATGAAGACATAAGCACCTCATTCAAAAAACAATGCCACCTAAAATCAAACATGCGGGCTGCAGTGACAGGATTGCGCCTTAAAAGGTCACATCTATCTGCCCACTCTAAACCCTCAGCTGTTTCGTGTCTATGTTCACGATGCAAAATACTATTTAATAGGTTTGTCCACCGCATATCTGCAGATGAAAAGGAACAAAACCATGTCGGTATGCCCAATTGCCTTATCATAGCAAATAGGTCTTTTTGCACTCCCTGCCAAAAAGGAGGAGTTCCACGAATGGGACGCAAAAACCGATACCCCGCATCGCTTTGGAGCATTTTCTTAATCGACTGCTCATCTTTCAGCATTCGATTGCTGACTTTATCGGTCTGACCCTTCCTCAGAGCTATTGACACATTTGAAACAACTTGTTCAATTTCGGTCAAATACTGTGCATAAAAGATATAGTCAACATTTTGAGCAAACCTACCATCCGCGTGCAAAATTCTAACGTTGAAATAACGTGACAAGGTCAATCGAATTTGCCGCGGATCATGAAAGGTAGGACCACCTTGTGGAAACAACACAGGGAAACACTTGGCTTCATTGGTCTTATCCAAAAGCACCTTCACCGGATTATTCCCTTCTGCTGGGGCAACATTTAAAATACTGTCAAAATACTGATCAAGTACTTCTTGCCCAATATCCACAGGCTGCAAACATGTATCCATATACATGCAATGTTGCTGTCTATCATGCAAAAGCTCATCTTCAACTAAATTCCCAGGAATCTCTTCCTTCCCGTCTACAATGGGATCCCTGAGAGTACCCTCTTCAACATTGTCCATACAAAAGTCGTTCAGCCAATCTCTATTAAATTGTACGTTTCTGTAATATTTATTTGTAGTTTTTAAAGACAGTAAAGCCTGTCTAATACGTTTGGCATCTACAAATTGGTAGTTATAATGGCCTTTGTAAGTTAACTTGCGCTTCAATTTTACACGCAACAAAGAGCCCTCCATGTCTGATCGGGGTAGGACATTTGTTGTGTGGACAATGTTAGCTGGTACACAAGTCACTGGTCCATGCACTCCATTTTGGCCACCTTTTGGTAATGCCAACAACTTCATGAATGGAATGTGCAATGCTATTAAATGTTGCTCTAAACTATTTAAACAACTGAGCTCAACAGGAATATGACAAACCGCTAAATTGTTAACTGCGCTTTCAGCTGGCATTTCACCTCGACCAAGTTTGCTATGACAAGTGTGACAGATCCACAACTGCCCTTTAGGCGTATCCAACCACTGACATGGTGCTACACAATAAACATCACACTTGTGCAAAAACTCGTCTGTAATGCACTTATCAGCTAACAGTGCCTTATGAACTTGCTTCCCATACGTCTCCCTCTTACACTTAACTACCTGATGCCTGAAAAGTAATCTGTGACATACACTACAAACAAAATCTGGACCAAACTTCACTTTGTCCAAAAACTCATTCATAACAAAGTCAAAAACTCCCTGTTGCTGTCTAACTTGCTGCCTTTTGGATGCATTATAGTTTTTAACATTTTCCCTGTGCAATACACTGCCACGATATCTCAATTTACTGGCCTCTTTCACTGACTGCCTATGCTTGGCATTCCTTGCATACTTAGCCTTACTCGCCTCCTGCACTGCTTGCTTATGCTGTACATTTATCCTATACTTCACCTTACTGGCCTCCTGCACTGCTAGCCTATGCTGTACATTTCTGCGATACTTAGCCTTACTGGCCTCCTGCACTGCTTGCCTATGCTGTATATTGCTTCCATATTTCACCTTACTGGCCTCCTGCACTGCTTGCCTATGCTGTATATTGCTTCCATACTTCACCTTACTGGCCTCCTGCACTGCTTGCCTATGCTGTATATTGCTTCCATATTTCACCTTACTGGCCTCCTGCACTGCTTGCCTATGCTGTATATTGCTTCCATATTTCACCTTATTGGCCTCCTGCACTGCTTGCCTATGCTGTATATTGCTTCCATACTTCACCTTACTGGCCTCCTGCACTGCTTGCCTATGCTGTATATTGCTTCCATACTTCACCTTACTGGCCTCCTGCACTGCTTGCATATGCTGTATATTGCTTCTATACTTCACCTTACTGGCCTCTTGCACTGCTTGCCTATGCTGTGCATTTTTATGATACTTTATTTTACTGGCCTCTTTTTTGCTATGTTTATATGCTGCACTCTTGTGATATTTCAACATACTTCCAAGTTTGGCACTCAACTGCAATTTCTGATGATTTCTATAATATGTCTTCAAACCTGCCTCCTTGTGCTTAACCTGGTATCCTTTGTTATTTGTATAATACAATTTCATATGAAAATTCCACTTCCTAACAGCTCTCTTTGAATAGCATTCTGGAAAATTACACACATTTTTCACATTTGCCTGCTTTTCATTAGGAATTTGCTTTCCTGGGCTGGCCTTTCCATAAACACCACAACAGCTGGTTTGTCTTGTACGCACACCCGTACACTCTTTATCCAACGACCTTTGTACTTTACACAAGTCATAACAATTCTGCATGTCAGGATATCGCACGCAAGTCACAACTTCATAATGATTACCATTACAATGTTTTAAATATATTGCTTGCTTTGACACCGCAGTACTTATGCAGCTATATTTTAACCATCTATCACCGTACGTGTAAATATCTATGCCAAGAAGATTTGCTGTGGCCTGAATTTCCACCTCTGTTGCCCATGTGCCAACATACTTAATTCTCGACTTCAACACATAATCTACCACTGACGTATATTCTCTCCTTAGACATTGCACATATTCCACACTGTGCAATTCTATGTGCTTCACTACTGCAAGCCTTATTATTCTGTGCGTTTTTTGTGTACCACACACAACTTGTGCTACTGCTCTGAAAAAACAGTTGCCATCACCAACAATACTACTAGTCTCACAAGGAGAACCTAAAGGCCCAACATCTGTTGGCACAACCACATCCTCCATGTGAAACTCCATATTCAAATCCTTACTTATCTTCTGCGCATTAGTCATTGATAAAGGGTTAAAGGGGAACATGGTTTTCCTGATATCACTGCCA
This sequence comes from Conger conger, assembly GCF_963514075.1. Classification (NCBI taxonomy): domain Eukaryota; kingdom Metazoa; phylum Chordata; class Actinopteri; order Anguilliformes; family Congridae; genus Conger; species Conger conger. The sequence goes on from NC_083761.1 coordinate 32,947,111, forward strand.
ACAATAACATCTGACACAACTTCATCACAGTTAGGTGTATGCAACACCTTCTCCACCACTGACAATGCAGCACACTGCTGTGAAGCATCAACACATTTCTCCCCTTTCAACTGCACAACACCACCATCTGTGCACTGCCATTTCCGCTTTTGACCCTGTCTACTTTCACCTGAACTTCCTGCCAATGTTGCACGTACACCTGTAATCTCAAACAACTTCTGCCTTCCCCCAAGAGATGTAGCCAAATCCTGAATGTGCCTATGCACATCTTGGAGGGATTTATAAAACAGAACTATGCTCGAGCCTTGACTATCTACCACACCTGAAGCACTGCGTGCATGAGAATCAACAACTGCATATTGATTGTTCCCATAAATGATGGCACAAGTACTACTGCTCACTGTCAAAAAACACATATCATATTTTGCAAACATTGTTTGCAAACCATCAACTAAACGAGTGCATACATTTGACTCTATCAACTCACCATCAACCACATCAACATCTCCAGAAACAAAATCTCCATATTCAAATTGAAAGCTATGCCCGGCAATAGCAATTTGACATGGCAAATCTGGAATGCACAAAAACTTCAAAGCACTAGGATCACTAATTAAGCCATTGTCAAACAAAAATGTAAAGAGCTGGTCACCCAAAATGACAACCTCATCTAGACGTTTAAAATCCCATGAAAACACACTCTCAACAGTATGTATTGCCATAGCAGTCAAGCTAATTGCAACACACTGCCTTCCATTATTTTTAAACCTCATAGCACCTTGGTGAAATGATCCTCTAATATAACCAACATTGCCAGAATCACTTTCTCCACTGCTATTTCCAGCTCCACCATTTCTATTCACTTCAGAACCCTTAGAAACAACACCTGCTTCTGCTACTTCAACTCTGACTCCACTAACTCCATACACTTGCACTTTCAAAGACCTGATTAAATTTGTCAGGTGCAACATCAAATCATAAAAACCACTGTTAAACACAACAACCGATGTACCCAAATTTGATGCCAATCCAAGTGAATTGCGAGTATTGGGATCAACAACCACAAAATAATCTTTGTGCTTAATGATGAGACATACAGCTCCTCCAAGGTCTAGCAAACACAAATTATAGCTCAGCAACACTTCCTGCAATGCCTCAAACAAATCATTGCTATCAAGCAACAAACTACAATCCCCATAAACTGGTTCTTCCACAGCAACTTTACATTGCCTGTTAAAAACAGTGTGCTGTCCATTCACCTTACACAAACTGACCTCATCACCACTCTTTTCTCCAGAATTCACTACATTACAGAGCAACTGGTTTCCTTCCAGACGCACGTCCTTGAACACTGATGTTTGCCAAGTGCAAACGCTAGCAATCTGATGTCTAACAGCAGCTACAACACTACATGCTAGGCTCAAATTTCTATCATTGGCCTCAATTCTGACCTCAGTGTCACACATCACAGCCTCTGTACATCCATCGCCACACACACAAACAGTTGAATCAAACACATCACCTTGTCTTTTCTTTGTTGGCGTACGCCGCATTCGAAATCTCTTCAGCTTCGGCATCTAGTCAAAAAAGAAATCCCACAAACGTAAATTACAAAAACGTTTTTCATTTGATTACATTGATTCATTACACAAATATCTTGCGTACAATTGTGCCCGTTCCTATGTACTTAAGTAACCTTGTGGAACAACACCAGTAGGCTACACATGAACACATTACACAGTGGTAATGGCTTTCATTAAAATATCCTTGCACATACCAGGTTTCCAACCTAACTTTCCAAACACCTGTCTTGTATCTAGGCCTTAAAATTCTACAATATATTTTATTAACAGAATAAAAGTTTACATCAATACAAGATATGCATTAGGTATGTGTTTTTTTTTTTTTAAATAGCATAATTATATGATAGGCCTACTTTCCTGCCAATAAAAGCATGAGCATAGGCATGTCGTCATTTTGTGGAAAGGCACATCAATATGATCTCAAGAAGTAAGGTTAAAGACAAGTTTGCCCAATAGTGATTATGATCAATGTCTTTTAACGTCTCTTTTAATATCTCTTTTACTTATTAAATCCATATACTTAAAGTAGATGAGAATAAACATTGGGCTGGGTGTTGTAGACCTACCCTAAATACATTTTGTCAAGTGGACTACAGCTGGTACAGGTGATGACGTTACAAAAAAATTGATTACTTTTTACATAAAAACGGCTGTCTGAAATGTAATGTATAAGATTTATAGTACATTTGGTTGGCATTTACATTTAGGACCTTTAATTATTTTATTAAGAATCTTAACTGGAGAGGGCGATCCGCCACAACCATGTACACGACCTGAGTTTAAAGGAAAATCGGCAGCCTCAGATATTCACCATGCGCTAACCTAGGCTCGTCTGACTAAGGAGACTTACAAATATGTCAACTACTTTGTGAACTTAACGCACTAACACATACACATTTATTCAAACAGACACACGAGCAGCCTCGAAAATCCCCTATATAGAACTCCGGGCCATCTGAGCCTCACACCGTGCAGGAACGGCAACTCCACGCTCGCGTATATATAGTGAAATACATATAAACGAACAGGCACTAAGAAGGGAACGAAAAGCATGAGTAACTTGGCCTAAAAGGCTTATGCAAAAGTAGCCCAACTACGTAATCCGCCATGGGAAACTCATAGACATAGATCCCCAACCCATAGGGCGTAAGCAGGGCACGGATGTTACCTCCGACAGTGGCGAATTGTGACTTAGTGCTAGACACAGATGATACACAATGACGATCACGAAAACCATATGCGTTTAGAAAGTGACCAAACGAAACACCTCGCTATCCTATAACACCAAAAAAAAAAACGGCTGCCAAACTGGGAAACCGCACACTACGGGAAAAAGACGAATACGCCAAGAATAATTTATCCAGATAAAGGGAATATTGATTTCCCCTCGCTTCATCAAAAACTGTAGATAGTCGGAAGTACCAGAAAGTGAAATGAATTACCAAAATAAGCCGGAATGCGACCATCTAGGGAAAGCCGAGGAAAACGTAGTCTGGAAATTCAAGCCAAATCCCAACCAGAATCATGGTTTCAACTTAACTAAAATACAATACACCATCAATTACATTTATAGGCTGCATGCCATCTAGCATTTCATGAAATGCATCTCTTAGCCTAGCACTGACTATCCCCACAGTATCAACGCTATTTTAGCGGCTAATGCCCGAGCAGGGCGACGACTCATTTCACGTCCGATAAAAATGTCAATAAAAGTAATTCAAAAATAACCAGCGGGGGATAACTTTTTTCGATATTGCTAGGTATAGAGTGTTATCAATAATAGTAGCAAAATACGCTACACCATCAAACTACATTTATAGGCTGCACGCCATCTAGCATTTCCTAAAATTAATCTAAACTGCCTCGATTTCAGCTCCCTGTTCTCCAATACTTAATGTTCCGAAAGCCTTCAGTTACACACACATTACACCAAACGCTCAACGACAGAATTGTCTCCACAAAAAAACATAGCCTATATCTGCGAACCCAAAACCTAATGGTACATGGTACAGCCATTGTTTCAACACACACTGTTTGTACATCACCATAATTTTTATGTCCTATGTAGGTCACTATTATTTAAAAATAACATCTCGTCAAAAACATAGGGTACTGGTCTTATGATATACACTTAGAATTATGTTGATTCGTTATACAAATAGAAGGCAGAATTGTGCCCTCCCTTTCCAATTCTTATTTAGCTTTAATTGAAAAATCTTTACACACACCAGCCGTAACAAAAATATATCGTGAAAAAAACCTCACCAACAACAGCAACAATTCTCATCACTTACCTCTGCTTGGCTGTCAAGGCCGATCCATGCATTTCGAAAGGAATTTAAGGTCCCTTCCCGCCAATGGCTGTCGATCCGCATTCAAAATTCCCCGCCCTTTACAAATGAACTCACGCCCACTCAAAATCATAAAGAGCTCAGGTATGCGTATTATTATGTAACGTTTTGAACCGTTTTTGTTTCTATTATGTTTAGTTTTTTTGTATAGCCTAAACCTAGTAGTGAAAGGGTTCAATGTGTGAATGTATTAAGCTAAAGCTTCAGCCTACACCGATTCAGTCAATATTTTCATCATTATTTATGTGTGCATTCATTCTGTAAATAAAGATTTAAATATTTTTTATGGAAAGCCCACTGACACATTATCTGTCACTATAACAGCGCCACACTCATACTATATTGTCAACAACGTGACTGTTTTATGAACATTTTGTATACATTTTGCTTGCATTTATAGTGGAAACATATGTGAGTCGTGTTGTAACTGGCCATGTTAGCTAAAGTATTTACATTCAAAAAATCGCATTGAAACGTCATTTTATGAGTTTACATGGTCACATTATAATTTTGACATTTTCTTTTACTTTCATAGGCTACTACAGGCCAAATGATGATAACGTTAAGTTACGTTCATTTCGATTTCGATCAAACACATTTTAAAAGATGAATTAACATTCCATTTAGCCGTGGGTATATCGGCATGGCTGGATACAGTAGACCTATTCGTTGTATTACTTTACCTGAAACCCTGACCTGAGAGAAAATAAAATAAAAATAAAAATAAAAATAAAACCTTTTTAAGAAAAAAAAAACAAGAGTAGACGCTCTTCAAAACATTACTCACACGTGTGAACAGTTTCCATGACGTTATAGGCTACTGAAACTTAATGTAATGCTTAATTAATACATTTGTAAATAATTAAATAATTAACTGCACTCAAAAAAAGAGCTCAGGTATACTTATTATTGTGTATGAAACGTTTTTAAACCTTTTGAACTTTAGTTTTTATTATTTTTGGTTTTTTATATAGCCTAAACCTAGTAGTGAAAGGGTTGAATATAAGAGTCATCATTTGCTTCACCGGGATTTGACGGTCTTTCCGGAATTTCGATCCTAGGATGTTGCCTAAGATGTATTTATTTAGTTTGTGGTACTTGCCAAATGAAATGACACTTTAAACGCACATTACATTCATTTTTATATCATATTATAAAGTAGATTCAGGTGATCTACAAACATGGACTCATTTTAAAAGATGAATTAACATTCCATTTAGCCGTGGGTATATCTACAGGGCTGGAGACAATAGACCTATTCATTGTATCACTTTACCTGACCTGAGAGAAAAACCCTGGCCTGATAGAAAAGGTATTTTTTCTTTATTTTATTTATAGCAAAAATAAAAACAAAACCTTTTTAAGAAAAAAAAAACAAGAGTAGACGCTCTTCAAAACATCACTCACATGTGTGAACAGTTTTCATGACGTTATAGACTACTAATATATAATGTGCAAATTAAAACTTAATTTAATGCTAAATTAATACATTTGTATATAATTAAATAATGTTAAGAAATACATTAGTCAATGCCAATTCATGTTACCATGTAATATTTATAATTTATATTGCTTGTAACACAAAATAAGTTATTGTGGATATTGGCGCGACTAGGAGGGCTGATTTGGCCAAGTGTCATTAGCACACAGAGCTTTCTTCAAAGTACGTCCCGACAAACTATCTCCGTATGCTATTACACTTCAACACAATAGATCAAACAAGCACGTGGAAAACAGACTTCACAATTGCCAAGTCAACTCTGTTTGCATATTATTAGCATACATAGTTCACTTCAAAACAATCAAACAAGCTCACGGATCCATAACACCTAGTCTTCAGATAACACCTAAAGCTCCATGACAAAGATTCAAGCTAGACTCTGTCGCCTCAGATCTATGCAGGCGAGGCCATCACACCTCTGAACACAATACATGAAACATCCAGACACGAAAACAGAGCCATCTGTTTTATCACTCCTAAAGCTAATTACAGGCTCTAACCAGGGACAGTGTCCGCTCAACCTAACTGTGATTTCCATTAATTAGATAGATAGATAGATAGATAGATAGATAGATAGATAGATACTTTATTCATCCCGAGGGAAATTTTAGCTGAATTACCTGAACGTCAGATAATAGCAAGTCATGCTTATTTCCAAAAAAAAAATAGCATTGAAACTTTCTTTTATGAAGATATGTTGTCACATTATAATTAGCCTATGACATTATTATTAGGGAGGGCAAAGTGGAGCTTTAGAATGTAGACGGATGTGTCTGCACGTGAGCTCGCCAATACATTCCTCACAGAAAACATAATTTATCCACTTTTTTACTTCACAGTAGTGGAGATAAAACTTACAATGGCTAAACTGCTAGTGTGTTCTTCGCTTTTACTGGTCCCTGCATGTGGCTAGTATGATTTAGTTAGCATAAACGAATAGCACAAACCCATACAATTAGCTTTTTAACGGCACTTTTTTGACTTAACGTGTCATTTGAACGATATAAATGAAAGCATTTGATTATGGTCAACGGCAGCAAAAATCTCCGTCGGACCGTCCATAAATCACAAAAGTCCCACTATAGGATCGATTTAAATATTTACAGAAGTCCCTTTACAGAAGTCGATTTATATATATATATATATATATATATATATATATATATATATATATATATATATATATATATATATAAACGATGATGTTTCAGAAAATATATAATTTTTGAATATTTTAATATATATATATAAGTTTATAAAACAGACAACGTGACTGTTTTATACACTTTTTATATACATTTCGCTTGCATTTATAGTGGAAACATATGTGAGTTGTGTTGTAACTGGCTGTGTTAGGTAAAGTATTTGCATTTTTAAAATCGCATTGAAACGTCATTTTATGAAGTTACATGGTCACATTATAATGATGACATTTTATTTGACTTTGGTAGGCTACTAAAGGCAAGATTATGATAACGTTCATTTCGATTACAAAGTAGATACAGGTGATCTACAAACACGGAGTCATTTTAAAAGATGAATGAACATTCCATTTAACCGTGGATACATCGGCATAGCTGGAGACAATAGGCCTACAAATCTGTAGTATTTTATACCCTGACCTGAGAGAAAAGGTATTTCTTCTTTATTTTATTTATAATGAAAATAAAAATAAAATCTTTGTAAGAAAAAAAGAGAAAAAAAACAAGAGAGATACTAGACACTCTTCAAAACATCATTCACATGTGTGAACAGTTTTTAGGACGTTATCGACAATAAACCAAAAACAATCGCCCTTTTACTTCAAAGCTTACTTCACAGTGCATCACGACAAACTGTCTCTGTATACTATTACACTTCAACACAATACATCAAAGAACTGAATTGGAACTAGACTTCACTGTTATAACTCCTAAGCCGTCCCCTAATTACATGAAAAGATTCTCTCCGGACACAGGTTAAATTACGTTCATTTCGATTACAAAGTAGATAAAGGTGATCGCATTTAAACTTCATTTTATGAAGTTACATGGTCACATTATAATTATGATATACATACATATATACTAATATATAATACAAATAATTTCAATCAAGATTGTGCGAATAGGCATACACACACAGACACACACACACACACACACACACACACACACACACACACACACACATATATATATATATATATATATATATATATATATATATATATATATATATATATGGACACTGTCAGATAACGTGCTATTATTGAAATAACTCATAGTGTTTGACGGTCTTTCCGGAATTTCGATCCTAGGATGGCTAAGTTGTATTATTTCGTTCCTGCTACTTGCCTAATCAATCAAATGACACTTTAAACGCGCTCATTTTATTGCCAGAACAATGGCAGTGGTGGAACTTAAGGAGTTTTGGCACAAGCTGGCAGGACTCACAACTTAAAATTCCATTACACTTTTATACAACGGTTACCACATTTATCTTTCAACATTTTCACTAAAGAAGGACAAGACAAACTTGAAATCAATGTATTTTAATGGAACTATGTGCTCTTTTTTTTCAATGTATTGTGCATTTTTGAGGTGCTTGCCATGGATGAAAACTCACAGAATTTTGCACACACATGAGAAGTTGCGGCTTTCAGGATCTATCAGATCGTCAGACCTGGGCGTGGCCAAGGGACTCCACAGCGCCCCCTATTGCTTTGTCTTCTATTCTGGACAGGCACTTTGACCTACCTTCACCTAATTTGGTAGGCATGTGGGGCTCCTCTTGCCAAACACATTTTTCATTCGCATCAAATCAAATATGTGAACAGGAAGTCAGCCATTTTAGATTTTGTGCGTTTTACACGTACAACACTTTTAAGTGCTCCTCCTAGGGGGTTCATTGCATTCACACGAAATGTGGTCAAAGTAGTCTCAGGATAGTCATGATACTGATTCCGAAGGATATTTTTGATATCTCAAACGGTATGGTCATGGCGAGGCGTACAATTTTCATGTCACGCCGCGCCAACAGGAAGTAGCCATAAATTCATGGTCTACATTGTTTGATCTGGCTGATATTTTACAAATATGTTCACTGTTAGAGTGTAATCACATCCATATACCAAGAAAAGGTCAATGTTATAGCGCCACCATCTGGCAACAGGAAGTGAGGTTTTTATCATGTTTGTATGCGTTCCTGCTAGGGTATTCATCACATTCACACCAAATGTAGTCATCATGATCTTAGAATAGTCCTGACCCTAAATGACAAAAGGATTTTTGATATCTCAAACGGTTTGGCAATGGCGAGGCGTATAATACACACGTTACGCCCAAAAACAGGAAGTGGGCTTAATTCCGTTCTACATCATCTGATCGGGCTGATATTTTACAAATATATTCACTTTTGGAGTGCAATCACATCCATATCCACATTCATCTGGGCGTGGCTACACAGCGCCCCCTATGGCTTTTTTCTAATATTGTGGACATATACTTTCACGTAAATGCACCACGTCTGGTAGGCATAAGGGTCTCCTCAAGACACACACATTTCTCATTTGCATCCGTTAACTTTTCCCAACAGGAAGTGAGCTATTTTGGATTTTGTGTGTTTTTAAGTGTTTTTTCACGTACCAAACTTTGAAATACTCTTCCTAGGGGGTTCATCACATTCACACAAAATGTGGTCAGCAAGATGTTATAGCCCTGACATACAACTATGAACTGATTTTTAATATCTTGGAATGGTATGGCTATGGTCAGCCTTAAAATTAACTTGTAATGCTGCCCAAACAGGAAAATTATGTATTAAATCATTTCAAAAAGGTATTAAATTCTACATTGCCTGATTTTGAGGCTACAACTTTTCACATATGTTCATTGTTGGAGTGTCATCACATCCATTAAGCAATAATAGTTCACGATTTTCGCTGGAGACTCATTATATCCAGTCTTAAAACTTCAACGCAAGTCGCAACTGACTCTCCCATTTCTAATACGCGACTGCCATCTATTGGCAAAAAAAAAAAAATTGTTTCTCGTATTCTGGGATAAAGTGATTTCTCAACGACAGGTTTTATTAATTTTTGCGAGCCAGTAACCATAACGATGTATGAGTAACAGCGGCAGCCTACGTGACTAAATGTACTGACAACACCCAGCCCACAGCAACGTTTTTTCACATCTACCTTACTTAACTCGATTGAATAACTAAAATAAGAAACAGGCTTTTACTGGCAGGAAAGTATCATATATGTAAAAGATTAACACATATAATGCATATATTGCATTGACGTTAAATGGTGTTAAAAAATCGTATTGTAGCATTTTAAGGACTCAATACAAAACAGCTGTTCGGAAAGTTAGTTTGAAAACCAAGAAGCCTTATTAAGGAATTCGAGCCGTTTCTATTTGACTTAATTCGATTGAAGTGAATGCCGTAACCCAATTAGTAATTCGCGTCGGAATACACATAATAGCCTACACTGTCAACGTGAAATAAAAATATATAGAGGTTTAAATCGATCCTATATTGGGACTTTTGTTATGATGGCTGGTGCAACGGGCATTTTCGGTAATGTCGACCATAATCGAATGCTAGCATTTATATCATTACACTGACCAAGTACCGTTAAAAAGCATATTTTAAGCTCCCTTCTGGAAACAGTGAAGTTGTCTACACGGTCTACTCTAATCACAGACTAACTGCGTCGCTGTAACTTCCCCCATTTCTGATACGGGGATTCCATTCATTGGCAAAAAATGGTACTTTCATTTTTTTCTTCCTTCAAGTGATTTTTCAACGATAGGTTTTTTTTATTTTTATAGCGTGCCAGTATGCATAACGATGTATGATTTACAGCTGCAGCCTACGTGACAAAATGTAATGACAACACCCAGCCCGACGTTTCTTTGCATCTATTTTCATTATATGAATTGAATATCTGAAATAAATATTAAACACATTTAAAGACTTAAAGACAGGCTTTAACTGGCAGGAGAGTATCATATATTTAAAAGATGAACACATGAAGTCAAAAAGAAACGTCAGCGTTTGAGGTGTCTCTGCTCGAACGCTGTGTTAACATGAGACCGTTGTTCAACAAAGGTATCGCATGCAGGTCGTTGCCAGATGACACGCACGGGGTAACAGCAGCCAACCTGTCCACTGTTTGTGTGAGTCAAAAAACAGGTCAACTACGTTGGTTTACATGAATATAAAACTTTCAGTTAAATCGCCAGCTATGTTTGTTTATTAGGCTTGTCATTAAACACGAATTAAGAGAACATACAATTTCGCTAGGAATGGTAACTTAATATGAAAATACTGTATTGAGGGCAGAGAGTTGGCATCTCTTTTAGATTTGGCTGAACAAATGCGTTTCAGGCAGCATAATTACCGGTGAAATGGAAAAGAATGATGCTGGCTAACTAGACGTTTCATGCAATATTATCCGACACTTCGGAGAGAAATTATTTAACCAAGATAAAAGAAAACATACAACTTTTGGCCAATAGATGGCACCCGTGTATCAGCGTGCAGTGCAGCGTAATGGTTCGGGCGGTGGATTAAGGCACGCAAATTCAGCGGTTCCATCCCCGGTGCAGCCACAATAAAATTGAACAGTTTCTTGAAGGTAATGGTTTTATTTTGAGTGCATATCTATAGCCTAATGACTTTTCAAGCATAAATTGTGCCTCCCCGTGTAAAAACTATGGAAATTAATTAATCTCTGCTCTCCATACAGGACTGTAGCATGTTATCACAATGTTCAAGCTAGAAGTTATTTTTGTTTCATTCTACATTGTCTCATGTGGCTGAAACTTCACTCATGTTCATTTTTGGAATGTAATATCATCCATATCCCAATAAAGGCTCAATGGCATAGCACCACCTCCTGGGAACAGGAAGTGTGGCTTCATTTCATTTCACATCGTCTGATTTTGCTGACGCTTTAGAGCAGGGGTCACCAACCTTTTTGAAACTGAGAGCTACTTCATGGGTACTGAGTCATACTAAGCGCTACCAGTTTGTTTTGTCACGTGCACAATACTGACCTTTGAACTAGAGTAGGTCAGAGTTCACCTAAACTTTTCAACTTCATGGATAGTAAACATATTTTTAAGATATTGTCATTTTTAAATCTATATAAATGCAAGTGTGATTAAAAAAAAATAGCAACAGAATAAAATTAAATTTTAGATGCAGCTCACTCGTGAGTTGTGCTATTTTTAGAACAGGCCTGCGGGCGACTCATGTGGTCCTTGGGGGCGACCTGGTGCCCGCGGGCACCGTGTTGGTGACCCCTGCTTTAGAGATATGTTTCATGTTGGATTATAATCACATCCATGTTCCAATAAATGCTCAATGTCACATCGCCACCTGCTGGCAACAGGAAGCGGCCTTAATTTCACTCAACATCTAATGATGTGGCTTAGAATTTAGAAATAGGTTTATTATTGGAGTGTAATCAAATTCAAAAACCATACATGGTTCAATATTATAGCGCCAGCATCTGGCAACAGGAAGTGAGGCTTATATCATTGATGCATTCCAATAGCAGCACCAACATCTTCATTGATCAAAGGGGAATTCCTGTGCACATTATACGTTGTCCAGGAAGGTGATTATTTCCAAAGTGTGTACATGTTGTGAAACATGTCATTGGCACAACTATGCCACCAAGGCGGATGCGCCCATGGTGCTTGGGCCCGTTCATTGCTGCTTGCAGCTATATTTAGGGCCCAAGCACCGTAGGGTGCGAAGGACCCTATTGTTATTGGAAGGATTATTAGGGCCCAAGCACCGTAGGGTGCGAAGGACCCTATTGTTATTGTAAAGATTATTATTATTATTAGGGCCCAAGCACCGTAGGGTGCGAAGGACCCTATTGTTATTGGAAGGATTATTATTAGGGCCCAAGCACCGTAGGGTGCGAAGGACCCTATTGTTATTGGAAGGATTATTATTATTATTATTATTATTATTATTATTATTATTATTCTTTTTCATCAGGCAAATGGGCTTTTTTGAGGGCCTTGCCATGCGTAAAAAGTCTTGACATTTTGCACACACATCAGAAGTGGTTGCTGTCAGGAGCTCTCAGATGCTCAGACCTGGGCGTGGCCGAGGGACTCCACAGCGCCCCCTATCGCATTGTCTTCTATTGTGGGCAGGCACTTTGAGCTACCTGCACCTAATTTGGTGGCCAAATAGCGCTCCTCGGTCCAAACACATTTCTCATTCGGATCTAATCAAATATCCAAACAGGAAGTCAGCCATTTTGGATTTTCTGAGTTTTACACGTACTACACTTTTAAGTACTCCTCCTAGGGGGTTCATCGCATTCACACCAACTGTGGTCAGAATGGTCTCAGGATAGTCATGATGCTAAATTGCCAGGATATTTTTGATAGCTCAAACGGGACAGTCACGGGGAGGATTACAATTTTTATGTCACGCCACGCCAACAGGAAGTGGCCATAATTTCATGGTCTACATTGTCTGATCTGGCTGATATTTTAGAAATTTGTTTATTGTTGGAGTGTAATCACATCCATATCCCAAGAACAGGTCAGTGTTATAGCGCCACCATCTGGCAATAGGAAGTGAGGTCTTTAACATATTTGTATGCCTTCCTGCTAGGGCATTCAGCACATTCACACCAAATGCGGTCAGCATGATCGTAAGATAGTCCTTACGCTGAGTTGTGAAGGGATTTTTGATATCTCAAACGGTATGGAAATGGCGAGTCGTACAGTACACATATTGCGTGCAAAAAAATGACTTTTTTTTCGACATCGTCCGATCTGGCTGATATTTTACAAATATGTTCATTGTAGCAGTACAATATCAGATATATACATATCAATCGGGGCGTGGCTAGACAGCGCCCCCTATAATTATTATTCTCTTTTTTTTCAATGTATTTTGCATTTTTGAGGTGCTTGCCATGGATAGAAACTCACAGAATTTTGCACACACATGAGAAGTGTTGGCTTTCAGGATGTATCAGATGCTCAGACCTGGGCGTGGCCAAGGGACTCCACAGCGCCCCCTAATGCTTTGTCTTCTATTGTGGACAGGCACTTTGAGCTACCTTCACCTAATTTGGTATGCATGTGGGACTCCTCTGGACAAACACATTTCTCATTCACATCGAATCAAATATGTAAACAGGAAGTCAGCCATTTTGAATTTTGTGCATTTTACACGTACTACACTTTTAAGTACTCCTCCTAGGGGGTTCATTGCATTCACACGAAATGTGGTCAAATTGGTCTCAGGATAGTCATGATACTAATTCCAAAGGATATTTTTGATATCTCAAACGGTCTGGTCATGGCGAGGCGTACAATTTTCATGTCACGCCGCGCCAACAGGAAGTTGCCATAAATTCATGGTCTACATTGTCTGATCTGGCTGATATTTTACAAATATGTTCACTGTTAGAGTGTAATCACATCCAAATACCAAGAAGAAATCAATGTTATAGCGCCACCATCTGGCAACGGACGTGAGGTTTTTATCATGTTTGTATGCGTTCCTGCTAAGGTATTCATCACATTCACACCAAATGTAGAGATCATGATCGTAGAATAGTCCTGACCCTAAATGACGAAAGGATTTTTGATATCTCAAACGGTTTGGCAATGGCGAGGCGTATAATACACACGTTACGCCCAAAAACAGGAAGTGGGCTTAATTCCGTTCTACATCATCTGATCGGGCTGATATTTTACAAATATATTCACTTTTGGAGTGCAATCACATCCATATCCACATTCATCTGGGCGTGGCTACACAGCGCCCCCTATGGCTTTTTTCTAATATTGTGGACATATACTTTCACGTAAATGCACCACGTCTGGAAGGCATAAGGGTCTCCTCAAGACACACACATTTCTCATTTGCATCCCTTAACTTTTCCCAACAGGAAGTGAGCTATTTTGGATTTTGTGTGTTTTTAAGTGTTTTTTCACGTACCAAACTTTGAAATACTCTTCCTAGGGGGTTCATCACATTCACACAAAATGTGGTCAGCATGATATTATAGCCCTGACACACAACTATGAACTGATTTTTAATATCTTGGAATGGTATGGCTATGGTCAGCCTTAAAATTAACTTGTAATGCTGCCCAAACAGTTCATGTTTTAATACAATTATGTATTAAATAATTTCAAAAAGGTATTAAATTCTACATTGCCTGATTTTGAGGCTACAACTTTTCATATATGTTCATTGTTGGAGTGTCATCACATCCATTAAGCAATAATAGTTCACTATTTTCGCTGGAGACTCATTATATCCAGTCTTAAAACTTCAAGGCAAGTCGCAAATGACTCTCCCATTTCTAATACGCGACTGCCATCTACTGGCAAAACTTGGTATTGTTTCTCAAGTGATTTCTCAAATACAAGTTTTGTTTCTTTTTGCGAGCCAGTAACCATAACGATGTATGAGTAACAGCGGCAGCCTACGTGACAAAATGTACTGACAACACCCAGCCCACAGCAACGTTTTTTCTCATCCACCTTAATTTTATGGATTGAATAACTAAAATAAAAGACAGGCTTTTACTGGCAGGAAAGTATCATATATTTCAAAGATTAACACATATAATGCATATCTTGCAATGACGTTCAATGTTATTTGGTTCATAAAAAACCGTGTTGTAGCATTTTAAGGACTCAATACAAAACAGCTGTTCGGAAAGTTAGCTTGAAAACCAAGAAGCCTTATTAAGGATTTCGAGCCGTTTCTATTTGACTTCATTCGATTGAAGTGAATGCCGTAACCCAATTAAATGTAATTCGCGTCGGAATACACATAATAGCCTACACTGTCAACGTGAAATAAAAATATATAGAGGTTTAAATCGATCCTATATTGGGACATTTGTTATGATGGCTGGTGCAACGGGCATTTTCGGTACCGTTGACCATAATCGAATGCTAGCATTTATATCATTACACTGACCAAGTCCTGTTAAAAAGCACATTTTTGGTTCCTTTGTGGAAACAGTGAAGTTGTCTACACAATCTATTCTACTCACAGACTAACTGCGTCGCTGTAACTTCCCCCCATTTCTGATACGGGGATTCCATTTATTGGCAGAAAGTGGAACTTTTATATTTTTCTTCCTTCAACTGATTTTTCAACGATAGGTTTTTTTTTTTTTTCTAGCGAGCCAGTAGGCATAACGATGTATGATTTACAGCTGCAGCCTACGTCACAAAATGTATTGACAACACCCAGCCCGACGTTTCTTTGCATCTATTTTCATTATATGAATAGAATATCTGAAATAAATATTAAAGACATTTAATGACTGTCTTTAACTGGCAGGAGAGTACCATATATTTAAAAGAGTCAAAAGTCAAAAAGAAACGTTAACGTTTGAGATGGCTGTGGTCGAACTCTGTGTTAACATGAGACCGTTATGTTCAACAAAGGTATGGCATGCAGGTCGTTGCGAGATGACGCGCATTGGCTAACAGCAGCCAGCCTGTCCACTGTCTGTGTGAGTCAAAAAACAGGTCAGCTACGTTTATTTACATGAATTGAAAACTTTCAGTTAAATCGCCAGATAATTTTAGTTTATTTTGCTTGTCATTAAACACGAATTAAGAGAACATACAATTTCGCTAGGAATTTTTGACTTAATATGAAAGTACCGGATTGAGGGCAGAGACTTGGCACCTCCTTTAGATTTGGCTGAACAAATGCGTTTCAGGCAGCATAATTACCGGTGAAATGGAAAAGAATGATGCTGGCTAACTCGACGTTTAATGCAATATTATCCGATACTTCGGAGAGAAATTATTTAACCAGGATAAAAGGAAACATACAACTTTTGGCCAATAGATGGCGTACGTGTATAAGAGGGCAGTATAGCTTAATGGTTCAGACAGTGGATTAAGACATGCAAGGTCCGCGGTTCCATCCCCGGTGCGGCTACAATAAAGTTGAATAGTTTCTTTACGCCAATGGTTTTATTTTGAGTGCATATTTATAACCGAATGACTTCTCAAGCGTAAATTTTGCCTCCCGCTGTAAAATCTATGGAAATTAATTCATCTGTGCTCTCCATACAGGACTGGAGCATATTATTACAATGTGCAAGCAAGAAGTAATTTTTGTTTCATTCTACATTGTCTGATGTGGCAGAAACTTCACACATGTTCATTTTTGGAGTGTAATCTCATCCATATACCAAGAAAGGCTCAATGGCATAGCGCCACCATCTGGCAAAAGGAAGTGGCTTTAATTTTACTTGACATCTTCCAATTTGGCTGAAAATGGACAAATATGTTAATAATTGGAGTGTAATCAAATCCATAAACCATACACAGCTCAATATTATAGCGCCACCATCTGGCAACAGGAAGTGAGGCTTATATCATTAATGCATTCCAATAGCAGCAGCAACATATTCATTGATCAAAGGGGAATTCCTGTGCACACTATTCGTTGTCCAGGAAGGTGATTATTTCCAAAGTGTGAACATATTGTGAAACATGTCATTGGCACAACTGTGCCACCAAGGCGGTTGCGCCCATGGTGCTTGGGCCCGTTCATTGCTGCTTGCAGCTATATTTAGGGCCCAAGCACCGTAGGGTGCGAAGGACCCTATTGTTATTGGAAGGATTATTATTATTAGGGCCCAAGCACCGTAGGGTGCGAAGGACCCTATTGTTATTGTAAAGATTATTATTATTATTATTATTATTATTATTATTAGGGCCCAAGCACCGTAGGGTGCGAAGGACCCTATTGTTATTGTAAAGATTATTATTATTATTATTATTATTATTATTATTATTATTCTTTTTTCTATATGCAAATGGACCTTTTTAAGGTGCTTGCCATTCATAAAAAGTCTGGGAATTTTGCACACACATCAGAAATGAGGACCTTCAGGATTGATTAGATGCTCAAAGCTGGGCGTGGCCGAGAGACTCCACAGCGCCCCCTATCGCATTGTCATCTATTGTGGGCAGGCACTTTGAGCTACCTTCACAAAATTTTGTACGCATATAGCACTCCTCGGACCAAAAACATTTATAATTTGCATCTAATCAAATATATAAACAGGAAGTCAGCAATTTTGGATTTTGTGCGTTTTACATGTACTGCACTTTTAAGTACTCCTCCTAGGGGGTTCATCACATTCACACCACCTGTGGTCAGAATGGTCTCAGGCTATTCATGATGCTAAATTGCCAGGATATTTTTGATAGCTCAAACGGGACGGTCCTGGGGAGGCGTAGAATTTTTATGTCACGCCGCGCCAACAGGAAGTGGCCGTAATTTCATGGTCTACATTGTCTGATCTGGCTGATATTTTAGAAATACGTTTATTGTTGGAGTATAATCACATCCATATCCCAAGAACGGGTCAATGTTATAGCGCCACCATCTGGCAACAGGAAGTGAGGTCTTTATCATATTTGTATGCCTTCCTGCTAGGGCATTCATCACATTCACACAAAATGTGGTCCGCATGATCATAGGATAGTCATAACCATAAGCTGTGAAGGGATTTTTGATATCTCAAACGGTATGGAAATGGCGAGTCGTACAGTACACATATTGCGTGCAAAAAAATGACTTTTTTTTCGACATCGTCCGATCTGGCTGATATTTAACAAATATGTTCACTGTTGGAGTACAATATGAAATATATACATATCAATCGGGGCGTGGCTAGACAGCGCCCCCTATAATTATTATTCTCTTTTTTTTCAATGTATTTTGCATTTTTGAGGTGCTTGCCATGGATGAAAACTCACGGAATTTTGCACACACATGAGAAGTGTTGGCTGTCAGGATGTATCAGATGCTCAGACCTGGGCGTGGCCGAGGGACTCCACAGCGCCCCCTAATGCTTTGTCTTCTATTGTGGACAGGCACTTTGAGCTACCTTCACCTAATTTGGTATGCATGTGGGCCTCCTCTGGACAAACACATTTCTCATTTGCATCGACTCAAATATGTGAACAGGAAGTCAGCCATTTTGAATTTTGTGCATTTTACACGTACTACACTTTTAGGTACTCCTCCTAGGGGGTTCATTGCATTCACACGAAATGTGGTCAAAGTGGTCTCAGGATAGTCATGATACTAATTCCAAAGGATATTTTTGATATCTCAAACGGTATGGTCATGGCGAGGCGTAAAATTTTCATGTCACGCCGCGCCAACAGGAAGTAGCCATAAATTCATGGTCTACATTGTCTGATCTGGCTGATATTTTACAAATATGTTCACTGTTAGAGTGTAATCACATCCATATACCAAGAAGAAATCAATGTTATAGCGCCACCATCTGGCAACGGAAGTGAGGTTTTTATCATGTTTGTATGCGTTCCTGCTAGGGTATTCATCACATTCACACCAAATGTAGTCATCATGATCTTAGAATAGTCCTGACCCTAAATGACGAAAGGATTTTTGATATCTCAAACGGTTTGGCAATGGCGAGGCGTATAATACACATGTTACGCCCAAAAACAGGAAGTGGGCTTAATTCCGTTCTACATCATCTGATCGGGCTGATATTTTACAAATATATTCACTTTTGGAGTGCAATCACATCCATATCCACATTCATCTGGGCGTGGCTACACAGCGCCCCCTATGGCTTTTTTCTAATATTGTGGACATATACTTTCACGTAAATGCACCACGTCTGGTTGGCATAAGGGTCTCCTCAAGACACACACATTTCTCATTTGCATCCCTTAACTTTTCCCAACAGGAAGTGAGCTATTTTGGATTTTGTGTGTTTTTAAGTGTTTTTTCACGTACCAAACTTTGAAATACTCTTCCTAGGGGGTTCATCACATTCACACAAAATGTGGTCAGCATGATATTATAGCCCTGACACACAACTATGAACTGATTTTTAATATCTTGGAATGGTATGGCTATGGTCAGCCTTAAAATTAACTTGTAATGCTGCCCAAACAGTTCATGTTTTAATACAATTATGTATTAAATCATTTCAAAAAGGTATTAAATTCTACATTGCCTGATTTTGAGGCTACAACTTTTCATATATGTTCATTGTTGGAATGTCATCACATCCATTAAGCAATAATAGTTCACTATTTTCGCTGGAGACTCATTATATCCAGTCTTAAAACTTCAAGGCAAGTCGCAAATGACTCTCCCATTTCTAATACGCGACTGCCATCTACTGGCAAAACTTGGTATTGTTTCTCAAGTGATTTCTCAAATACAAGTTTTGTTTCTTTTTGCGAGCCAGTAACCATAACGGTGTATGAGTAACAGCGGCAGCCTACGTGACAAAATGTACTGACAACACCCAGCCCACAGCAACGTTTTTTCTCATCCACCTTAATTATATGGATTGAATAACTAAAATAAAAGACAGGCTTTTACTGGCAGGAAAGTATCATATATTTCAAAGATTAACACATATAATGCATATCTTGCAATGACGTTCAATGTTATTTGGTTTATAAAAAACCGTGTTGTAGCATTTTAAGGACTCAATACAAAACAGCTGTTCGGAAAGTTAGCTTGAAAACCAAGAAGCCTTATTAAGGATTTCGAGCCGTTTCTATTTCACTTCATTCGATTGAAGTGAATGCCGTAACCCAATTAAATGTAATTCGCGTCGGAATACACATAATAGCCTACACTGTCAACGTGAAATAAAAATATATAGAGGTTTAAATCGATCCTATATTGGGACATTTGTTATGATGGCTGGTGCAACGGGCATTTTCGGTACCGTTGACCATAATCGAATGCTAGCATTTATATCATTACACTGACCAAGTCCTGTTAAAAAGCACATTTTTGGTTCCTTTGTGGAAACAGTGAAGTTGTCTACGCAATCTATTCTACTCACAGACTAACTGCGTCGCTGTAACTTCCCCCCATTTCTGATACGGGGATTCCATTTATTGGCAGAAAGTGGAACTTTTATATTTTTCTTCCTTCAACTGATTTTTCAACGATAGGTTTTTGTTTTTTTTCTAGCGAGCCAGTAGGCATAACGATGTATGATTTACAGCTGCAGCCTACGTGACAAAATGTATTGACAACACCCAGCCCGACGTTTCTTTGCATCTATTTTCATTATATGAATAGAATATCTGAAATAAATATTAAAGACATTTAATGACTGTCTTTAACTGGCAGGAGAGTATCATATATTTAAAAGAGTAAGACATGAAGTCAAAAAGAAACGTGAGCGTTTGAGGTGGCTCTGGTCGAACTCTGTGTTAACATGAGACCGTTATGTTCAACAAAGGTATCTCATGCAGGTCGTTGCGAGATGAGAGGCATGGGCTAACAGCAGCCAGCCTGTCCACTGTCTGTGTGAGTCAAAAAACAGGTCAGCTACGTTGGTTTACAGGAATAGAAAACTTTCAGTTAAATCGCCAGCTATGTTAGTTTATTTTGCTTGTCATTAAACACGAATTAAGAGAACATACAATTTCGCTAGGAATTTTTGACTTAATATGAAAATACCGGATTGAGGGCAGAGACTTGGCATCTCCTTTAGATTTGGCTGAACAAATGCGTTTCAGGCAGCATAATTACCGGTGAAATGGAAAAGAATGATGCTGGCTAACGCGACGTTTAATGCAATATTATTAGACACTTCATAGAGAAATTATTTAACCAAGATAAAAGGAAACATACAACTTTTGGCCAATAGACGGCGTACGTGTATAAGAGGGCAGTATAGCTTAATGGTTCACGCAGTGGAGTAAGACATGCACGGTCCGCGGTTCCATCCCCGGTGCGGCCACAATAAAGTTGAATAGTTTCTTTACGCCAATGGTTTTATTTTGAGCGCATATTTATAACCGAATGACTTCTCAAGCATAAATTGTGCCTCCCGCTGTAAAATCTATGGAAATTAATTAATCTCTGCTCTCCATACAGGACTGGAGCATGTTATCACAATGTGCAAGCAAGAAGTTATTTTTGTTTCATTCTACATTGTCTGATGTGGCAGAAACTTCACACATGTTCATTTTTGGAGTGTAATCTCATCCATATACCAAGAAAGGCTCAATGGCATAGCGCCACCATCTGGCAACAGGAAGTGGCTTTAATTTTACTTGACATCTTCCAATTTGGCTGAAAATGTACAAATATGTTAATTATTGGAGTGTAATTAAATCCATATACCAAAAATGGCTCAATGTTATAGCGCCACCATCTGGCAACAGGAAGTGACTTTAAATTTCCTCGACATCTTCCAATTTGGCTGAAAATGTACAAATATGTTAATTATTGGAGTGTAATCAAATCCATGAACCATACACGGCTCAATATTATAGCGCCACCAACTGGCAATTGGAAGTGAGGCTTATATCATTGATGCATTCCAATAGCAGCAGCAACATCTTCATTGAGCAAAGGGCAATTCCTGTGCACACTATACGTTGTCCAGGAAGCTGATTATTTCCAAAGTGTGTGCATGTTGTGAAACATGTCATTGGCACAACTATGCCACCAAGGCGGTTGCCCCCATGGTGCTTGGGCCCGTTCATTGCTGCTTGCAGCTATATTTATTATTATTATTCTTTCTCTTCCGTCAAATGGGCATTTTTGAGGGCCTTGCCCTGGCTAAAAAGTCTTGGAATTTTGCAGACACATCAGAAGTGGTGGCCGTCAGGATCTATCAGATGCTCAGACCTGGGTGTGGCCGAGGGACTCCACAGCGCCCCCTATTGCGCTGTCCCCCCCCCCCCCCCCGCATTGTTGTCTATTGTGGGCAGGCACTTTGAGCTACATGAACATCATTTGGTAGGCATGTGTGGCTCCTCAATTGAAACACATTTCTCATTCGCATTGATGCAAATATGCGAACAGGAAGTCAGCCATTTTGAATTTTGTGCGTTTTCACATGTACTACACTTTTAAATACTCCTCCTAGGCGGTTCATCGCATTCACACCAAATGTGGTAAGAATGGTCTCAAGATAGTCATGATTCTAAATTGCCAGGATATTTTTGATATCTGAAACGGTATGGTCATGGCGAGGCGTACAATTTTTATGTCACGCCGCGCCAAAAGGAAGTGGCCATAATTTTGTGGTTTACATCGTCTGATCTGGCTGATATTTAACAAATATGTTCATTGTGTGAGTATACTCACATCCATGTCCCAAGAAGAAGTCAATGTTATAGCGCCACCATCTGGCAACAGGAAGTGAGGTTTTTATCATATTTGTATGTGTTCCTGCTAGGGTATTCATCACATTCACACCAAATGAAGTCAGCATGATCTTAGGATAGTCCTGACCCTAAAAGCCAAACGGATTTTTAATATCTCAAATGGTTTGGCAATGGCGAGGCGTACAATACACACGTTATGAGCGAAAACAGGAAGTGGGCTTAATTCCGTTCTACATCGTCTGATTGGGCTGAAATTTTACAGATATATTCACTGTTGGAGTGCAATCACATCCATATCCACATACATCTGGGCGTGGCTACACAGCGCCCCCTATGGTTCTTTTCTAATATTGTGGACATATACTTTCACGTAAATTCACCGAATATGGTATGCATATGGGTCTCCTCAAGACACACACATTTCTCATTTGCATCCCTTAACTTTTCCAAACAGGAAGTGAGCTATTCTGGATTTTGTGTGTTTTTAAGTGTTTTTACACGTACCAAACTCTGAAATACTCCTCCTAGGGAGTTCATCACATTCACACCAAATGTGGTGAGAATGGTCTCAGGATAATCCTGATGCTAAATTGAAAGGATATTTCTGATGTGTGAAACGGTACGGCTATGGCGAGGCGTACAATTTGAGGTCTCGCCGCGGCAACAGGAAGTGGTCGTAATTTCATTCTAGATGGTCTGATCTGGTTGATATTACACAGATATGTTCGTTGTGGGAGTGTAATCACATCCATATCCCAAAAATGACTCAATGTTTTAGCGCCACCATCTGGCAACAGGAAGTGGCTTTAATTTTACTTGACATCTTCCGATGTGGCCGGAAATTTAGAAATATGTATATTGTTGGAGTGTAATTAAATCCATATTCCAAAAACGACTCAATGTTATAGCGCCACCATCTGGAAACTAGAACATTGAATTGACCTTAATTTCACTCAACATCTTCTGATGTGGCTGAAAATTTTGAAATAGGTTTATTATTAGAGTGTAATCAAATTCAAAAACCATACACGGCTCAATATCATAGCGCCACCATCTGACAACAGGAAGTGAGTCTCATATCATTGATGCATTCCAATAGCAACACCACCATCTTCATTGATCAAAGGGGAATTCCTGTGCATACTATACATTGCCAAGGAAGGTGATTATTTCCAAAGTGTGTACATATTGTTAAACATGTCATTGGCACAACTATGCCACCAAGGCGGTTGCGCCCATGGTGCTTGGGCCCGTTCATTGCTGCTTGCAGCTATATTTATTATTATTATTCTTTTTTTTTCAATGTTTTGTGCATTTTTGAGGTGCTTGCCATGGATGAAAACTCACGGAATTTTGCACACACATCAGAAGTGGTGGCTGTCAGGATCGCTCAGATGCTCAGACCTGGGCGTCACTGAGGAACTCCACAGCGCCCCCTATCGCATTGTCATCTATTGTGGTCAGGCACTTTGAGCTACCTTCACAAAATTTAGGACGCATATAGCACTCCTCGGACCAAAAACATTTCTAATTCGCATCTAATCAAATATACAAACAGGAAGTCAGCCATTTTGGATTTTGTGCGTTTTACACGTACTGCACTTTTAAGTACTCCTCCTAGGGGGTTCATCACATTCACACCACCTGTGGTCAGAATGGTCTCAGGATATTCATGATGCTAAATTGCCAGGATATTTTTGATAGCTGAAACGGGACGGTCCTAGGGAGGCGTAGAATTTTTATGTCACGCGGCGCCAACAGGAAGTGGCCGTAATTTCATGGTCTACATTGTCTGATCTGGCTGATATTTTAGAAATATGTTTATTGTTGGAGTATAATCACATCCATATCCCAAGAACGGGTCAATGTTATAGCGCCACCATCTGGCAACAGGAAGTGAGGTCTTTATCATATTTGTATGCCTTCCTGCTAGGGCATTGATCACATTCACACCAAATGTGGTCAGCATGATCTTAGGAAAGTCATGACCATAAGCTGTGAAGGGATTTTTGATATCTCAAACGGTATGGAAATGGCGAGTCGTACAGTACACATATTGCGTGCAAAAAAATTATTATTTTTTCGACATCGTCCGATCTGGCTGATATTTTATAAATATGTTCACTGTTGGAGTACAATATTAAATATATACATATCAATCGGGGCGTGGCTAGACAGCGCCCCCTATAATTATTATTCTCTTTTTTTTAAATGTATTTTGCATTTTTGAGGTGCTTGCCATGGATGGAAACTCATGGAATTTTGCACACACATGAGAAGTGTTGGTTGTCAGGATGTATCAGATGCTCAGACCTGGGCGTGGCCGAGGGACTCCACAGCGCCCCCTAATGCTTTGTCTTCTATTGTGGACAGGCACTTTGAGCTACCTTCACTTAATTTGGTATGCATGTGGGCCTCCTCTGGACAAACAAATTTCTTATTCGCATCGAATCAAATATGTGAACAGGAAGTCAGCCATTTTGAATTTTGTGCATTTTACACGTACTACACTTTTAAGTACTCCTCCTAGGGGGTTCATTGCATTCACACGAAATGGGGTCAAAGTGGTCTGAGGATAGTCATGATACTAATTCCAAAGGATATTTTTGATATCTCAAACGGTATGGTCATGGCGAGGCGTACAATTTTCATGTCACGCCGCGCCAACAGGAAGTAGCCATAAATTCATGGTCTACATTGTCTGATCTGGCTGATATTTTACAAATATGTTCACTGTTAGAGTGTAATCACATCCAAATACCAAGAAGAAATCAATGTTATAGCGCCACCATCTGGCAACGGAAGTGAGGTTTTTATCATGTTTGTATGCGTTCCTGCTAGGGTATTCATCACATTCACACCAAATGTAGTCATCATGATCTTAGAATAGTCCTGACCCTAAATGACGAAAGGATTTTTGATATCTCAAACGGTTTGGCAATGGCGAGGCGTATAATACACACGTTACGCCCAAAAACAGGAAGTGAGCTTAATTCCGTTCTACATCATCTGATCGGGCTGATATTTTACAAATATATTCACTTTTGGAGTGCAATCACATCCATATCCACATTCACCTGGGCGTGGCTACACAGCGCCCCCTATGGCTTTTTTCTAATATTGTGGACATATACTTTCACGTAAATGCACCACGTCTGGTAGCCATAAGGGTCTCCTCAAGACACACACATTTCTCATTTGCATCCCTTAACTTTTCCCAACAGGAAGTGAGCTATTTTGGATTTTGTGTGTTTTTAAGTGTTTTTTAACGTACCAAACTTTGAAATACTCTTCCTAGGGGGTTCATCACATTCACACAAAATGTGGTCAGCATGATATTATAGCCCTGACACACAACTATGAACTGATTTTTAATATCTTGGAATGGTATGGCTCTGGTCAGCCTTAAAATTAACTTGTAATGCTGCCCAAACAGTTTATGTTTTAATACAATTATGTATTAAATAATTTCAAAAAGGTATTAAATTCTACATTGCCTGATTTTGAGGCTAACACTTTTCACATATGTTCATTGTTGGAGTGTCAACACATCCATTAAGCAATAATACTTCGCTATTTTCGCTGGAGACTCATTATATCCAGTCTTAAAACTTCAACGCAAGTCGCAAATGACTCTCCCATTTCTAATACGCGACTGCCATCTACTGGCAAAAGTTGGTATTGCATATATCTTGCAATGACGTTCAATGTTCTTTGGTTTAAAAAAAACCGTGTTGTAGCATTTTAAGGACTCAATACAAAACAGCTGTTCGGAAAGTTAGCTTGAAAATCAAGAAGCCTTATTAAGGAATTCGAGCCGTTTCTATTTGACTTCATTCGGTTGAAGTGAATGCCGTAACCCAATTAAATGTAATTCGCGTCGGAATACACATAATAGCCTACACTGTCAACGTGAAATAAAAATATATAGAGGTTTAAATCGATCCTATATTGGGACATTTGTTATGATGGCTGGTGCAACGGGCATTTTCGGTACCGTTGACCATAATCGAATGCTAGCATTTATATCATTACACTGACCAAGTCCTGTTAAAAAGCACATCACCTTTGTGGAAACAGTGAAGTTGTCTACACAATCTATTCTACTCACAGACTAACTGCGTCGCTGTAACTTCCCCCCATTTCTGATACGGGGATTCCATTTATTGGCAGAAAGTGGAACTTTTATATTTTTCCTCCTTCAAGTGATTTTTCAACGATAGGTTTTTGTTTTTTTTCTAGCGAGCCAGTAGGCATAACGATGTATGATTTACAGCTGCAGCCTACGTGACAAAATGTATTGACAACACCCAGCCCGACGTTTCTTTGCATCTATTTTCATTTTTGAATAGAATATCTGAAATAAATATTAAAGACATTTAATGACTGTCTTTAACTGGCAGGAGAGTAGCATATATTTAAAAGAGTCAAAAGTAAAAAAGAAACGTTAACGTTTGAGATGGCTGTGGTCGAACTCTGTGTTAACATGAGACCGTTATGTTCAACAAAGGTATGGCATGCAGGTCGTTGCGAGATGACGCGCATTGGCTAACAGCAGCCAGCCTGTCCACTGTCAGGTCAGCTACGTTTGTTTACATGAATAGAAAACTTTCAGTTAAATCGCCAGATATGTTAGTTTATTTTGCTTGTCATTAAACACGAATTAAGAGAACATACAATTTCGCTAGGAATTTTTGACTTAATATGAAAATACCGGATTGAGGGCAGAGACTTGGCATCTCCTTTAGATTTGGCTGAACAAATGCGTTTCAGGCAGCATAATTACCGGTGAAATGGAAAAGAATGATGCTGGCTAACTCGACGTTTAATGCAATATTATCCGACACTTCGGAGAGAAATTATTTAACCAGGATGAAAGGAAACATACAACTTTTGGCCAATAGATAACGTACGTGTATAAGAGGGCAGTATAGCTTAATGGTTCAGACAGTGGATTAAGACATGCAAGGTCCGCGGTTCCATCCCCGGTGCGGCCACAATAAAGTTGAATAGTTTCTTTACGCCAATGGTTATATTTTGAGTGCATATTTATAACCGAATGAATTCTCAAGCGTAAATTGTGCCTCCCGCTGTAAAATCTATTGAAATTAATTAATCTCTGCTCTCCATACAGGACTGGAGCATATTATTACACTGTGCAAGCAAGACGTAATTTCTGTTTCATTCTACATTGTCTGATGTGGCAGAAACTTCACACATGTTCATTTTTGGAGTGTAATCTCATCCATATACCAAGAAAGGCTCAATGGCATAGCGCCACCATCTGGCAAAAGGAAGTGGCTTTAATTTTACTTGACATCTTCCAATTTGGCTGAAAATGGACAAATATGTTAATTATTGGAGTGTAATCAAATCCATGAACCATACACGGCTCAATATTATACCGCCACCATCTGGCAACAGGAAGTGGCTTAAATTTTACGTGACATCTTCCAATTTGGCTGAAAATGTACAAATATGTTAATTATTGGAGTGAAATCAAATCCATAAACCATACACGGCTCAATATTATAGCGCCACCATCTGGCAATAGGAAGTGAGGCTTATATCATTGATGCATTCCAATAGCAGCAGAAACATCTTCATTGATCAAAGGGGAATTCCTGTGCACACTATACGTTGCCAAGGAAGTTGATTATTTCCAAAGTGTGTACATATTGTGAAACATGTCATTGGCACAACTATGCCACCAAGGCGGTTGCGCCCATGGTGCTTGGGCCCGTTCATTGCTGCTTGCAGCTATATTTATTATTATTATTCTTTTTTTTTCAATGTTTTGTGCATTTTTGAGGTGCTTGCCATGAATGAAAACTCACAGAATTTTGCACACACATCAGAAGTGGTGGCTGTCAGGATCTCTCAGATGCTCAGACCTGGGCGTGGCTGAGGGACTCCACAGCGCCCCCTATCGCATTGTCTTCTATTGTGGGCAGGCACTTTGAGCTACCTGCACCATATTTAGTAGGCATATAGCACTCCTCAGGCCAAACACATTTCAAATTCGCATCTAATCAAATATGCGAACAGGAAGTCAGCCATTTTGGATTTTGTGCGTTTTACACGTTCTACACTTTTAAGTACTCCTCCTAGGGGGTTCATTGCATTCACACCAACTGTGGTCAGAATGGTCTCAGGATAGTCCTGATACTAAATTGCCAGGATATTTTTGATAGCTCAAACGGGACAGTCACGGGGAGGATTACAATTTTTATGTCACGCCACGCTAACAGGAAGTGGCCGTAATTTCATGGTCGACATCGTCTGATCTGGCTGATATTTTAGAAATACGTTTATTGTTGGAGTATAAACACATCCATATCCCAAGAACGGGTCAATGTTATAGCGCCACCATCTGGCAACAGGAAGTGTGGTCTTCATCATATTTGTATGCCTTCCTGCTAGGGCATTGATCACATTCACACGAAATGTGGTCAGCATGATCTTAAGATAGTCCTTACACTAAACTGCGAAGGGATTTTTGATATCTCAAACGGTATGGAAATGGCGAGTCGTAGAGTAGACATAGTGCGTGCAAAAAAATGACTTTTTTTTTGATATCGTCCGATCTGGCTGATATTTTACAAATATGTTCACTCTTGGAATACAATATCAAATATATACATATCAATCGGGGCGTGGTTAGACAGCGCCCCCTATAATTATTATAATCTTTTTTTTCTATGTTTTGTGCATTTTTGAGGTGCTTGCCATGGATGAAAACTCACGGAATTTTGCACAAACATGAGAAGTGGTGTTTCTCAGGAACTGTCAGATGCTCAGACCTGGGTGTGGCCAAGGGACTCCACAGCGCCCCCTATTGCTTTGTCTTCTATTGTGGACAGGCACTTTGAGCTACCTTCACCTAATTTTGTAGGGTTGTGGGGCTCCTCTGCCCAAACACAATTCTCATTCGCATCGAATCAAATATGTGAACAGGAAGTCAGCCATTTTGAATTTTGTGCGTTTTACACGTACTACACTTTTAAGTACTCCTCCTAGGGGGTTCATCGCATTCACACCACATGTGGTCAAAGTGGTCTGAGGATAGTTATGATACTAATTCCGAAGGATATTTTTGATATCTCAAACGGTATGGTCATGGCGAGGAGTACAATTTTCATGTCACGCCACGCCAACAGGAAGTAGCCATAAATTCATGGTCTACATTGTCTGATCTGGCTGATATTTTACAAATATGTTCACTGTTAGAGTGTAATCACATCCCTATACCAAGAAGAAGTCAATGTTATAGCGCCACCATCTGGCAACAGGAAGTGAGGTTTTTATCATATTTGTATGCCTTCCTTCTAGGGTATTCATCACATTCACACCAAATGGAGTCATCATGATCTGAGAATAGTCCTGACCCTAAATGACAAAAGGATTTTTGATATCTCAAACGGTTTGGCAATGGCGAGGCGTATAATACACACGTTACGCCCAAAAACAGGAAGTGGGCTTAATTCCGTTCTACATCATCTGATCGGGCTGATATTTTACAAATATATTCACTTTTGGAGTGCAATCACATCCATATCCACATTCATCTGGGCGTGGCTACACAGCGCCCCCTATGGCTCTTTTCTAATATTGTGGACATATACTTTCACGTAAATGCACCACGTCTGGTAGGCATAAGGGTCTCCTCAAGACACACACATTTCTCATTTGCATCCCTTAACTTTTCCCAACAGGAAGTGAGCTATTTTGGATTTTGTGTGTTTTTAAGTGTTTTTTCACGTACCAAACTTTGAAATACTCTTCCTAGGGGGTTCATCACAGTCACACAAAATGTGGTCAGCATGATATTATAGCCCTGACACACAACTGTGAACTGATTTTTAATAACTTGGAATGGAATGGCTATGGTCAGCCTTAAAATTAACTTGTAATGCTGCCCAAACAGGAAAATTATGTATTAAATCATTTCAAAAAGGTATTAAATTCTACATTGCCTGATTTTGAGGCTACAACTTTTCACATATGTTCATTGTTGGAGTGTCATCACATCCATTAAGCAATAATAGTTCACTATTTTCGCTGGAGAATCATTATATCCAGTCTTAAAACTTCAACTGACTCTCCCATTTCTAATACGCGACTGCCATCTAGTGGCAAAGGTTAGTATTCTTTCTAATTTTCTTGGATAAAGTGATTTCTCAATGACAAGTTTTGTTTCTTTTTGCGAGCCAGTAACCATAACGATGTATGAGTAACAGCGGCAGCCTACGTGAGAAAATGTACTGACAACACCCAGCCCATAGCAACGTTTTTTTCATCTACCTTAATTATATGGATTGAATAACTAAAATAAAAGACAGGCTTTTACTGGCAGGAAAGTATCATATATTTAAAAGATTAACACATATAATGCAGATCTTGCATTGAAGTTCAATGTTATTTGGTTTAAAAAAAAACGTAGTGTAGCATTTTAAGGACTCAACACAAAACAGCTGTTCGGAAAGTTGGGTTGAAAACCAAGAAGCCTTATTAAGGAATTCGAGCCGTTTCTATTTGACTTCATTCGATTGAAGTGAATGCCGTAACCCAATTAAATGTAATTCGCGTCGCAATACACACAATCGCCTACACTGTCAACGAGAAATAAAAATATATAGAGGTTTAAATCGATCCTATATTGGGACATTTGTTGTGATGGCTGGTGCAACGGGCATTTTCGGTACCGTTGACCATAAGCGAATGCTCGCAATTATATCATTACACTGACCAAGTCCTGTTAAAAAGCACATTTTTGGTTCCTTTGTGGAAACAGTGAAGTTGTCTACATAATCTATTCTACTCACAGACTAACTGCGTCGCTGTAACTTCCCCCCATTTCTGATACGGGGATTCCATTTATTGGCAGAAATTGGTACTTTTATTTTTTTCTTCCTTCAAGTGATTTTTCAACGATAGGTTTTTGTTTTTTTCTAGCGAGCCAGTAGGCATAACGATGTATGATTTACAGCTGCAGCCTACGTGACAAAATGTATTGACAACACGCAGCCCGACGTTTCTTTGCATCTATTTTCATTATATGAATTGAATATCTAAAATAAATATTAAAGACATTTAAAGACTTAAAGACAGGCTTTAACTGGCAGGAGAGTATCATATATTTAAAAGATTTACACATATAATGCATATCTTGCATTGACGTTAAATGGTATTTTGTTAAAAAAAAACGTATTGTAGCATTTTCAGGACTCAATACAAAACTGCTGTTCGGAAAGTTAGCTTGAAAACCAAGAAGCCTTATTTAGGAATTCGCGCCGTTTCTATTTGACTTCATTCGATTGAAGTGAATGCCGTAACCCAATTAAATGGAATTCGCGTCGGAATACACATAATAGCCTACATTGTCAACGTGAAATAAAAATATATAGAGGTTTAAATCGATCCTATATTGGGACTTTTGTTATCATGGCTGGTGCAACGGGCATTTTCGGTACCATTGACCATAATCGAATGCTAGCATTTATATCATTAAACTGACCAAGTCCTGTTAAAAAGCACATTTTAGACTCCTTTGTGGAAACAGTGAAGTTGTCTACACAATATATTCTACTCACAGACTAACTGCGTCGCTGTAACTTCCCCCCATTTCTGAAACGGGGATAACATTTATTGGCAAAAAGTGGTACTTTGATTTTTTTCTTCCTTCTAGTGATTTTTCAACGATAGGTTTTCGTTTTTTATATCGAGCCAGTAGGCATAACGATGTATGATTTACAGCTGCAGCCTACGTGACAAAATGTATTGACAACACCCAGCCCGACGTTTCTTTGCATCTATTTTCATTATTTTAATTGAATATCTAAAATAAATATTAAAGACATTTAATGACTGTCTTTAACTGGCAGGAGAGTATCATATATTTAAAAGAGTAACACATGAAGTCAAAAAGAAACGGTAGCGTTTGAGGTGGCTCTGCTCGAACGCTGTGTTAACAAGAGACCGTTATGTTCAACAAAGGTATCGCATGCACGTCGTTGCTTAGCCTTTCCACTGTCTGAGTGAGTCAAAAAACAGGTCAGCTACGTTGGTTTACATGAATAGAAAACTTTCAGTTAAATCGCCAGCTATGTTCGTTTATTTTGCTTGTCATTAAACACGAATTAAGAGAACATACAATTTCGCTAGGAATTTTTGACTTAATATGAAAATACCGGATTGAGGGCAGAGACTTGGCATCTCCTTTAGATTTGGCTGAACAAATGCGTTTCAGGCAGCATAATTACCGGTGAAATGGAAAAGAATGATGCTGGCTAACTAGACTTTTAATGCAATATTATCCGACACTTCGGCGAGAAATTATTTGACCAAGATGAAAGGAAACATACAACATTTGGCCAATAGATGGCGCCCGTGTATAAGAGGGCAGTATACCTTAATGGTTTAGGCAGTGGATTAAGACATGCAAGGTCGGCGGTTCTATCCCCAGTGCGGTCACAATGAAGTTGAATAGTTTGTTTAAGCCAATGGTTTTATTTTGAGTGCATATTTATAACCGAATGACTTTTCAAGCATAAAATGTGCCTCTCGCTGTAAAATCTATGGAAATTAATTCATCTCTGCTCTCCATACAGGACTGTAGCACGTTATCGCAATGTGTTTGTTGTTTTTGTTTCATTCTACATTGTCTGATGTGGCTGAAACTTCACACATGTTCATTTTTGGAGTGTAATCTCATCCATATACCAATAAAGGCTCAATGGCATAGCGCCACCATCTGGCAACAGGAAGTGGCCTTAATTGCACTCGACATCTTCCGATGTAGCTGAAAATGTAGAAATATTTTTATTATTGGAGTGTAATTAAATCCATATACCAAAAATGGCTCAATGTTATAGCTCCACCATCTGGCAAAAGGAAGTGACTTTAATTTTACTCGACATCTTCCAATTTGGCTGAAAATGTACAAATATTTTAATTATTGGAGTGTAATCAAATCCATAAACCATACACGGCTCAATATTATAGCGCCACCATCTGGCAACAGGAAGTGAGGCTTATATCATTGATGCATTCCAATAGCAGCAGCAACATCTTCATTGATCAAAGGAGAATTCCTGTGCACACTATACGTTGTCCAGGAAGGTGATTATTTCCAAAGTGTGTACATATTGTGAAACATGTCATTGGCACAACTATGCCACCAAGGCGGTTGCGCCCCTGGTGCTTGGGCCCGTTCATTGCTGCTTGCAGCTATATTTATTATTATTATTCTTTTTTCTATATGCAAATGGGCCTTTTTGAGGTGCTTGCCATGCATAAAAGGTCTGGGAATTTTGCACACACATCAGAAATGAGGACCTTCAGGATCGCTTAGATGCTCAGACCTGGGCGTGGCCGAGGGACTCCACAGCGCCCCCTATCGCATTGTCTTCTATTGTGGGCAGGCACTTTGAGCTACCTTAAACAAATTTAGTACGCATATAGCACTCCTCGGACCAAACACATTTCTAATTCGCATCTAATCAAATATACAAACAGGAAGTCAGCCATTTTGGATTTTGTGCGTTTTACACGTACTGCACTTTTAAGTACTCCTCCTAGGGGGTTCATCACATTCACACCACCTGTGGTCAGAATGGTCTCAGGATATTCATGATGCTAAATTGCCAGGATATTTTTGATAGCTCAAACGGGACGGTCCTGGGGAGGCGTAGAATTTTTATGTCACGCCGCGCCAACAGGAAGTGGCCGTAATTTCATGGTCTACATTGTCTGATCTGGCTGATATTTTAGAAATACGTTTATTGTTGGAGTATAATCACATCCATATCCCAAGAACGGGTCAATGTTATAGCGCCACCATCTGGCAACAGGAAGTGAGGTCTTTATCATATTTGTATGCCTTCCTGCTAGGGCATTCATCACATTCACACGAAATGTGGTCAGCATGATCTTAGGATAGTCATGACCATAAGCTGTGAAGGGATTTTTGATATCTCAAACGGTATGGAAATGGCGAGTCGTACAGTACACATATTGCGTGCAAAAAAATGACTTTTTTTTCGACATCGTCCGATCTGGCTGATATTTTACAAATATGTTCACTGTTGGAATACAATATGAAATATATACATATCAATCGGGGCGTGGCTAGACAGCGCCCCCTATAATTATTATTCTCTTTTTTTTCAATGTATTTTGCATTTTTGAGGTGCTTGCCATGGATGAAAACTCACGGAATTTTGCACACACATGAGAAGTGTTGGCTGTCAGGATGTATCAGATGCTCAGACCTGGGCGTGGCCGAGGGACTCCACAGCGCCCCCTAATGCTTTGTCTTCTATTGTGGACAGGCACTTTGAGCTACCTTCACCTAATTTGGTATGCATGTGGGCCTCCTCTGGACAAACACATTTCTCATTCGTATCGAATCAAATATGTGAACAGAAAGTCAGCCATTTTGAATTTTGTGCATTTTACACGTACTACACTTTTAAGTACTCCTCCTAGGGGGTTCATTGCATTCATAGGAAATGTGGTCAAAGTGGTCTCAGGATAGTCATGATACTAATTCCAAAGGATATTTTTGATATCTCAAACGGTATGGTCATGGCGAGGCGTAAAATTTTCATGTCACGCCGCGCCAACAGGAAGTAGCCATAAATTCATGGTCTACATTGTCTGATCTGGCTGATATTTTACAAATATGTTCACTGTTAGAGTGTAATCACATCCATATACCAAGAAGAAATCAATGTTATAGCGCCACCATCTGGCAACGGAAGTGACGTTTTTATCATGTTTGTATGCGTTCCTGCTAGGGTATTCATCACATTCACACCAAATGTAGTCATCATGATCTTAGAATAGTCCTGACCCTAAATGACGAAAGGATTTTTGATATCTCAGACGGTTTGGCAATGGCGAGGCGTATAATACACACGTTACGCCCAAAAACAGGAAGTGGGCTTAATTCCGTTCTACATCATCTGATCGGGCTGATATTTTACAAATATATTCACTTTTCGAGTGCAATCACATCCATATCCACATTCATCTGGGCGTGGCTACACAGCGCCCCCTATGGCTTTTTTCTAATATTGTGGACATATACTTTCACGTAAATGCACCACGTCTGGTAGGCATAAGGGTCTCCTCAAGACACACACATTTCTCATTTGCATCCCTTAACTTTTCCCAACAGGAAGTGAGCTATTTTGGATTTTGTGTGTTTTTAAGTGTTTTTTCACGTACCAAACTTTGAAATACTCTTCTTAGGGGGTTCATCACATTCACACAAAATGTGGTCAGCATGATATTATAGCCCTGACACACAACTATGAACTGATTTTTAATATCTTGGAATGGTATGGCTATGGTCAGCCTTAAAATTAACTTGTAATGCTGCCCAAATAGGAAAATTATATATTAAATAATTTCAAAAAGGTATTAAATTCTACATTGCCTGATTTTGAGGCTACATCTTTTCACATATGTTCATTGTTGGAGTGTCATCACATCCATTAAGCAATAATAGTTTACTATTTTCGCTGGAGACTCATTATCTCCAGTCTTAAAACTTCAACTCAAGTCGCAACTGACTCTCCCATTTCTAATACGCGACTGCCATCTAGTGGCAAAGCTTAGTATTCTTTCTAATTTTCGGTATTGTTTCTCTTTTTCTTGGATAAAGTGATTTCTCAACGACAAGTTTTGTTTCTTTTTGCGAGCCAGTAACCATAACGATGTATGAGTAACAGCGGCAGCCTACGTGACAAAATGTACTGACAACACCCTGCCCACAGCAACGTTTTTTCTCATCTATCTTAATTAACTCGATTGAATAACTAAAATAAAAAACAGGCTTTTACTGGCAGGAAAGTATCATATATTTAAAAGATTAACACATATAATGCATATATTGCTTTGACGTTCAATGTTATTTGGATTTTGAAAAAACCGTATTGTAACATTTTAAGGACTCAATACAAAACAGCTGTTCGGAAAGTTGGCTTGAAAACCAAGAAGCCTTATTAAGGAATTCGAGCCGTTTCTATTTGACTTCATTCGATTGAAGTGAATGCCGTAACCCAATTAAATGTAATTCGCGTCGGAATACACATAATAGCCTACACTGTCAACGTGAAATAAAAATATATAGAGGTTTAAATCGATCCTGTATTGGGACATTTGTTATGATGGCTGGTGCAACGGGCATTTTCGGTACCGTTGACCATAATCGAATGCTAGCATTTATATCATTACACTGACCAAGTCCTGTTAAAAAGCACATTTTTGGTTCCTTTGTGGAAACAGTGAAGTTGTCTACACAATCTGTTCTACTCACAGACTAACTGCGTCGCTGTAACTTCCCCCCATTTCTGATACGGCGATTCAATTTATTGGCAGAAAGTGGTACTTTCATTTTTTTCTTCCTTCAAGTGACTTTTCAACGATAGGTTTTTGTTTTTTTCTAGCGAGCCAGTAGGCATAACGATGTATGATTTACAGCTGCAGCCTACGTGACAAAATGTATTGACAACACCCAGCCCGACGTTTCTTTGCATCTATTTTCATTACATGAATTGAATAACTAAAAGAAATATTAAAGACATTTAAAGACTTAAAGACAGACTTTAACTGGCAGGAGAGTATCGTATTTTTAAAAGATTAACACAAGAAGTCAAAAATAAACTTTAGCGTCTGAGGTGGCTCTGCTCGAACGCTGTTTTAACATGAGACCGTTTTGTTCAACAAAGGTATCACATGCAGGTCGTTGCGAGATGACACGCACGGGCTAACAGCAGCCAGCCAGTCCACTGTCTGTGTGAGTCAAAAAACAGGTCAGCTACGTTGGTTTACATGAATAGAAAACTTTCAGTTAAATCGCCAGCTATGTTAGTTTATTAGGCTTGTCATTAAACACGAATTAAGAGAACATACAATTTCGCTAGGAATGGTAAATTAATATGAAAATACTGTATTGAGGGCAGAGAGTTGGCATCTCTTTTAGATTTGGCTGAACAAATGCGTTTCAGGCAGCATAATTACCAGTGAAATGGAAAAGAATGATGCTGGTTAACTAGACGTTTAATGCAATATTATCCGACACTTCGTAGAGAAATTATTAAACCAAGATAAAAGGAGACATTTGGCCAATAGATGGCACCCGTGTATAAGCGGGCAGTATAGCGTAATGGTTAGGGCGGTGGATTAAGGCACGCAAATTCAGCCGTTCGATCCCCGCTGCAGCCACAATGAATTTGAATAGTTTCTTGAAGCCAATTGTTTTCATTTTGAGTGCATGTTTATGGCCTAATGACTTTTCAAGCATAAATTGTGCCTCCCCGTGTAAAAACTATGGAAATTAATTAATCTCTGCTCTCCATACAGGACTGTAGCATGTTATCACAATGTGCAAGCAAGACGTTATTTTTATTTCATTCTACATTGTCTGATGTGGCTGAAACTTCACACGTTCATTTTTGGAGTGTAATCTCATCCATTTTCCAATAAAGGCTAAATGGCAAAGCGCCACCCGCTGGCAACAGGAAGTGAGCCTTATATTGCATTCTTAAGCATTATTTTTCAATGGGTTCATGACATTCACGGTAAATGTGGTCAGCATGATGCTAGGATGGTCCTGACAAAACAGATTTTTGATTTACTGGGATGATATAGCTATGGTCAGGCACATAAAAAACACATCATGCCAGACAAACAGGAAGTGGTCATACTTAAATTCTCCAATGTCTGATGTGACTGCAACTTTACACAGATGCTCAGTGTTGGAGTGTAATCAAATCCATATTCCAAAAACGACTCAATGTTATAGCAGCATCATCTGGAAACAGGAATTGACCTTAATTTCGCTGAACATCTTCCGATGTGGCTGAAAATGTACAAATATGTTTATTTCTGGAGTGTAATCAAATTCAAAAAACATACACGGATCAATAATATAGCGCCACCATCTGGCAACAGGAAGTGAGGCTGATATCATTGATGCATTCCAATAGCAGCGCCAACATCTTCATTCATCAAAGGGAAATTCCTGTGCACACTATACGTTGTCCAGGAAGGTGATTATTTCCAAAGTGTGTACATGTTGTGAAACATGTCATTGGCAGAACTATGCCACCAAGGCGGTTGCCCCCATGGGGCTTGGGCCCGTTCATTGCTGCTTGCAGCTATATTTATTATTATTATTATTATTATTAGGGCCCAAGCACCGTAGGGTGCGAAGGACCCTATTGTTATTGGAAGGATTATTATTATTATTATTATTATTATTATTATTATTATTATTATTATTATTAGGGCCCAAGCACCGTAGGGTGCGAAGGACCCTATTGTTATTGTAAAGATTATTATTATTATTATTATTAGGGCCCAAGCACCGTAGGGTGCGAAGGACCCTATTGTTATTGGAAGGATTATTATTATTATTAGGGCCCAAGCACCGTAGGGTGCGAAGGACCCTATTGTTATTGGAAGGATTATTAGGGCCCAAGCACCGTAGGGTGCGAAGGACCCTATTGTTATTGGAAGGATTATTATTATTATTATTATTATTATTATTATTATTATTCTTTTTCATCAGGCAAATGGGCTTTTTTGAGGGCCTTGCCATGCGTAAAAAGTCTTGACATTTTGCACACACATCAGAAGTGGTTGCTGTCAGGAGCTCTCAGATGCTCAGACCTGGGCGTGGCCGAGGGACTCCACAGCGCCCCCTATCACATTGTCTTCTATTGTGGGCAGGCACTTTGAGCTACCTGCACCTAATTTGGTGGCCAAATAGCGCTCCTCGGTCCAAACACATTTCTCATTCGGATCTAATCAAATATCCAAACAGGAAGTCAGCCATTTTGGATTTTCTGAGTTTTACACGTACTACACTTTTAAGTACTCCTCCTAGGGGGTTCATCGCATTCACACCAACTGTGGTCAGAATGGTCTCAGGATAGTCATGATGCTAAATTGCCAGGATATTTTTGATAGCTCAAACGGGACAGTCACGGGGAGGATTACAATTTTTATGTCACGCCACGCCAACAGGAAGTGGCCATAATTTCATGGTCTACATTGTCTGATCTGGCTGATATTTTAGAAATTTGTTTATTGTTGGAGTGTAATCACATCCATATCCCAAGAACAGGTCAGTGTTATAGCGCCACCATCTGGCAATAGGAAGTGAGGTCTTTAACATATTTGTATGCCTTCCTGCTAGGGCATTCAGCACATTCACACCAAATGCGGTCAGCATGATCGTAAGATAGTCCTTACGCTGAGTTGTGAAGGGATTTTTGATATCTCAAACGGTATGGAAATGGCGAGTCGTACAGTACACATATTGCGTGCAAAAAAATGACTTTTTTTTCGACATCGTCCGATCTGGCTGATATTTTACAAATATGTTCATTGTAGCAGTACAATATCAGATATATACATATCAATCGGGGCGTGGCTAGACAGCGCCCCCTATAATTATTATGCTCTTTTTTTTCAATGTATTTTGCATTTTTGAGGTGCTTGCCATGGATGGAAACTCACAGAATTTTGCACACACATGAGAAGTGTTGGCTTTCAGGATGTATCAGATGCTCAGATCTGGGCGTGGCCAAGGGACTCCACAGCGCCCCCTAATGCTTTGTCTTCTATTGTGGACAGGCACTTTGAGCTACCTTCACCTAATTTGGTATGCATGTGGGACTCCTCTGGACAAACACATTTCTTATTCGCATCGAATCAAATATGTAAACAGGAAGTCAGCCATTTTGAATTTTGTGCATTTTACACGTACTACACTTTTAAGTACTCCTCCTAGGGGGTTCATTGCATTCACACGAAATGTGGTCAAATTGGTCTCAGGATAGTCATGATACTAATTCCAAAGGATATTTTTGATATCTCAAACGGTATGGTCATGGCGAGGCGTACAATTTTCATGTCACGCCGCGCCAACAGGAAGTAGCCATAAATTCATGGTCTACATTGTCTGATCTGGCTGATATTTTACAAATATGTTCACTGTTAGAGTGTAATCACATCCAAATACCAAGAAGAAATCAATGTTATAGCGCCACCATCTGGCAACGGACGTGAGGTTTTTATCATGTTTGTATGCGTTCCTGCTAAGGTATTCATCACATTCACACCAAATGTAGAGATCATGATCGTAGAATAGTCCTGACCCTAAATGACGAAAGGATTTTTGATATCTCAAACGGTTTGGCAATGGCGAGGCGTATAATACACACGTTACGCCCAAAAACAGGAAGTGGGCTTAATTCCGTTCTACATCATCTGATCGGGCTGATATTTTACAAATATATTCACTTTTGGAGTGCAATCACATCCATATCCACATTCATCTGGGCGTGGCTACACAGCGCCCCCTATGGCTTTTTTCTAATATTGTGGACATATACTTTCACGTAAATGCACCACGTCTGGAAGGCATAAGGGTCTCCTCAAGACACACACATTTCTCATTTGCATCCCTTAACTTTTCCCAACAGGAAGTGAGCTATTTTGGATTTTGTGTGTTTTTAAGTGTTTTTTCACGTACCAAACTTTGAAATACTCTTCCTAGGGGGTTCATCACATTCACACAAAATGTGGTCAGCATGATATTATAGCCCTGACACACAACTATGAACTGATTTTTAATATCTTGGAATGGTATGGCTATGGTCAGCCTTAAAATTAACTTGTAATGCTG
This sequence comes from Conger conger, assembly GCF_963514075.1. NCBI lineage: Eukaryota > Metazoa > Chordata > Actinopteri > Anguilliformes > Congridae > Conger > Conger conger. The sequence continues at coordinate 32,988,420 of NC_083761.1, forward strand.
CCCAAACAGTTCATGTTTTAATACAATTATGTATTAAATAATTTCAAAAAGGTATTAAATTCTACATTGCCTGATTTTGAGGCTACAACTTTTCATATATGTTCATTGTTGGAGTGTCATCACATCCATTAAGCAATAATAGTTCACTATTTTCGCTGGAGACTCATTATATCCAGTCTTAAAACTTCAAGGCAAGTCGCAAATGACTCTCCCATTTCTAATACGCGACTGCCATCTACTGGCAAAACTTGGTATTGTTTCTCAAGTGATTTCTCAAATACAAGTTTTGTTTCTTTTTGCGAGCCAGTAACCATAACGATGTATGAGTAACAGCGGCAGCCTACGTGACAAAATGTACTGACAACACCCAGCCCACAGCAACGTTTTTTCTCATCCACCTTAATTTTATGGATTGAATAACTAAAATAAAAGACAGGCTTTTACTGGCAGGAAAGTATCATATATTTCAAAGATTAACACATATAATGCATATCTTGCAATGACGTTCAATGTTATTTGGTTTATAAAAAACCGTGTTGTAGCATTTTAAGGACTCAATACAAAACAGCTGTTCGGAAAGTTAGCTTGAAAACCAAGAAGCCTTATTAAGGATTTCGAGCCGTTTCTATTTGACTTCATTCGATTGAAGTGAATGCCGTAACCCAATTAAATGTAATTCGCGTCGGAATACACATAATAGCCTACACTGTCAACGTGAAATAAAAATATATAGAGGTTTAAATCGATCCTATATTGGGACATTTGTTATGATGGCTGGTGCAACGGGCATTTTCGGTACCGTTGACCATAATCAAATGCTAGCATTTACATCATTACACTGACCAAGTCCTGTTAAAAAGCACATTTTTGGTTCCTTTGTGGAAACAGTGAAGTTGTCTACACAATCTATTCTACTCACAGACTAACTGCGTCGCTGTAACTTCCCCCCATTTCTGATACGGGGATTCCATTTATTGGCAGAAAGTGGAACTTTTATATTTTTCTTCCTTCAACTGATTTTTCAACGATAGGTTTTTTTTTTTTTTCTAGCGAGCCAGTAGGCATAACGATGTATGATTTACAGCTGCAGCCTACGTCACAAAATGTATTGACAACACCCAGCCCGACGTTTCTTTGCATCTATTTTCATTATATGAATAGAATATCTGAAATAAATATTAAAGACATTTAATGACTGTCTTTAACTGGCAGGAGAGTACCATATATTTAAAAGAGTCAAAAGTCAAAAAGAAACGTTAACGTTTGAGATGGCTCTGGTCGAACTCTGTGTTAACATGAGACCGTTATGTTCAACAAAGGTATGGCATGCAGGTCGTTGCGAGATGACGCGCATTGGCTAACAGCAGCCAGCCTGTCCACTGTCTGTGTGAGTCAAAAAACAGGTCAGCTACGTTTATTTACATGAATAGAAAACTTTCAGTTAAATCGCCAGATAATTTTAGTTTATTTTGCTTGTCATTAAACACGAATTAAGAGAACATACAATTTCGCTAGGAATTTTTGACTTAATATGAAAGTACCGGATTGAGGGCAGAGACTTGGCACCTCCTTTAGATTTGGCTGAACAAATGCGTTTCAGGCAGCATAATTACCGGTGAAATGGAAAAGAATGATGCTGGCTAACTCGACGTTTAATGCAATATTATCCGATACTTCGGAGAGAAATTATTTAACCAGGATAAAAGGAAACATACAACTTTTGGCCAATAGATGGCGTACGTGTATAAGAGGGCAGTATAGCTTAATGGTTCAGACAGTGGATTAAGACATGCAAGGTCCGCGGTTCCATCCCCGGTGCGGCTACAATAAAGTTGAATAGTTTCTTTACGCCAATGGTTTTATTTTGAGTGCATATTTATAACCGAATGACTTCTCAAGCGTAAATTTTGCCTCCCGCTGTAAAATCTATGGAAATTAATTCATCTGTGCTCTCCATACAGGACTGGAGCATATTATTACAATGTGCAAGCAAGAAGTAATTTTTGTTTCATTCTACATTGTCTGATGTGGCAGAAACTTCACACATGTTCATTTTTGGAGTGTAATCTCATCCATATACCAAGAAAGGCTCAATGGCATAGCGCCACCATCTGGCAAAAGGAAGTGGCTTTAATTTTATTGACATCTTCCAATTTGGCTGAAAATGTACAAATATGTTAATAATTGGAGTGTAATCAAATCCATAAACCATACACAGCTCAATATTATAGCGCCACCATCTGGCAACAGGAAGTGAGGCTTATATCATTAATGCATTCCAATAGCAGCAGCAACATCTTCATTGATCAAAGGGGAATTCCTGTGCACACTATTCGTTGTCCAGGAAGGTGATTATTTCCAAAGTGTGAACATATTGTGAAACATGTCATTGGCACAACTGTGCCACCAAGGCGGTTGCGCCCATGGTGCTTGGGCCCGTTCATTGCTGCTTGCAGCTATATTTATTATTATTATTATTATTATTATTATTCTTTTTTTTTCAATGTTTTGTGCTTTTTTGAGGTGCTTGCCATGGATGAAAACTCACAGAATTTTGCACACACATCAGAAGTGGTGGCTGTCAGGTTGTCTCAGATGCTCAGACCTGGGCGTTGCTGAGGGACTCCACAGCGCCCCCTATCGCATTGTCATCTATTGTGGGAAGGCACTTTGAGCTACCTTCACAAAATTTAGTACGCATATAGCACTCCTCGGACCAAACACATTTCTAATTTGCATCTAATCAAATATACAAACAGGAAGTCAGCCATTTTGGATTTTGTGCGTTTTACACGTACTGCACTTTTAAGTACTCCTCCTAGGGGGTTCATCACATTCACACCACCTGTGGTCAGAATGGTCTCAGGATATTCATGATGCTAAATTGCCAGGATATTTTTGATAGCTCAAACGGGACGGTCCTGGGGAGGCGTAGAATTTTTATGTCACGCCACGCCAACAGGAAGTGGCCGTAATTTCATGGTTTACATCGTCTGATCTGGCTGATATTTTAGAAATACGTTTATTGTTGGAGTATAATCACATCCATATCCCAAGAACGGGTCAATGTTATAGCGCCACCATCTGGCAACAGGAAGTGAGGTCTTTATCATATTTGTATGCCTTCCTGCTAGGGCATTCATCACATTCACACAAAATGTGGTCCGCATGATCTTAGGATAGTCTTGACGATAAGCTGTGAAGGGATTTTTGATATCTCAAACGGTATGGAAATGGCGAGTCGTACAGTACACATATTGCGTGCAAAAAAATGACTTTTTTTTTGACATCGTCCGATCTGGCTGATATTTTACAAATATGTTCACTGTTGGAGTACAATATGAAATATATACATATCAATCGGGGCGTGGCTAGACAGCGCCCCCTATAATTATTATTCTCTTTTTTTTCAATGTATTTTGCATTTTTGAGGTGCTTGCCATGGATGAAAACTCACAGAATTTTGCACACACATGAGAAGTGTTGGCTGTCAGGATGTACCAGATGCTCAGACCTGGGCGTGGCCGAGGGACTCCACAGCGCCCCCTAATGCTTTGTCTTCTATTGTGGACAGGCACTTTGAGCTACCTTCACCTAATTTGGTACGCATGTGGGCCTCCTCTGGACAAACACATTTCTCATTCGCATCAAATAAAATATGTGAACAGGAAGTCAGCCATTTTGAATTTTGTGCATTTTACACGTACTACACTTTTAAGTACTCCTCCTAGGGGGTTCATTGCATTCACACGAATTGTGGTCAAAGTGGTCTCAGGATAGTCATGATACTAATTCCAAAGGATATTTTTGATATCTCAAACGGTATGGTCATGGCGAGGCGTAAAATTTTCATGTCACGCCGCGCCAACAGGAAGTAGCCATAAATTCATGGTCTACATTGTCTGATCTGGCTGATATTTTACAAATATGTTCACTGTTAGAGTGTAATCACATCCATATACCAAGAAGAAATCAATGTTATAGCGCCACCATCTGGCAACGGAAGTGTGGTTTTTATCATGTTTGTATGCGTTCCTGCTAGAGTATTCATCACATTCACACCAAATGTAGTCATCACGATCTGAGAATAGTCCTGACCCTAAATGACGAAAGGATTTTTGATATCTCAAACGGTTTGGCAATGGCGAGGCGTATAATACACACGTTACGCCCAAAAACAGGAAGTGGGCTTAATTCCGTTCTACATCATCTGATCGGGCTGATATTTTACAAATATATTCACTTTTGGAGTGCAATCACATCCAAATCCACATTCATCTGGGCGTGGCTACACAGCGCCCCCTATGGCTTTTTTCTAATATTGTGGACATATACTTTCACGTAAATGCAGCACGTCTGGTTGGCATAAGGGTCTCCTCAAGACACACACATTTCTCATTTGCATCCCTTAACTTTTCCCAACAGGAAGTGAGCTATTTTGGATTTTGTGTGTTTTTAAGTGTTTTTTCACATACCAAAGTTTGAAATACTCTTCCTAGGGGGTTCATCACATTCACACAAAATGTGGTCAGCATGATATTATAGCCCTGACACACAACTATGAACTGATTTTTAATATCTTGGAATGGTATGGCTATGGTCAGCCTTAAAATTAACTTGTAATGCTGCCCAAACAGGAAAATTATGTATTAAATCATTTCAAAAAGGTATTGAATTCTACATTGCCTGATTTTGAAGCTACAACTTTTCACATATGTTCATTGTTGGAGTGTCATCACATGCATTAAGCAATAATAGTTCACTATTTTCGCTGGAGACCCATTATATCCAGTCTTAAAACTTCAACGCAAGTCGCAACTGACTCTCGCATTTCTAATACGCGACTGCCATCTACTGGCAAAAGTTGGTATTGTTTCTCAAGTAATTCCTCAATGACAAGTTTTGTTTCTTTTTGCGAGCCAGTAACCATAACGATGTATGAGGAACAGCGGCAGCCTACGTGACAAAATGTACTGACAACACCCAGCCCACAGCAACGTTTTTTCTCATCTACCTTAATTATATGGATTGAATAACTAAAATAAAAGACAGGCTTTTACTGGCAGGAAAGTAGCATATATTTCAAAGATTAACACATATAATGCATATCTTGCAATGACGTTCAATGTTATTTGGTTTAAAAAAAACCGTGTTGTAGCATTTTAAGGACTCAATACAAAACAGCTGTTCGGAAAGTTAGCTTGAAAACCAAGAAGCCTTATTAAGGAATTCGAGCCGTTTCTATTTGACTTCATTCGATTGAAGTGAATGCCGTAACCGAATTAAATGTAATTCGCGTCGGAATACACATAATAGCCTACACTGTCAACGTGAAATAAAACTATATAGAGGTTTAAATCGATCCTATATTGGAACATTTGTTATGATGGCTGGTGCAACGGGCATTTTCGGTACCGTTGACCATAATCGAATGCTAGCATTTGTATCATTACACTGACCAAGTCCTGTTAAAAAGCACATTTTTGGTTCCTTTGTGGAAACAGTGAAGTTGTCTACACAATCTATTCTACTCACAGACTAACTGCGTCGCTGTAACTTCCCCCCATTTCTGATACGGGGATTCCATTTATTGGCAGAAAGTGGAACTTTTATATTTTTCTTCCTTCAAGTGATTTTTCAACGATAGGTTTTTGTTTTTTTCTAGCGAGCCAGTAGGCATAACGATGTATGATTTACAGCTGCAGCCTACGTGACAAAATGTATTGACAACACCCAGCCCGACGTTTCTTTGCATCTATTTTCATGATATGAATAGAATATCTGAAATAAATATTAAAGACATTTAATGACTGTCTTTAATTGGCAGGAGAGTAGCATATATTTAAAAAAGTCAAAAGTCAAAAAGAAACGTTAACGTTTGAGATGGCTCTGGTCGAACTCTGTGTTAACATGAGACCGTTATGTTCAACAAAGGTATGGCATGCAGGTCGTTGCGAGATGACGCGCATTGGCTAACAGCAGCCAGCCTGTCCACTGTCTGTGTGAGTCAAAAAACAGGTCCGCTACGTTTGTTTACATGAATAGAAAACTTTCAGTTAAATCGCCAGCTATGTTAGTTTATTTTGCTTGTCATTAAACACGAATTAAGAGAACATACAATTTCGCTAGGAATTTTTGACTTAATATGAAAATACCGGATTGAGGACAGAGACTTGGCATCTCCTTTAGATTTGGCTGAACAATTGCGTTTCAGGCAGCATAATTACCGGTGAAATGGAAAAGAATGATGCTGGCTAACTCGACGTTTAATGCAATATTATCCGACACTTCGGAGAGAAATTATTTAACCAAGATAAAAGGAAACATACAACTTTTGGCCAATAGATGGCGTACGTGTATCAGAGGGCAGTAGAGCTTAATGGTTCAGACAGTGGATTAAGACATGCAAGGTCCGCGGTTCCATCCCCGGTGCAGCCACAATAAAATTGAACAGTTTCTTGAAGGTAATGGTTTTATTTTGAGTGCATATCTATAGCCTAATGACTTTTCAAGCATAAATTGTGCCTCCCCGTGTAAAAACTATGGAAATTAATTAATATCTGCTCTCCATACAGGACTGTAGCATGTTATCACAATGTTCAAGCTAGAAGTTATTTTTGTTTCATTCTACATTGTCTCATGTGGCTGAAACTTCACTCATGTTCATTTTTGGAATGTAATCTCATCCATATCCCAATAAAGGCTCAATGGCATAGCACCACCTCCTGGGAACAGGAAGTGTGGCTTCATTTCATTTCACATCGTCTGATTTTGCTGACGCTTTAGAACAGGGGTCACCAACCTTTCTGAAACTGAAAGCTACTTCATGGGTACTGAGTCATACTAAGCGCTACCAGTTTGTTTTGTCACGTGCACAATACTGACCTTTGAACTAGAGTGGGTCAGAGTTCACCTAAACTTTTCAACTTCATGGATAGTAAACATATTTTTAAGATATTGTCATTTTTAAATCTATATAAATGCAAGTGTGATTAAAAAAAAATAGCAACAGAATAAAATTAAATTTTAGATGCAGCTCACTAGTGAGTTGTGCTATTTTTAGAACAGGCCTGCGGGCGACTCATGTGGTCCTTGGGGGCGACCTGGTGCCCGCGGGCACCGTGTTGGTGACCCCTGCTTTAGAGATATGTTCCATGTTGGATTATAATCACATCCATGTTCCAATAAATGCTCAATGTCACATCGCCACCTGCTGGCAACAGGAAGCGGCCTTAATTTCACTCAACATCTTCTGATGTGGCTTAGAATTTAGAAATAGGTTTATTATTGGAGTGTAATCAAATTCAAAAACCATACATGGTTCAATATTATAGCGCCACCATCTGGCAAAAGGAAGTGAGGCTTATATCATTGATGCATTCCAATAGCAGCACCAACATCCTCATTGATCAAAGGGGAATTCCTGTGCACACTATACGTTGTCCAGGAAGGTGATTATTTCCAAAGTGTGTACATGTTGTGAAACATGTCATTGGCACAACTATGCCACCAAGGCGGTTGCGCCCATGGTGCTTGGGCCCGTTCATTGCTGCTTGCAGCTATATTTATTATTATTATTATTATTATTATTATTATTATTATTATTATTATTATTATTATTCTTTTTTTTTCAATGTTTTGTGCATTTTTGAGGTGCTTGCCATGGATGAAAACTCACAGAATTTTGCACACACATCAGAAGTCGTGGCTGTCAGGTTGTCTCAGATGCTCAGACCTGGGCGTGGCTGAGGGACTCCACAGCGCCCCCTATCGCATTGTCATCTATTGTGGGCAGGCACTTTGAGCTACCTTCACAAAATTTAGTACGCATATAGCACTCCTCGGTCCAAACACATTTCTCATTCGCATCTAATCAAATATACAAACAGGAAGTCAGCCATTTTGGATTTTGTGCGTTTTACACGTACTGCACTTTTAAGTACTCCTCCTAGGGGGTTCATCACATTCACACCACCTGTGGTCAGAATGGTCTCAGGATATTCATGATGCTAAATTGCCAGGATATTTTTGATAGCTCAAACGGGACGGTCCTGGGGAGGCGTAGAATTTTTATGTCACGCCACGCCAACAGGAAGTGGCCGTAATTTCATGGTCTACATCGTCTGATCTGGCTGATATTTTAGAAATACGTTTATTGTTGGAGTATAATCACATCCATATCCCAAGAACGGGTCAATGTTATAGCGCCACCATCTGGCAACAGGAAGTGTGGTCTTTATCATATTTGTATGCCTTCCTGCTAGGGCATTCATCACATTCACACGAAATGTGGTCCGCATGATCTTAGGAAAGTCATGACCATAAGCTGTGAAGGGATTTTTGATATCTCAAACGGTATGGAAATGGTGAGTCGTACAGTACACATATTGCGTGCAAAAAAATGACTTTTTTTTTGACATCGTCCGATCTGGCTGATATTTTACAAATATGTTCACTGTTGGAGTACAATATGAAATATATACATATCAATCGGGGCGTGGCTAGACAGCGCCCCCTATAATTATTATTCTCTTTTTTTTAAATGTATTTTGCATTTTTGAGGTGCTTGCCATGGATGAAAACTCACAGAACTTTGCACACACATGAGAAGTGTTGGCTGGCAGGATGTATCAGATGCTCAGACCTGGGCGTGGCCGAGGGACTCCACAGCGCCCCCTAATGCTTTGTCTTCTATTGTGGACAGGCACTTTGAGCTACCTTCACCTAATTTGGTATGCTTGTGGGACTCCTCTGGACAAACACATTTCTCATTCGCATCGAATGAAATATGTGAACAGGAAGTCAGCCATTTTGAATTTTGTGCATTTTACACGTACTACACTTTTAAGTACTCCTCCTAGGGGGTTCATTGCATTCACACGAAATATGGTCAAAGTGGTCTCAGCATAGTCATGATACTAATTCCAAAGGATATTTTTGATATCTCAAACGGTATGGTCATGGCGAGGCGTAAAATTTTCATGTCACGCCGCGCCAACAGGAAGTAGCCATAAATTCATGGGCTACATTGTCTGATCTGGCTGATATTTTACAAATATGTTCACTGTTAGAGTGTAATCACATCCAAATACCAAGAAGAAATCAATGTTATAGCGCCACCATCTGGCAACGGAAGTGAGGTTTTTATCATGTTTGTATGCGTTACTGCTAGGGTATTCATCACATTCACACCAAATGTAGTCATCATGATCTTAGAATAGTCCTGACCCTAAATGACGAAAGGATTTTTGATATCTCAAACGGTTTGGCAATGGCGAGGCGTATAATACACACGTTACGCCCAAAAACAGGAAGTGGGCTTAATTCCGTTCTACATCATCTGATCGGGCTGATATTTTACAAATATATTCACTTTTGGAGTGCAATCACATCCATATCCACATTCATCTGGGCGTGGCTACACAGCGCCCCCTATGGCTTTTTTCTAATATTGTGGACATATACTTTCACGTAAATGCACCACGTCTGGTAGGCATAAGGGTCTCCTCAAGACACACACATTTCTCATTTGCATCCCTTAACTTTTCCCAACAGGAAGTGAGCTATTTTGGATTTTGTGTGTTTTTAAGTGTTTTTTCACGTACCAAACTTTGAAATACTCTTCCTAGGGGGTTCATCACATTCACACAAAATGTGGTCAGCATGATATTATAGCCCTGACACACAACTATGAACTGATTTTTAATATCTTGGAATGGTATGGCTATGGTCAGCCTTAAAATTAACTTGTAATGCTGCCCAAATAGGAAAATTATATATTAAATAATTTCAAAAAGGTATTAAATTCTACATTGCCTGATTTTGAGGCTACATCTTTTCACATATGTTCATTGTTGGAGTGTCATCACATCCATTAAGCAATAATAGTTTACTATTTTCGCTGGAGACTCATTATCTCCAGTCTTAAAACTTCAACTCAAGTCGCAACTGACTCTCCCATTTCTAATACGCGACTGCCATCTAGTGGCAAAGGTTAGTATTCTTTCTAATTTTCGGTATTGTTTCTCTTTTTCTTGGATAAAGTGATTTCTCAACGACAAGTTTTGTTTCTTTTTGCGAGCCAGTAACCATAACGATGTATGAGTAACAGCGGCAGCCTACATGACAAAATGTACTGAAAACACCCAGCCCACAGCAAGGTTTTTTCTCATCTATCTTAATTAACTCGATTGAATAACTAAAATAAAAAACAGGCTTTTACTGGCAGGAAAGTATCATATATTTAAAAGATTAACACATATAATGCATATATTGCTTTGACGTTCAATGTTATTTGGATTAAAAAAAAAACCGTATTGTAGCATTTTAAGGACTCAATACAAAACAGCTGTTCGGAAAGTTGGCTTGAAAACCAAGAAGCCTTATTAAGGAATTCGAGCCGTTTCTATTTGACTTCATTCGATTGAAGTGAATGCCGTAACCCAATTAAATGTAATTCGCGTCGGAATACACATAATAGCCTACACTGTCAACGTGAAATAAAAATATATAGAGGTTTAAATCGATCCTGTATTGGGACATTTGTTATGATGGCTGGTGCAACGGGCATTTTCGGTACCGTTGACCATAATCGAATGCTAGCATTTATATCATTACACTGACCAAGTCCTGTTAAAAAGCACATTTTTGGTTCCTTTGTGGAAACAGTGAAGTTGTCTACACAATCTGTTCTACTCACAGATTAACTGCGTCGCTGTAACTTCCCCCCATTTCTGATACGGCGATTCAATTTATTGGCAGAAAGTGGTACTTTCATTTTTTTCTTCCTTCAAGTGATTTTTCAACGATAGGTTTTTGTTTTTTTCTAGCGAGCCAGTAGGCATAACGATGTATGATTTACAGCTGCAGCCTACGTGACGAAATGTATTGACAACACCCAGCCCGACGTTTCTTTGCATCTATTTTCATTACATGAATTGAATAACTAAAATAAATATTAAAGACATTTAAAGACTTAAAGACAGGCTTTAACTGGCAGGAGAGTATCATATTTTTAAAAGATTAACACATGAAGTCAAAAAGAAACTTTTGCGTCTGAGGTGGCTCTGCTCGAACGCTGTGTTAACATGAGACCGTTTTGTTCAACAAAGGTATCACATGCAGGTCGTTGCGAGATGACACGCACAGGCTAACAGAAGCCAGCCAGTCCACTGTCTGTGTGAGTCAAAAAACAGGTCAGCTACGTTGGTTTACATGAATAGAAAACTTTCAGTTAAATCGCCAGCTATGTTAGTTTATTAGGCTTGTCATTAAACACGAATTAAGAGAACATACAATTTCGCTAGGAATGGTAAATTAATATGAAAATACTGTATTGAGGGCAGAGAGTTGGCATCTCTTTTAGATTTGGCTGAACAAATGCGTTTCAGGCAGCATAATTACCAGTGAAATGGAAAAGAATGATGCTGGTTAACTAGACATTTCGTGCAATATTATCGGACACTTCGTTGAGAAATTATTAAACCAAGATAAAAGGAGACATTTGGCCAATAGATGGCACCCGTGTATAAACGGGCAGTATAGCGTAATGGTTAGGGCGGTGGATTAAGGCACGCAAATTCAGCCATTCGATCCCCGCTGCAGCCACAATGAATTTGAATAGTTTCTTGAAGCCAATTGTTTTCATTTTGAGTGCATATTTATGGCCTAATGACTTTTCAAGCATAAATTGTGCCTCCCCGTGTAAAAACTATGGAAATTAATTAATCTCTGCTCTCCATACAGGACTGTAGCATGTTATCACAATGTGCAAGCAAGACGTTATTTTTATTTCATTCTACATTGTCTGATGTGGCAGAAACTTCACACATGTTCATTTTTGGAGTGTAATCTCATCCATTTTCCAATAAAGGCTCAATGGCAAAGCGCCACCCGCTGGCAAAAGGAAGTGAGCCTTATATTGCATTCTTAAGCATTATTTTTCAATGGGTTCATGACATTCACGGTAAATGTGGTCAGCATGATGCTAGGATGGTCCTGACAAAACAGATTTTTGATTTACTGGGATGATATAGCTATGGTCAGGCACATAAAAAACACATCATGCCAGACAAACAGGAAGTGGTCATACTTAAATTCTCCAATGTCTGATGTGACTGCAACTTTACACAGATGCTCAGTGTTGGAGTGTAATCAAATCCATATTCCAAAAACGACTCAATGTTAAAGCAGCATCATCTGGAAACAGGAATTGACCTTAATTTCGCTCAACGTCTTCCGATGTGGCTCAAAATGTACAAATATGTTTATTTCTGGAGTGTAATCAAATTCAAAAACCATACATGGCTCAATAATATAGCGCCACCATCTGGCAATAGGAAGTGAGGCTTATATCATTGATGCGTTCCAATAGCAGCGCCAACATCTTCATTGATAAAAAGGGAATTCCTGTGCACACTATACGTTGTCCAGGAAGGTGATTATTTCCAAAGTGTGTACATGTTGTGAAACATGTCATTGGCAGAACTATGCCACCAAGGCGGTTGCCCCCATGGTGCTTGGGCCCGTTCATTGCTGCTTGCAGCTATATTTAGGGCCCAAGCACCGTAGGGTGCGAAGGACCCTATTGTTATTGGAAGGATTATTATTATTATTATTATTATTATTATTATTAGGGCCCAAGCACCGTAGGGTGCGAAGGACCCTATTGTTATTGTAAAGATTATTATTAGGGCCCAAGCACCGTAGGGTGCGAAGGACCCTATTGTTATTGTAAAGATTATTATTATTATTATTATTATTATTATTATTATTATTATTCTTTCTCTTCCGTCAAATGGGCATTTTTGAGGGCCTTGCCATGGCTAAAAAGTCTTGAAATTTTGCAGACACATCAGAAGTGGTGGCCGTCAGGATGTATCAGATGCTCAGACCTGGGTGTGGCCGAGGGACTCCACAGCGCCCCCTATTGCGCTGACCCCCCCCCCCCCCCCGCATTGTTGTCTATTGTGGGCAGGCACTTTGAGCTACATGAACCTAATTTGGTAAGCATGTGTGGCTCCTCAGTTGAAACACATTTCTCATTCGCATTGATGCAAATATGCGAACAGGAAGTGAGCTATTTTGGATTTTGTGTGTTTTACACGTACTACACTTTTACGTACTCCTCCTAGGGGGTTCATCGCATTCACACCCACTGTGGTCAGAATGGTCTCAGGATATTCATGATGCTAAATTGCCAGGATATTTTTGATAGCTCAAACGGGATGGTCATGGCGAGGCGTGCAATTTTTATGTCACGCCGCGCCAACAGGAAGTGGCCATAATTTCATGGTCTACATCGTCTGATCTGGCTGATATTTTAGAAATATGTTTAGTGTTGGAGTATAATCACATCCATATCCCAAGAACGGGTCAATGTTATAGCGCCACCATCTGGCAACAGGAAGTGAGGTCTTTTTCATATTTGTATGCCTTCCTGCTAGGGCATTCATCACATTCACACGAAATGTGGTCAGCATGATCTTACGATAGTCATGACCATAAGCTGTGAAGGGATTTTTTATATCTCAAACAGTATGGAAATGGCGAGTCGTACAGTACACATATTTCGTGCAAAAAAATGACTTTTTTTTCGACATCGTCCGATCTGGCTGATATTTTACAAATATGTTCACTGTTGGAGTACAATATGAAATATATACATATCAATCGGAGCGTGGCTAGACAGCGCCCCCTATAATTATTATTCTCTTTTTTTTCAATGTATTTTGCATTTTTGAGGTGCTTGCCATGGATGGAAACTGACGGAATTTTGCACACACATGAGAAGTGTTGGCTGTCAGGATGTATCAGATGCTCAGACCTGGGCGTGGCCGAGGGACTCCACAGCGCCCCCTAATGCTTTGTCTTCTATTGTGGACAGGCACTTTGAGCTACCTTCACCTAATTTGGTATGCATGTGGGGCTCCTCTGGACAAACACATTTCTCTTTCGCATCGAATCAAATATGTGAACAGGAAGTCAGCCATTTTGAATTTTGTGCATTTTACACGTACTACACTTTTAAGTACTCCTCCTAGGGGGTTCATTGCATTCACACGAAATGTGGTCAAAGTGGTCTCAGGATAGTCATGATACTAATTCCAAAGGATATTTTTGATATCTCAAACGGTATGGTCATGGCGAGGCGTACAATTTTCATGTCACGCCGTGCCAACAGGAAGTAGCCATAAATTCATGGTCTACATTGTCTGATCTGGCTGATATTTTACAAATATGTTCACTGTTAGAGTGTAATCACATCCAAATACCAAGAAGAAATCAATGTTATAGCGCCACCATCTGGCAACGGAAGTGAGGTTTTTATCATGTTTGTATGCGTTCCTGCTAGGGTATTCATCACATTCACACCAAATGTAGTCATCATGATCTTAGAATAGTCCTGACCCTAAATGACGAAAGGATTTTTGATATCTCAAATGACTCTCCCATTTCTAATACGCGACTGCCATCTACTGGCAAAAGTTGGTATTGTTTCTCTTTTTCTTGGATGAAGTGATTTCTCAATGAAAAGTTTTGTTTCTTTTTGCGAGCCAGTAACCATAACGATGTATGAGTAACAGCGGCAGCCTACGTGACAAAATGTACTGACAACACCCAGCCCACAGCAACGTTTTTTCTCATCTACCTTAATTATATGGATTGAATAACTAAAATAAAAGACAGGCTTTTAATGGCAGGAAAGTATCATATATTTAAAAGATTAACACATATAATGCATATCTTGCAATGACGTTCAATGTTATTTGGTTTTAAAAAAACCGTGTTGTAGCATTTTAAGGACTCAATACAAAACAGCTGTTCGGAAAGTTGGCTTGAAAACCAAGAAGCGTTATTAAGGAATTCGAGCCGTTTCTATTTGACTTCATTCGATTGAAGTGAATGCCGTAACCCAATTAAATGTAATTCGCGTCGGAATACACATAATAGCCTACACTGTGAACGTGAAATAAAAATATATAGAGGTTTAAATCGATCCTGTATTGGGACATTTGTTATGATGGCTGGTGCAACAGGCATTTTCGGTACCGTTGACCACCATAATCGAATGCTAGCATTTATATCATTACACTGACCAAGTCCTGTTAAAAAGCACATTTTTGGTTCCTTTGTGGAAACAGTGAAGTTGTCTACACAATCTATTCTACTCACAGACTAACTGCGTGGCTGTAACTTCCCCCCATTTCTGATACGGGGATTCCATTTATTTGCAGAAAGTGGTACTTTTATTTTTTTCTTCCTTCAAGTGATTTTTCAACGATAGGTTTTTGTTTTTTTCTAGCAGCAGTAGGCATAACGATGTATGATTTACAGCTGCAGCCTACGTGACAAAATGTATTGACAACACCCAGCCCAACGTTTCTTTGCATCTATTTTCATTATATGAATTGAATATCTGAAATAAATATTAAAGACATTTAATGACAGTCGTTAACTGGCAGGAGAGTATCATATATTTAAAAGAGTAACACATGAAGTCAAAAAGAAACGTGAGCGTTTGAGGTGGCTCTGGTCTTACTCTGTGTTAACATGAAACCGTTATGTTCAACAAAGGTATCGCATGCAGGTCCTTGCGAGATGACAGGCATGGGCTAACAGCAGCCAGCCTGTCCACTGTCTGTGTGAGTCAAAAAACAGGTCAGCTACGTTGGTTTACAAGAATAGAAAACTTTCAGTTAAATCGCCAGCTATGTTAGTTTATTTTGCTTGTCATTAAACACGAATTAAGAGAACATACAATTTCGCGAGGAATTTTTGACTTAATATGAAAATACCGGATTCAGGGCAGAGACTTGGCATCTCCTTTAGATTTGGCTGAACAAATGCGTTTCAGGCAGCATAATTACCGGTGAAATGGAAAAGAATGATGCTGGCTAACGAGACGTTTAATGCAATATTATCAGACACTTCATAGAGAAATTATTTAACCAAGATAAAAGGAAACATACAACTTTTGGCCAATAAATGGCGTACGTGTATAAGAGGGCAGTATAGTTTAATGGTTCAGGCAGTGGATTAAGACATGCAAGGTCCGCGGTTCCATCCCCGGTGCGGCCACAATAAAGTTGAATAGTTTCTTTAAGCCAATGGTTTTATTTTGAGTGCATATTTATAACCGAATGACTTTTCAAGCATAAATTGTGCCTCCCGCTGTAAAATCTATGGAAATTAATTCATCTCTGCTCTCCATACAGGACTGTAGCATGTTATCACAATGTGCAAGCAAGAAGTTGTTTTTGTTTCATTCTACATTGTCTGATGTGGCAGAAACTTCACACATGTTCATTTTTGGAGTGTAATCTCATCCATATACCAATAAAGGCTCAATGGCATAGCGCCACCATCTGGCAACAGGAAGTGGCCTTAATTTCACTCGACATCTTCCGATGTGGCTGAAAATGTAGAAATATTTTTATTATTGGAGTGTAATTAAATCCATATACCAAAAATTGCTCAATGTTATAGCGCCACCATCTGGCAACAGGAAGTGGCTTTAATTTTACTCGACATCTTCCAATTTGGCTGAAAATGTACAAATATGTTAATTTTTGGAGTGAAATCAAATACATAAACCATACCCTGCTCAATATTATAGCGCCACCATCTGGAAATAGGAAGTGAGGCTTATATCATTGATGCATTCCAATAGCAGCAGCAACATCTTCATTGATCAAAGGGGAATTCCTGTGCACACTATACGTTGTCCAGGAAGGTGATTATTTCCAAAGTGTGTACATATTGTGAAACATGTCATTGGCACAACTATGCCACCAAGGCGGTTGCGCCCATGGTGCTTGGGCCCGTTCATTGCTGCTTGCAGCTATATTTATTATTATTATTCTTTTTTTTTCAATGTTTTGTGCATTTTTGAGGTGCTTGCCATGAATGAAAACTCACGGAATTTTGCACACACATCAGAAGTGGTGGCTGTCAGGATCTCTCAGATGCTCAGACCTGGGCGTCGCTGAGGGATTCCACAGCGCCCCCTATCGCATTGTCTTCTATTGTGGGCAGGCACTTTGAGCTACCTGCACCATATTTAGGAGGCATATAGCACTCCTCAGGCCAAACACATTTCAAATTCGCATCTAATAAAATATGCGAACAGGAAGTCAGCCATTTTGGATTTTGTGCGTTTTACACGTTCTACACTTTTAAGTACTCCTCCTAGGGGGTTCATCGCATTCACACCAACTGTGGTCAGAATGGTCTCAGGATAGTCATGATACTAAATTGCCAGGATATTTTTGATAGCTCAAACGGGACAGTCACGGGGAGGATTACAATTTTTATGTCACGCCACGCCAACAGGAAGTGGCCGTAATTTCATGGTCGACATCGTCTGATCTGGCTGATATTTTAGAAATACGTTTATTGTTGGAGTATAAACACATCCATATCCCAAGAACGGGTCAATGTTATAGCGCCACCATCTGGCAACAGGAAGTGTGGTCTTCATCATATTTGTATGCCTTCCTGCTAGGGCATTGATCACATTCACACCAAATGTGGTCAGCATGATCTTAAGATAGTCCTTACACTAAATTGCGAAGGGATTTTTGATATCTCAAACGGTATGGAAATGGCGAGTCATAGAGTAGACATAGTGCGTGCAAAAAAATGACTTTTTTTTCGATATCGTCCGATCAGGCTGATATTTTAGAAATATGTTCACTCTTGGAATACAATATCAAATATATACATATCAATCGGGGCGTGGTTAGACAGCGCCCCCTATAATTATTATAATCTTTTTTTTCTATGTTTTGTGCATTTTTGAGGTGCTTGCCATGGATGAAAACTCACGGAATTTTGCACAAACATGAGAAGTGGTGTCTCTCAGGAACTGTCAGATGCTCAGACCTGGGCGTGGCCGAGGGACTCCACAGCGCCCCCTATTGCTTTGTCTTCTATTGTGGACAGGCACTTTGAGCTACCTTCACCTAATTTTGTAGGGTTGTGGGGCTCCTCTGCCCAAACACAATTCTCATTCGCATCGAATCAAATATGTGAACAGGAAGTCAGCCATTTTGAATTTTGTGCGTTTTACAAGTACTACACTTTTAAGTACTCCTCCTAGGGGGTTCATCGCATTCACACCACATGTGGTCAAAGTGGTCTGAGGATAGTTATGATACTAATTCCGAAGGATATTTTTGATATCTCAAACGGTATGGTCATGGCGAGGAGTACAATTTTCATGTCACGCCACACCAACAGGAAGTAGCCATAAATTCATGGTCTACATTGTCTGATCTGGCTGATATTTTACAAATATGTTCACTGTTAGAGTGTAATCACATCCATATACCAAGAAGAAGTCAATGTTATAGCGCCACCATCTGGCAACAGGAAGTGAGGTTTTTATCATATTTGTATGCCTTCCTGCTAGGGTATTCATCACATTCACACCAAATGGAGTCATCATGATCTGAGAATAGTCCTGACCCTAAATGACAAAAGGATTTTTGATATCTCAAACGGTTTGGCAATGGCGAGGCGTATAATACACACGTTACGCCCAAAAACAGGAAGTGGGCTTAATTCCGTTCTACATCATCTGATCGGGCTGATATTTTACAAATATATTCACTTTTGGAGTGCAATCACATCCATATCCACATTCATCTGGGCGTGGCTACACAGCGCCCCCTATGGCTCTTTTCTAATATTGTGGACATATACTTTCACGTAAATGCACCACGTCTGGTAGGCATAAGGGTCTCCTCAAGACACACACATTTCTCATTTGCATCCCTTAACTTTTCCCAACAGGAAGTGAGCTATTTTGGATTTTGTGTGTTTTTAAGTGTTTTTTCACGTACCAAACTTTGAAATACTCTTCCTAGGGGGTTCATCACATTCACACAAAATGTGGTCAGCATGATATTATAGCCCTGACACACAACTGTGAACTGATTTTTAATAACTTGGAATGGAATGGCTATGGTCAGCCTTAAAATTAACTTGTAATGCTGCCCAAACAGGAAAATTATGTATTAAATAATTTCAAAAAGGTATTAAATTCTACATTGCCTGATTTTGAGGCTACAACTTTTCACATATGTTCATTGTTGGAGTGTCATCACATCCATTAAGCAATAATAGTTCACTATTTTCGCTGGAGACTCATTATATCCAGTCTTAAAACTTCAACGCAAGTCGCAACTGACTCTCCCATTTCTAATACGCGACTGCCATCTAGTGGCAAAGGTTAGTATTCTTTCTAATTTTCTTGGATAAAGTGATTTCTCAATGACAAGTTTTGTGTCTTTTTGCGAGCCAGTAACCATAACGATGTATGAGTAACAGCGGCAGCCTACGTGAGAAAATGTACTGACAACACCCAGCCCATAGCAACGTTTTTTTCATCTACCTTAATTATATGGATTGAATAACTAAAATAAAAGACAGGCTTTTACTGGCAGGAAAGTATCATATATTTAAAAGATTAACACATATAATGCAGATCTTGCATTGAAGTTCAATGTTATTACTACGTTAAAAAAAAACGTAGTGTAGCATTTTAAGGACTCAACACAAAACAGCTGTTCGGAAAGTTGGGTTGAAAACCAAGAAGCCTTATTAAGGAATTCGAGCCGTTTCTATTTGACTTCATTCGATTGAAGTGAATGCCGTAACCCAATTAAATGTAATTCGCGTCGCAATACACACAATCGCCTACACTGTCAACGTGAAATAAAAATATATAGAGGTTTAAATCGATCCTATATTGGGACATTTGTTATGATGACTGGTGCAACGGGCATTTTCGGTACCGTTGACCATAAGCGAATGCTAGCAATTATATCATTACACTGACCAAGTCCTGTTAAAAAGCACATTTTTGGTTCCTTTGTGGAAACAGTGAAGTTGTCTACATAATCTATTCTACTCACAGACTAACTGCGTCGCTGTAACTTCCCCCCATTTCTGATACGGGGATTCCATTTATTGGCAGAAATTGGTACTTTTATTTTTTTCTTCCTTCAAGTGATTTTTCAACGATAGGTTTTTGTTTTTTTCTAGCGAGCCAGTAGGCATAACGGTGTATGATTTACAGCTGCAGCCTACGTGACAAAATGTATTGACAACACCCAGCCCGACGTTTCTTTGCATCTATTTTCATTATATGAATTGAATATCTAAAATAAATATTAAAGACATTTAAAGACTTAAAGACAGGCTTTAACTGGCAGGAGAGTATCATATATTTAAAAGATTTACACATATAATGCATATCTTGCATTGACGTTAAATGGTATTTTGTTAAAAAAAAAACGTATTGTAGCATTTTCAGGACTCAATACAAAACTGCTGTTCGGAAAGTTAGATTGAAAACCAAGAAGCCTTATTTAGGAATTCGCGCCGTTTCTATTTGACTTCATTCGATTGAAGTGAATGCCGTAACCCAATTAAATGGAATTCGCGTCGGAATACACATAATAGCCTACATTGTCAACGTGAAATAAAAATATATAGAGGTTTAAATCGATCCTATATTGGGACTTTTGTTATCATGGCTGGTGCAACGGGCATTTTCGGTACCATTGACCATAATCGAATGCTAGCATTTATATCATTAAACTGACCAAGTGGCGGCACGAATGGTGCAGTGGGTAGCACTGCCGCCTCACAGCAAGGAGGTCCTGGGTTCGAATCCCCGTCGGCCGGGGCCTCTCTGTGCGGAGTTTGCATGTTCTCCCCGTGTCTGCGTGGGTTTTCTCCGGGTACTCCGGTTTCCTCCCACAGTCCAAAGACATGCATGTTAGGCTGATTGGAGAGTCTAAATTGCCCGTAGGTATGAGTGTGTGAGTGAATGGTGTGTGTGCCCTGTGATGGACTGGCGACCCGTCCAGGGTGTTTTCCTGCCTTTCGCCCAATGTATGCTGGGATAGGCTCCAGCCCCCCTGCGACCCTGTTCAGGATAAGCGGGTTCAGATAATGGATGGATGGATGGAAACTGACCAAGTCCTGTTAAAAAGCACATTTTAGACTCCTTTGTGGAAACAGTGAAGTTGTCTACACAATATATTCTACTCACAGACTAACTGCGTCGCTGTAACTTCCCCCCATTTCTGAAACGGGGATTCCATTTATTGGCAAAAAGTGGTACTTTGATTTTTGTCTTCCTTCTAGTGATTTTTCAACGATAGGTTTTCGTTTTTTATATCGAGCCAGTAGGCATAACGATGTATGATTTACAGCTGCAGCCTACGTGACAAAATGTATTGACAACACCCAGCCCGACGTTTCTTTGCATCTATTTTCATTATTTTAATTGAATATCTAAAATAAATATTAAAGACATTTAATGACTGTCTTTAACTGGCAGGAGAGTGTCATATATTTAAAAGAGTAACACATGAAGTCAAAAAGAAACGGTAGCGTTTGAGGTGGCTCTGCTCGAACGCTGTGTTAACAAGAGACCGTTATGTTCAACAAAGTTATCGCATGCAGGTCGTTGCGAGATGACGCGCATTGGCTAACAGCAGCCAGCCTGTCCACTGTCTGTGTGAGTCAAAAAACAGGTCAGCTACGTTTGTTTACATGAATAGAAAACTTTCAGTTAAATCGCCAGATATGTTAGTTTATTTTGCTTGTCATTAAACACGAATTAAGAGAACATACAATGTCGCTAGGAATTTTTCACTTAATATGAAAATACCGGATTGAGGGCAGAGACTTGGCATCTCTTTTAGATTTGGCTGAACAAATGCGTTTCAGGCAGCATAATTACCGGTGAAATGGAAAAGAATGATGCTGGCTAACTAGACGTTTAATGCAATATTATCCGACACTTAGGAGAGAAATTATTTAACCAAGATAAAAAGAAACATACAACTTTTGGCCAATAGATGGCCTACGTGTATAAGAGGGCAGTATAGTTTAATAGTTCAGGCAGTGGATTAAACACAATAAAGCACAATAAAGTTGAATAGTTTCTTTAAGCCAATGGTTTTATTTTGAGTGCATATTTATAACCAAATGACTTCTCAAGCATAAATTGTGCCTCCCGCTGTAAAATCTATGGAAATTAATTCATCTCTGCTCTCCAGACAGGACTGTAGCACGTTATCACAATGTGCAAGCAAGAAGTTGTTTTTATTTCATTCTACATTGTCTGATGAGGCTGAAACTTCACACATGTTCATTTTTGGAGTGTAATCTCATCCATATACCAATAAAGGCTCAATGGCATAGCGCCACCATCTGGCAACAGGAAGTGGCCTTAATTTCACTGGACAACTTCCGATGTGGCTGAAAATATAGAAATATTTTTATTATTGGAGTGTAATTAAATCCATATACCAAAAATTGCTCAATGTTATAGTGCTACCATCTGGCAACAGGAAGTGACTTTAAATTTACTCGACATCTTCCAATTTGGCTGAAAATGTACAAATATGTTAATTATTGGAGTGTAATCAAATCCATGAACCATACACGGCTCAATATTACAGCGCCACCAACTGGGAATTGGAAGTGAGGCTTATATCATTGATGCATTCCAATAGCAGCAGCAACATCTTCATTGATCAAAGTGGAATTCCTGTGCACACTATACGTTGTCCAGGAAGCTGATTATTTCCAAAGTGTGTACATATTGTGAAACATGTCATTGGCACAACTATGCCACCAAGGCGGTTGCGCCCATGGTGCTTGGGCCCGTTCATTGCTGCTTGCAGCTATATTTATTATTATTATTCTTTTTTTTTCAATGTTTTGTGCATTTTTGAGGTGCTTGCCATGGATGAAAACTCACAGAATTTTGCACACACATCAGAAGTGGTGGCTGTCAGGTTGTCTCAGATGCGCAGACCTGGGCGTGGCTGAGGGACTCCACAGCGCCCCCTATCGCATTGTCATCTATTGTGGGCAGGCACTTTGAGCTACCTTCACAAAATTTAGTACGCATATAGCACTCCTCGGTCCAAACACATTTCTCATTCGCATCTAATCAAATATACAAACAGGAAGTCAGCCATTTTGGATTTTGTGCGTTTTACACGTACTGCACTTTTAAGTACTCCTCCTAGGGGGTTCATCACATTCACACCACCTGTGGTCAGAATGGTCTGAAGATATTCATGATGCTAAATTGCCAGGATATTTTTGATAGCTCAAACGGGACGGTCCTGGGGAGGCGTAGAATTTTTATGTCACGCCACGCCAACAGGAAGTGGCCGTAATTTCATGGTCTCCATCGTCTGATCTGGCTGATATTTTAGAAATACGTTTAGTGTTGGAGTATAATCACATCCATATCCCAAGAACGGGTCAATGTTATAGCGCCACCATCTGGCAACAGGAAGTGAGGTCTTTATTATATTTGTATGCCTTCCTGCTAGGGCATTCATCACATTCACACGAAATGTGGTCCGCATGATCTTAGGATAGTCATGACCATAAGCTGTGAAGGGATTTTTGATATCTCAAACGGTATGGAAATGGCGAGTCGTACAGTACACATATTGCGTGCAAAAAAATGACTTTTTTTTTGACATCGTCCGATCTGGCTGATATTTTACAAATATGTTCACTGTTGGAGTACAATATGAAATATATACATATCAATCGGGGCGTGGCTAGACAGCGCCCCCTATAATTATTATTCTCTTTTTTTTCAATGAATTTTGCATTTTTGAGGTGCTTGCCATGGATGAAAACTCACGGAATTTTGCACACACATGAGAAGTGTTGGCTGTCAGGATGTATCAGATGCTCAGACCTGGGCGTGGCCGAGGGACTCCACAGCGCCCCCTAATGCTTTGTCTTCTATTGTGGACAGGCACTTTGAGCTACCTTCACCTAATTTGGTGTGCATGTGGGCCTCCTCTGGACAAACACATTTCTCATTCGCATCGAATGAAATATGTGAACAGGAAGTCAGCCATTTTGAATTTTGTGCATTTTACACGTACTACACTTTTAAGTACTCCTCCTAGGGGGTTCATTGCATTCACACGACATGTGGTCAAATTGGTCTCAGGATAGTCATGATACTAATTCTGAAGGATATTTTTGATATCTCAAACGGTATGGTCATGGCGAGGCGTACAATTTTCATGTCACGCCGCGCCAACAGGAAGTAGCCATAAATTCATGGTCTACATTGTCTGATCTGGCTGATATTTTACAAATATGTTCACTGTTAGAGTGTAATCACATCCATATACCAAGAATAAATCAATGTTATAGCGCCACCATCTGGCAACGGAAGTGAGGTTTTTATCATGTTTGTATGCGTTCCTGCTAGGGTATTCATCACATTCACACCAAATGTAGTCATCATGATCTTAGAATAGTCCTGACCCTAAATGACAAAAGGATTTTTGATATCTCAAACGGTTTGGCAATGGCGAGGCGTATAATACACACGTTACGCCCAAAAACAGGAAGTGGGCTTAATTCCGTTCTACATCATCTGATCGGGCTGATATTTTACAAATATATTCACTTTTGGAGTGCAATCACATCCATATCCACATTCATCTGGGCGTGGCTACACAGCGCCCCCTATGGCTTTTTTCTAATATTGTGGACATATACTTTCACGTAAATGCACCACGTCTGGTAGGCATAAGGGTCTCCTCAAGACACACACATTTCTCATTTGCATCCCTTAAGTTTTCCCTACAGGAAGTGAGCTATTTTGGATTTTGTGTGTTTTTAAGTGTTTTTTCACGTACCAAACTTTGAAATACTCTTC
Organism: Conger conger; assembly: GCF_963514075.1. Lineage (NCBI taxonomy): Eukaryota > Metazoa > Chordata > Actinopteri > Anguilliformes > Congridae > Conger > Conger conger. Next base: position 33,013,156 of record NC_083761.1, read on the forward strand.
CTAGGGGGTTCATCACATTCACACAAAATGTGGTCAGCATGATATTATAGCCCTGACACACAACTATTAACTGATTTTTAATATCTTGGAATGGTATGGCTATGGTCAGCCTTAAAATTAACTTGAAATGCTGCCCAAACAGTTCATGTTTTAATACAATTATGTATTAAATAATTTCATAAAGGTATTAAATTCTACATTGCCTGATTTTGAGGCTACAACTTTTCACATATGTTCATTGTTGGAGTGTCATCACATCCATTAAGCAATAATAGTTCACTATTTTCGCTGGAGACTCATTATATCCAGTCTTAAAACTTCAACGCAAGTCGCAAATGACTCTCCCATTTCTAATACGCGACTGCCATCTACTGGCAAAAGTTGGTATTGCATATATCTTGCAATGACGTTCAATGTTATTTGGTTTAAAAAAAACCGTGTTGTAGCATTTTAAGGACTCAATACAAAACAGCTGTTCGGAAAGTTAGCTTGAAAATCAAGAAGCCTTATTAAGGAATTCGAGCCGTTTCTATTTGACTTCATTCGGTTGAAGTGAATGCCGTAACCCAATTAAATGTAATTCGCGTCGGAATACACATAATAGCCTACACTGTCAACGTGAAATAAAAATATATAGAGGTTTAAATCGATCCTATATTGGGACATTTGTTATGATGGCTGGTGCAACGGGCATTTTCGGTACCGTTGACCATAATCGAATGCTAGCATTTATATCATTACACTGACCAAGTCCTGTTAAAAAGCACATCACCTTTGTGGAAACAGTGAAGTTGTCTACACAATCTATTCTACTCACAGACTAACTGCGTCGCTGTAACTTCCCCCCATTTCTGATACGGGGATTCCATTTATTGGCAGAAAGTGGAACTTTTATATTTTTCTTCCTTCAAGTGATTTTTCAACGATAGGTTTTTTTTTTTTTTCTAGCGAGCCAGTAGGCATAACGATGTATGATTTACAGCTGCAGCCTACGTGACAAAATGTATTGACAACACCCAGCCCGACGTTTCTTTGCATCTATTTTCATTTTTGAATAGAATATCTGAAATAAATATTAAAGACATTTAATGACTGTCTTTAACTGGCAGGAGAGTAGCATATATTTAAAAGAGTCAAAAGTCAAAAAGAAACGTTAACGTTTGAGATGGCTGTGGTCGAACTCTGTGTTAACATGAGACCGTTATGTTCAACAAAGGTATGGCATGCAGGTCGTTGCGAGATGACGCGCATTGGCTAACAGCAGCCAGCCTGTCCACTGTCTGTGTGAGTCAAAAAAACAGGTCAGCTACGTTTGTTTACATGAATAGAAAACTTTCAGTTAAATCGCCAGATATGTTAGTTTATTTTGCTTGTCATTAAACACGAATTAAGAGAACATACAATTTCGCTAGGAATTTTTGACTTAATATGAAAATACCGGATTGAGGGCAGAGACTTGGCATCTCCTTTAGATTTGGCTGAACAAATGCGTTTCAGGCAGCATAATTACCGGTGAAATGGAAAAGAATGATGCTGGCTAACTCGACGTTTAATGCAATATTATCCGACACTTCGGAGAGAAATTATTTAACCAGGATTAAAGGAAACATACAACTTTTGGCCAATAGATGGCGTACGTGTATAAGAGGGCAGTATAGCTTAATGGTTCAGACAGTGGATTAAGACATGCAATGTCCGCGGTTCCATCCCCGGTGCGGCCACAATAAAGATGAATAGTTTCTTTACGCCAATGGTTCTATTTTGAGTGCATATTTATAACCGAATGACTTCTCAAGCGTAAATTGTGCCTCCCGCTGTAAAATCTATTGAAATTAATTCATCTCTGCTCTCCATACAGGACTGGAGCATATTATTACACTGTGCAAGCAAGAAGTAATTTTTTTTTCATTCTACATTGTCTGATGTGGCAGAAACTTCACACATGTTCATTTTTGGAGTGTAATCTCATCCATATACCAAGAAAGGCTCAATGGCATAGCGCCACCATCTGGCAACAGGAAGTGGCTTTAATTTTACTTGACATCTTCCAATTTGGCTGAAAATGGACAAATATGTTAATTATTGGAGTGTAATCAAATCCATGAACCATACACGGCTCAATATTATACCGCCACCATCTGGCAACAGGAAGTGGCTTAAATTTTACGTGACATCTTCCAATTTGGCTGAAAATGTACAAATATGTTAATTATTGGAGTGAAATCAAATCCATGAACCATACACGGCTCAATATTATAGCGCCACCATCTGGCAATAGGAAGTCAGGCTTATATCATTGATGCATTCCAATAGCAGCAGAAACATCTTCATTGATCAAAGGGGAATTCCTGTGCACACTATACGTTGTCCAGGAAGGTGATTATTTCCAAAGTGTGTACATGTTGTGAAACATGTCATTGGCACAACTATGCCACCAAGGCGGTTGCGCCCATGGTGCTTGGGCCCGTTCATTGCTGCTTGCAGCTATATTTAGGGCCCAAGCACCGTAGGGTGCGAAGGACCCTATTGTTATTGTAAAGATTATTATTATTAGGGCCCAAGCACCGTAGGGTGCGAAGGACCCTATTGTTATTGTAAAGATTATTATTATTATTATTATTATTATTATTATTATTATTATTCTTTTTTCTATATGCAAATGGGCCTTTTTGAGGTGCTTGCCATGCATAAAAAGTCTGGGCATTTTGCACACACATCAGAAATGAGGACCTTCAGGATCGATTAGATGCTCAGACCTGGGCGTGGCCGAGAGACTCCACAGCGCCCCCTATCGCATTGTCATCTATTGTGGGCAGGCACTTTGAGCTACCTTCACAAAATTTAGTAGGCATATAGCACTCCTCGGACCAAAAACATTTATAATTTGCATCTTATCAAATATACAAACAGGAAGTCAGCCATTTTGGATTTTGTGCGTTTTACATGTACTGCACTTTTAAGTACTCCTCCTTGGGGGTTCATCACATTCACACCACCTGTGGTCAGAATGGTCTCAGGATATTCATGATGCTAAATTGCCAGGATATTTTTGATAGCTCAAACGGGACGGTCCTGGGGAGGCGTAGAATTTTTATGTCACGCCGCGCCAACAGGAAGTGGCCGTAATTTCATGGTCTACATTGTCTGATCTGGCTGATATTTTAGAAATACGTTTACTGTTGGAGTATAATCACATCCATATCCCAAGAACGGGTCAATGTTATAGCGCCACCATCTGGCAACAAGAAGTGAGGTCTTTATCATATTTGTATGCCTTCCTGCTAGGTCATTCATCACATTCACACGAAATGTGGTCAGCATGATCTTAGGATAGTCATGACCATAAGCTGTGAAGGGATTTTTGATATCTCAAACGGTATGGAAATGGCGAGTCGTACAGTACACATATTGCGTGCAAAAAAATGACTTTTTTTTTGACATCGTCCGATCTGGCTGATATTTTACAAATATGTTCACTGTTGGAGTACAATATAAAATATATACATATCAATCGGGGCGTGGCTAGACAGCGCCCCCTATAATTATTATTCTCTTTTTTTTCAATGTATTTTGCATTTTTGAGGTTCTTGCCATGGATGCAAACTCACAGAATTTTGCACACACATGAGAAGTGTTGGCTGTCAGGATGTATCAGATGCTCAGACCTGGGCGTGGCCGAGGGACTCCACAGCGCCCCCTAATGCTTTGTCTTCCTTTGTGGACAGGCACTTTGAGCTACCTTCACCTAATTTGGTATGCATGTGGGCCTCCTCTGGACAAACACGTTTCTCATTCACATCAAATCAAATATGTGAACAGGAAGTCAGCCATTTTGAATTTTGTGCATTTTACACGTACTACACTTTTAAGTACTCCTCCTAGGGGGTTCATTGCATTCACACAAAATGTGGTCAAAGTGGTCTCAGGATAGTCATGATACTAATTCCAAAGGATATTTTTGATATCTCAAACGGTATGGTCATGGCGAGGCGTACAATTTTCATGTCACGCCGCGCCAACAGGAAGTAGCCATAAATTCATGGTCTACATTTTCTGATCTGGCTGATATTTTACAAATATGTTCACTGTTAGAATGTAATCACATCCATATACCAAGAAGAAATTAATGTTATAGCGCCACCATCTGGCAACGGAAGTGAGGTTTTTATCATGTTTGTATGCGTTCCTGCTAGGGTATTGATCACATTCACACCAAATGTAGTCATCATGATCTTAGAATAGTCCTGACCCTAAATGACGAAAGGATTTTTGATATCTCAAACGGTTTGGCAATGGCGAGGCGTATAATACACACGTTACGCCCAAAAACAGGAAGTGGGCTTAATTCCGTTCTACATCATCTGATCGGGCTGATATTTTACAAATATATTCACTTTTGGAGTGCAATCACATCCATATCCACATTCATCTGGGCGTGGCTACACAGCGCCCCCTATGGCTTTTTTCTAATATTGTGGACATATACTTTCACGTAAATGCACCACGTCTGGTAGGCATAAGGGTCTCCTCAAGACACACACATTTCTCATTTGCATCCCTTAACTTTTCCCAACAGGAAGTGAGCTATTTTGGATTTTGTGTGTTTTTAAGTGTTTTTTCACGTACCAAACTTTGAAATACTCTTCCTAGGGGGTTCATCACATTCACACAAAATGTGGTCAGCATGATATTATAGCCCTGACACACAACTATGAACTGATTTTTAATATCTTGGAATGGTATGGCTATGGTCAGCCTTAAAATTAACTTGTAATGCTGCCAAAACAGTTCATGTTTTAATACAATTATGTATTAAATAATTTCAAAAAGGTATTAAATTCTACATTGCCTGATTTTGAGGCTACAACTTTTCACATATGTTCATTGTTGGAGTGTCATCACATCCATTAAGCAATAATAGTTCACTATTTTCGCTGGAGACTCATTATATCCAGTCTTAAAACTTCAACGCAAGTCGCAAATGACTCTCCCATTTATAATACGCGACTGCCATCTACTGGCAAAAGTTGGTATTGCATATATCTTGCAATGACGTTCAATGTTATTTGGTTTAAAAAAAACCGTGTTGTAGCATTTTAAGGACTCAATACAAAACAGCTGTTCGGAAAGTTAGCTTGAAAACCAAGAAGCCTTATTAAGGAATTCGAGCCGTTTCTATTTGACTTCATTCGATTGAAGTGAATGCCGTAACCCAATTAAATGTAATTCGCGTCGGAATACACATAATAGCCTACACTGTCAACGTGAAATAAAACTATATAGAGGTTTAAATCGATCCTATATTGGAACATTTGTTATGATGGCTGGTGCAATGGGCATTTTCGGTACCGTTGACCATAATCGAATGCTAGCATTTATATCATTACACTGACCAAGTCCTGTTAAAAAGCACATTTTTGGTTCCTTTGTGGAAACAGTAAAGTTGTCTACACAATCTATTCTACTCACAGACTAACTGCGTCGCTGTAACTTCCCCCCATTTCTGATACGGGGATTCCATTTATTGGCAGAAAGTGGAACTTTTATATTTTTTTTCCTTCAAGTGATTTTTCAACGATATGTTTTTTTTTTTTTCTAGCGAGCCAGTAGGCATAACGATGTATGATTTACAGCTGCAGCCTACGTGACAAAATGTATTGACAACACCCAGCCCGACGTTTCTTTGCATCTATTTTCATTTTTGAATAGAATATCTGAAATAAATATTAAAGACATTTAATGACTGTCTTTAACTGGCAGGAGAGTAGCATATATTTAAAAGAGTCAAAAGTCAAAAAGAAACGTTAACGTTTGAGATGGCTCTGGTCGAACTCTGTGTTAACATGAGACCGTTATGTTCAACAAAGGTATGGGATGCAGGTCGTTGCGAGATGACGCGCATTGGCTAACAGCAGCCAGCCTGTCCACTGTCTGTGTGAGTCAAAAAACAGGTCAGCTACGTTTGTTTACATGAATAGAAAACTTTCAGTTAAATCGCCAGATATGTTAGTTTATTTTGCTTGTCATTAAACACGAATTAAGAGAACATACAATTTCGCGAGGAATTTTTGACTTAATATGAAAATACCGGATTGAGGGCAGAGACTTGGCATCTCCTTTAGATTTGGCTGAACAAATGCGTTTCAGGCAGCATAATTACCGGTGAAATGGAAAAGAATGATGCTGGCTAACTAGACGTTTAATGCAATATTATCCGACACTTAGGAGAGAAATTATTTAACCAAGATGAAAGGAAACATACAACTTTTGGCCAATAGATGGCGTACGTGTATAAGAGGGCAGTATAGCTTAATGGTTCAGACAGTGGATTAAGACATGCAAGGTCCGCAGTTCCATCCCCGGTGCGGCCACAATAAAGTTGAATACTTTCTTTACGCCAATGGTTTTATTTTGAGTGCATATTTATAACCGAATGACTTCTCAAGCGTAAATTGTGCCTCCCGCTGTAAAATCTATTGAAATTAATTCATCTCTGCTCTCCATACTGGACTGGAGCATATTATTACAATGTGCAAGCAAGAAGTAATTTTTGTTTCATTCTACATTGTCTGATGTGGCAGAAACTTCACACATGTTCATTTTTGGAGTGTAATCTCATCCAAATACCAAGAAAGGCTCAATGGCATAGCGCCACCATCTGGCAACAGGAAGTGGCTTTAATTTTACTTGACATCTTCCAATTTGGCTGAAAATGTACAAATATGTTAATTATTGGAGTGTAATCAAATCCATAAACCATACACGGCTCAATATTATAGCGCCACCATCTGGCAATAGGAAGTGAGGCTTATATCATTGATGCATTCCAATAGCAGCAGCAACATCTTCATTGATCAAAGGGGAATTCCTGTGCACACTATACGTTGTCCAGGAAGGTGATTATTTCCAAAGTGTGTACATATTGTGAAACATGTCATTGGCACAACTATGCCACCAAGGCGGTTGCGCCCATGGTGCTTGGGCCCGTTCATTGCTGCTTGCAGCTATATTTATTATTATTATTAGGGCCCAAGCACCGTAGGGTGCGAAGGACCCTATTGTTATTGTAAAGATTATTATTATTATTATTATTATTATTATTATTATTATTATTCTTTTTTCTATATGCAAATGGGCCTTTTTGAGGTGCTTGCCATGCATAAAAAGTCTGGGAATTTTGCACACACATCAGAAATGAGGACCTTCAGGATCGATTAGATGCTCAGACCTGGGTGTGGCCGAGAGACTCCACAGCGCCCCCTATCGCATTGTCATCTATTATGGGCAGACACTTTGAGCTACCTTCACAAAATTTAGTAGGCATATAGCACTCCTCGGACCAAAAACATTTATAATTTGCATCTAATCAAATATACAAACAGGAAGTCAGCCATTTTGGATTTTGTGCGTTTTACATGTACTGCACTTTTAAGTACTCCTCCTTGGGGGTTCATCACATTCACACCACCTGTGGTCAGAATGGTCTCAGGATATTCATGATGCTAAATTGCCAGGATATTTTTGATAGCTCAAACGGGACGGTCCTGGGGAGGCGTAGAATTTTTATGTCACGCCGCGCCAACAGGAAGTGGCCGTAATTTCATGGTCTACATTGTCTGATCTGGCTGATATTTTAGAAATTTGTTTATTGTTGGAGTGTAATCACATCCATATCCCAAGAACAGGTCAATATTATAGCGCCACCATCTGGCAATAGGAAGTGAGGTCTTTAACATATTTGTATGCATTCCTGCTAGGGCATTCAGCACATTCACACCAAATGCGGTCAGCATGATCTTAAGATAGTCCTTACGCTAAGTTGTGAAGGGATTTTTGATATCTCAAACGGTATGGAAATGGCGAGTCGTACAGTACACATATTGCGTGCAAAAAAATGACTTTTTTTTCGACATCGTCCGATCTGGCTGATATTTTACAAATATGTTCATTGTAGCAGTACAATATCAGATATATACATATCAATCGGGGCGTGGCTAGACAGCGCCCCCTATAATTATTATTCTGTTTTTTTTCAATGTATTTTGCATTTTTGAGGTGCTTGCCATGGATGGAAACTCACAGAATTTTGCACACACATGAGAAGTGTTGGCTGTCAGGATGTATCAGATGCTCAGACCTGGGCGTGGCCAAGGGACTCCACAGCGCCCCCTAATGCTTTGTCTTCTATTGTGGACAGGCACTTTGAGCTACCTTCACCTAATTTGGTCTGCATGTGGGGCTCCTCTGGACAAACACATTTCTCATTCGCATCGAATCAAATATGTAAACAGGAAGTCAGCCATTTTGAATTTTGTGCATTTTACACGTACTACACTTTTAAGTACTCCTCCTAGGGGGTTCATTGCATTCACACAATATGTGGTAAAAGTGGTCTCAGGATAGTCATAATACTAATTCCAAAGGATATTTTTGATATCTCAAACGGTATGGTCATGGCGAGGCGTACAATTTTCATGTCACGCCGCGCCAACAGGAAGTAGCCATAAATTCATGGTTTACATTGTCTGATCTGGCTGATATTTTACAAATATGTTCACTGTTCGAGTGTAATCACATTTAAATACCAAGAAGAAATCAATGTTATAGCGCCACCATCTGGCAACGGACGTGAGGTTTTTATCATGTTTGTATGCGTTCCTGCTAGGGTATTCATCACATTCACACCAAATGTAGTCATCATGATCTTAGAATAGTCCTGACCCTAAATGACGAAAGGATTTTTGATATCTCAAGCGGTTTGGCAATGGCGAGGCGTATAATACACACGTTACGCCCAAAAACAGGAAGTGGGCTTAATTCCGTTCTGCATCATCTGATCGGGCTGATATTTTACAAATATATTCACTTTTGGAGTGCAATCACATCCATATCCACATTCATCTGGGCGTGGCTACACAGCGCCCCCTATGGCTTTTTTCTAATATTGTGGACATATACTTTCACGTAAATGCACCACCTCTGGTAGGCATAAGGGTCTCCTCAAGACACACACATTTCTCATTTGCATCCCTTAACTTTTCCCAACAGGAAGTGAGCTATTTTGGATTTTGTGTGTTTTTAAGTGTTTTTTCACGTACCAAACTTTGAAATACTCTTCCTAGGGGGTTCATCACATTCACACAAAATGTGGTCAGCATGATATTATAGCCCTGACACACAACAATGAACTGATTTTTAATATCTTGGAATGGTATGGCTATGGTCAGCCTTAAAATTAACTTGTAATGCTGTCCAAACAGTTAATGTTTTAATACAATTATGTATTAAATAATTTCAAAAAGGTATTAAATTCTACATTGCCTGATTTTGAGGCTACAACTTTTCATATATGTTCATTGTTGGAGTGTCATCACATCCATTAAGCAATAATAGTTCACTATTTTCGCTGGAGACTCATTATATCCAGTCTTAAAACTTCAAGGCAAGTCGCAAATGACTCTCCCATTTCTAATACGCGACTGCCATCTACTGGCAAAACTTGGTATTGTTTCTCAAGTGATTTCTCAAATACAAGTTTTGTTTCTTTTTGCGAGCCAGTAACCATAACGATGTATGAGTAACAGCGGCAGTCTACGTGACAAAATGTACTGACAACACCCAGCCCACAGCAACGTTTTTTCTCATCCACCTTAATTATATGGATTGAATAACTAAAATAAAAGACAGGCTTTTACTGGCAGGAAAGTATCATATATTTCAAAGATTAACACATATAATGCATATCTTGCAATGACGTTCAATGTTATTTGGTTCATAAAAAACCGTGTTGTAGCATTTTAAGGACTCAATACAAAACAGCTGTTCGGAAAGTTAGCTTGAAAACCAAGAAGCCTTATTAAGGATTTCGAGCCGTTTCTATTTGACTTCATTCGATTGAAGTGAATGCCGTAACCCAATTAAATGTAATTCGCGTCGGAATACACATAATAGCCTACACTGTCAACGTGAAATAAAAATATATAGAGGTTTAAATCGATCCTATATTGGGACATTTGTTATGATGGCTGGTGCAACGGGCATTTTCGGTACCGTTGACCACAATCGAATGCTAGCATTTATATCATTACACTGACCAAGTCCTGTTAAAAAGCACATTTTTGGTTCCTTTGTGGAAACAGTGAAGTTGTCTACACAATCTATTCTACTCACAGACTAACTGCGTCGCTGTAACTTCCCCCCATTTCTGATACGGGGATTGCATTTATTGGCAGAAAGTGGAACTTTTATATTTTTCTTCCTTCAACTGATTTTTCAACGATAGGTTTTTGTTTTTTTTCTAGCGAGCCAGTAGGCATAACGATGTATGATTTACAGCTGCAGCCTACGTGACAAAATGTATTGACAACACCCAGCCCGACGTTTCTTTGCATCTATTTTCATTATATGAATAGAATATCTGAAATAAATATTAAAGACATTTAATGACTGTCTTTAACTGGCAGGAGAGTACCATATATTTAAAAGAGTCAAAAGTCAAAAAGAAACGTTAACGTTTGAGATGGCTCTGGTCGAACTCTGTGTTAACATGAGACCGTTATGTTCAACAAAGGTATGGCATGCAGGTCGTTGCGAGATGACGCGCATTGGCTAACAGCAGCCAGCCTGTCCACTGTCTGTGTGAGTCAAAAAACAGGTCAGCTACGTTTATTTACATGAATAGAAAACTTTCAGTTAAATCGCCAGATATGTTAGTTTATTTTGCTTGTCATTAAACACGAATTAAGAGAACATACAATTTCGTTAGGAATTTTTGACTTAATATGAAAATACCGGATTGAGGGCAGAGACTTGGCACCTCCTTTAGATTTGGCTGAACAAATGCGTTTCAGGCAGCATAATTACCGGTGAAATGGAAAAGAATGATGCTGGCTAACTCGACGTTTAATGCAATATTATCCGACACTTCATAGAGAAATTATTAAACCAAGATAAAAGGAGACATTTGGCCAATAGATGGCACCCGTGTATAAGCGGGCAGTATAGCGTAATGGTTAGGGCGGTGGATTAAGGCACGCAAATTCAGCCGTTCGATCCCCGCTGCAGCCACAATGAATTTGAATAGGTTCTTGAAGCCAATTGTTTTCATTTTGAGTGCATATTTATGGCCGAATGACTTCTCAAGCGTAAATTGTGCCTCCCCGTGTAAAAACTATGGAAATGAATTAATCTCTGCTCTCCATACAGGACTGTAGCATGTTATCACAATGTGCAAGCAAGAAGTAATTTTTGTTTCATTCTACATTGTCTGATGTGGCAGAAACTTCACACATGTTCATTTTTGGAGTGTAATCTCATCAATATACCAAGAAAGGCTCAATGGCATAGCGCCACCATCTGGCAACAGGAAGTGGCTTTAATTTTACTTGACAACTTCCAATTTGGCTGAAAATGTACAAATATGTTAATTATTGGAGTGTAATCAAATCCATAAACCATACACGGCTCAATATTATAGCGCCAGCATCTGGCAACAGGAAGTGGCTTTAATTTTACTCGACATCTTCCAATTTGGCTGAAAATGTACAAATATGTTCATTTTTGGAGTGAAATCAAATCCATAAACCATACACAGCTCAATATTATAGCGCCACCTTCTGGCAATAGGAAGTGAGGCTTATATCATTGATGCATTCCAATAGCAGCAGCAACATCTTCATTGATCAAAGGGGAATTCCTGTGCACACTATTCGTTGTCCAGGAAGGTGATTATTTCCAAAGTGTGTACATATTGTGAAACATGTCATTGGCACAACTGTGCCACCAAGGCGGTTGCGCCCATGGTGCTTGGGCCCGTTCATTGCTGCTTGCAGCTATATTTATTATTATTATTCTTTTTTCTATATGCAAATGGGCCTTTTTGAGGTGCTTGCCATGCATAAAAAGTCTGGGAATTTTGCACACACATCAGAAATGAGGACCTTCATAATCGATTAGATGCTCAGACCTGGGCGTGGCCGAGGGACTCCACAGCGCCCCCTATTGCATTGTCATCTATTGTGGGCAGGCACTTTGAGCTACCTTCACCAAATTTAGTACGCATATAGCACTCCTGGGACCAAACACATTTCTAATTTGCATCTAATCAAATATACAAACAGGAAGTCAGCCATTTTGGATTTTGTGCGTTTTACACGTACTGCACTTTTAAGTACTCCTCCTAGGGGGTTCATCACATTCACACCACCTGTGGTCAGAATGGTCTCAGGATATTCATGATGCTAAATTGCCAGGATATTTTTGATAGCTCAAATGGGACAGTCATGGGGAGGAGTACAATTTTTATGTCACGCCGCGCCAACAGGAAGTGGCCGTAATTTCATGGTCTACATTGTCTGATCTGGCTGATATTTTAGAAATACGTTTATTGTTGGAGTATAATCACATCCATATCCCAAGAACGAGTCAATGTTATAGCGCCACCATCTGGCAACAGGAAGTGAGGTCTTTATCATATTTGTATGCCTTCCTGCTAGGGCATTCATCACATTCACACGAAATGTGGTCAGCATGATCTTAGGATAGTTATGACCATAAGTTGTGAAGGGATTTTTGATATCTCAAACGGTATGGAAATGGCGAGTCGTACAGTACACATATTGCGTGCAAAAAAAAGACTTTTTTTTCGACATCGTCCGATCTGGCTGATATTTTATAAATATGTTCACTGTTGGAGTACAATATGAAATATATACATATCAATCGGGGCGTGGCTAGACAGCGCCCCCTATAATTATTATTCTCTTTTTTTTCAATGTATTTTGCATTTTTGAGGTGCTTGCCATGGATAAAAACTCACGGAATTTTGCACACACATGAGAAGTGTTGGTTCTCAGGAGCTATCAGATGCTCAGACCTGGGCGTGGCCGAGGGACTCCACAGCGCCCCCTAATGCTTTGTCTTCTATTGTGGACAGGCACTTTGAGCTACCTTCACCTAATTTGGTATGCATGTGGGCCTCCTCTGGAAAAACACATTTGTCATTCGCATCGAATCAAATATGTGAACAGGAAGTCAGCCATTTTGAATTTTGTGCATTTTACATGTACTACACTTTTAAGTACTCCTCCTAGGGGGTTCATTACATTCACACGAAATGTGGTGAAAGCGGTCTCAGGATAGTCATGATACTAATTCCAAAGGATATTTTTGATATCTCAAACGGTATGGTCATGGCGAGGCGTACAATTTTCATGTCACGCCGCGCCAACAGGAAGTAGCCATAAATTCATGGTCTACATTGTCTGATCTGGCTGATATTTTACAAATATGTTTACTGTTAGAGTGTAATCACATCCATATACCAAGAAGAAATCAATGTTATAGCGCCACCATCTGGCAACGGAAGTGAGGTTTTTATCATGTTTGTATGCGTTCCTGCTAGGGTATTCATCACATTCACACCAAATGTAGTCATCATGTTCTTAGAGTAGTCCTGACCCTAAATGACGAAAGGATTTTTGATATCTCAAACGGTTTGGCAATGGCGAGGCGTATAATACACACGTTACGCCCAAAAACAGGAAGTGGGCTTAATTCCGTTCTACATCATCTGATCGGGCTGATATTTTACAAATATATTCACTTTTGGAGTGCAATCACATCCATATCCACATTCATCTGGGCGTGGCTACACAGCGCCCCCTATGGCTTTTTTCTAATATTGTGGACATATACTTTCTCGTAAATGCACCACGTCTGGTAGGCATAAGGGTCTCCTCAAGACACACACATTTCTCATTTGCATCCCTTAACTTTTCCCAACAGGAAGTGAGCTATTTTGGATTTTGTGTGTTTTTAAGTGTTTTTTCACGTACCAAACTTTGAAATATTCTTCCTAGGGGGTTCATCACATTCACACAAAATGTGGTCAGCATGATATTATAGCCCTGACACACAACTATGAACTGATTTTTAATATCTTGGAATGGTATGGCTATGGTCAGCCTTAAAATTAACTTGTAATGCTGCCCAAACAGTTCATGTTTTAATACAATTATGTATTAAATAATTTCAAAAAGGTATTAAATTCTACATTGCCTGATTTTGAGGCTACAACTTTTCACATATGTTCATTGTTGGAGTGTCATCACATCCATTAAGCAATAATAGTTCACTATTTTCGCTGGAGACTCATTATATCCGGTCTTAAAACTTCAACGCAAGTCGCAAATGACTCTCCCATTTCTAATACGCGACTGCCATCTACTGGCAAAAGTTGGTATTGTTTCTCAAGTAATTCCTCAATGACAAGTTTTGTTTCTTTTTGCGAGCCAGTAACCATAACGATGTATGAGTAACAGCGGCAGCCTACGTGACAAAATGTACTGACAACACCCAGCCCACAGCAACGTTTTTTCTCATCTACCTTAATTATATGGATTGAATAACTAAAATAAAAGACAGGCTTTTACTGGTAGGAAAGTAGCATATATTTCAAAGATTAACACATATAATGCATATCTTGCAATGACGTTCAATGTTATTTGGTTTAAAAAAAACCGTGTTGTAGCATTTTAAGGACTCAATACAAAACAGCTGTTCGGAAAGGTAGCTTGAAAACCAAGAAGCCTTATTAAGGAATTCGAGCCGTTTCTATTTGACTTCATTCGATTGAAGTGAATGCCGTAACCCAATTAAATGTAATTCGCGTCGGAATACACATAATAGCCTACACTGTCAACGTGAAATAAAAATATATAGAGGTTTAAATCGATCCTATATTGTGACATTTGTTTTGATGGCTGGTGCAACGCGCATTTTCGGTACCGTTGACCATAATCGAATGCTAGCATTTATATCATTAGACTGACCAAGTCCTGTTAAAAAGCACATTTTTGGTTCCTTTGTGGAAACAGTGAAGTTGTCTACACAATCTATTCTACTCACAGACTAACTGCGTCGCTGTAACTTCCCCCCATTTCTGATACGGGGATTCCATTTATTGGCAGAAAGTTGGACTTTTATATTTTTCTTCCTTCAAGTGATTTTTCAACGAAAGGTTTTTTTTTTTTTTCTAGCGAGCCAGTAGGCATAACGATGTATGATTTACAGCTGCAGCCTACGTGACAAAATGTATTGACAACACCCAGCCCGACGTTTCTTTGCATCTATTTTCATTATATGAATAGAATATCTGAAATAAATATTAAAGACATTTAATGACTGTCTTTAACTGGCAGGAGATTAGCATATATTTAAAAGAGTCAAAACTCAAAAAGAAACGTTAACGTTTGAGATGGCTCTGGTCGAACTCTGTGTTAACATGAGACCGTTATGTTCAACAAAGGTATGGCATGCAGGTCGTTGCGAGATGACACGCACGGGCTAACAGCAGCCAGCCTGTCCACTGTCTGTGTGAGTCAAAAAACCGGTCAGCTACGTTTGTTTACATGAATAGAAAACTTTCAGTTAAATCGCCAGATATGTTAGTTTATTTTGCTTGTCATTAAACACGAATTAAGAGAACATACAATTTCGCTAGGAATTTTTGACTTAATATGAAAATACCGGATTGAGGGCAGAGACTTGGCATCTCCTTTAGATTTGGCTGAACAAATGCGTTTCAGGCAGCATAATTACCGGTGAAATGGAAAAGAATGATGCTGGCTAACTCGACGTTTAATGCAATATTATCTGACTCTTCGGAGAGAAATTATTTAACCAGGATAAAAGGAAACATACAACTTTGGGCCAATAGATGGCGTACGTGTATAAGAGGGCAGTATAGCTTAATGGTTCAGACAGTGGATTAAGACATACAAGGTCCGCGGTTCCATCCCCGGTGCGGCCACAATAAAGTTGAATAGTTTCTTTACGCCAATGGTTTTATTTTGAGTGCATATTTATAACCGAATGACTTCTCGAGTGTAAATTGTGCCTCCCGCTGTAAAATCTATTGAAATGAATTCATCTCTGCTCTCCGTACAGGACTGGAGCATATTATTACAATGTGCAAGCAAGAAATAATTTTTGTTTCATTCTACATTGTCTGATGTGGCAGAAACTTCACACATGTTCATTTTTGGAGTGTAATCTCATCCATATACCAAGAAAGGCTCAATGGCATAGCGCCACCATCTGGCAAAAGGAAGTGGCTTTAATCTTACTTGACATCTTCCAATTTGGCTGAAAATGTAGAAATATGTTAATTATTGGAGTGTAATCAAATCCATAAACCACACACGGCTCAATATTATAGCGCCACCATCTGGCAACAGGAAGTGGCTTTAATTTTACTCGACATCTTCCAATTTGGCTGAAAATGTACAAATATGTTAATTTTTGGAGTGAAATCAAATCCAGAAACCATACACAGCTCAATATTATAGCGCCACCATCTGGCAATAGGAAGTGAGGCTTATATCATTGATGCATTCCAATAGCAGCAGCAACATCTTCATTGATCAAAGGGGAATTCCTGTGCACACTATTCGTTGTCCAGGAAGGTGATTATTTCCAAAGTGTGTACATATTGTGAAACATGTCATTGGCACAACTGTGCTACCAAGGCGGTTGCGCCCATGGTGCTTGGGCCCGTTCATTGCTGCTTGCAGCTATATTTATTATTATTATTCTTTTTCTTCAGGCAAATGGGCTTTTTTGAGGGCCTTGCCATGCGTAAAAAGTCTTGACATTTTGCACACACATCAGAAGTGGTTGCTGTCAGGAGCTCTCAGATGCTCAGACCTGGGCGTGGCCGAGGGACTCCACAGCGCCCCCTATCGCATTGTCTTCTATTGTGGGCAGGCACTTTGAGCTACCTGCACCTAATTTGGTGGCCAAATAACGCTCCTCGGTCCAAACACATTTCTCATTCGGATCTAATCAAATATCCAAACAGGAAGTCAGCCATTTTGGATTTTCTGAGTTTTACACGTACTACACTTTTAAGTACTCCTCCTAGGGGGTTCATCGCATTCACACCAACTGTGGTCAGAATGGTCTCAGGATAGTCATGATGCTAAATTGCCAGGATATTTTTGATAGCTCAAACGGGACGGTCATGGGGAGGAGTACAATTTTTATGTCACGCCGCGCCAAAAGGAAGTGGCCATAATTTCATGGTCTACATTGTCTGATCTGGCTGATATTTTAGAAATTTGTTTATTGTTGGAGTGTAATCACATCCATATCCCAAGAACAGGTCAATGTTATAGCGCCACCATCTGGCAATAGGAAGTGAGGTCTTTAACATATTTGTATGCATTCCTGCTAGGGCATTCAGCACATTCACACCAAATGCGGTCAGCATGATCTTAAGATAGTCCTTACGCTAAGTTGTGAAGGGATTTTTGATATCTCAAAAGGTATGGAAATGGCGAGTCGTACAGTACACATATTGCGTGCAAAAAAATGACTTTTTTTTCGACATCGTCCGATCTGGCTGATATTTTACAAATATGTTCACTGTTGGAGTACAATATGAAATATATACATATCAATCGGGGCGTGGCTAGACAGCGCCCCCTATAATTATTATTCTTTTTTTTTTCAATGTATTTTGCATTTTTGAGGTGCTTGCCATGGATGGAAACTCACAGAATTTTGCACACACATGAGAAGTGTTGGCTGTCAGGATGTATCAGATGCTCAGACCTGGGCGTGGCAAAGGGACTCCACAGCGCCCCCTAATGCTTTGTCTTCTATTGTGGACAGGCACTTTGAGCTACCTTCACCTAATTTGGTATGCATGTGGGGCTCCTCTGGACAAACACATTTCTCATTCGCATCGAATCAAATATGTAAACAGGAAGTCAGCCATTTTGAATTTTGTGCATTTTACACGTACTACACTTTTAAGTACTCCTCATAGGGGGTTCATTGCATTCACACGAAATGTGGTCAAAGTGGTCTCAGGATAGTCATGATACTAATTCCAAAGGATATTTTTGATATCTCAAACGGTATGGTCATGGCCAGGCGTACAATTTTCATGTCACGCCGCGCCAACAGGAAGTTGCCATAAATTCATGGTCTACATTGTCTGATCTGGCTGATATTTTAAGAATATGTTCACTGTTAGAGTGTAATCACATCCAAATACCAAGAAGAAATCAATGTTATAGCGCCACCATCTGGCAACAGACGTGAGGTTTTTATCATGTTTGTATGCGTTCCTGCTAAGGTATTCATCACATTCACACCAAATGTAGTCATCATGATCTTAGAATAGTCCTGACCCTAAATGACGAAAGGATTTTTGATATCTCAAACGGTTTGGCAATGGCGAGGCGTATAATACACACGTTACGCCCAAAAACAGGAAGTGGGCTTAATTCCGTTCTACATCATCTGATCGGGCTGATATTTTACAAATATATTCACTTTTGGAGTGCAATCACATCCATATCCACATTCATCTGGGCGTGGCTACACAGCGCCCCCTATGGCTTTTTTCTAATATTGTGGACATATACTTTCACGTAAATGCACCACGTCTGGTAGGCATAAGGGTCTCCTCAAGACACACACATTTCTCATTTGCATCCCTTAACTTTTCCCAACAGGAAGTGAGCTATTTTGGATTTTGTGTGTTTTTAAGTGTTTTTTCACGTACCAAACTTTGAAATACTCTTCCTAGGGGGTTCATCACATTCACACAAAATGTGGTCAGCAAGATGTTATAGCCCTGACATACAACTATGAACTGATTTTTAATATCTTGGAATGGTATGGCTATGGTCAGCCTTAAAATTAACTTGTAATGCTGCCCAAACAGGAAAATTATGTATTAAATCATTTCAAAAAGGTATTAAATTCTACATTGCCTGATTTTGAGGCTACAACTTTTCACATATGTTCATTGTTGGAGTGTCATCACATCCATTAAGCAATAATAGTTCACTATTTTCGCTGGAGACTCATTATATCCAGTCTTAAAACTTCAACGCAAGTCGCAACTGACTCTCCCATTTCTAATACGCGACTGCCATCTATTGGCAAAAAAAAAATATTGTTTCTCGTATTCTGGGATAAAGTGATTTCTCAACGACAGGTTTTATTAATTTTTGCGAGCCAGTAACCATAACGATGTATGAGTAACAACGGCAGCCTACGTGACTAAATGTACTGACAACACCCAGCCCACAGCAACGTTTTTTCTCATCTACCTTAATTAACTCGATTGAATAACTAAAATAAAAAACAGGCTTTTACTGGCAGGAAAGTATCATATATGTAAAAGATTAACACATATAATGCATATATTGAATTGACGTTAAATGGTGTTAAAAAATCGTATTGTAGCATTTTAAGGACTCAATACAAAACGGCTGTTCGGAAAGTTAGTTTGAAAACCAAGAAGCCTTATTAAGGAATTCGAGCCGTTTCTATTTGACTTCATTCGATTGAAGTGAATGCCGTAACCCAATTAGTAATTCGCGTCGGAATACACATAATGGCCTACACTATCAACGTGAAATAAAAATATATAGAGGTTTAAATCGATCCTATATTGGGACTTTTGTTATGATGGCTGGTGCAACGGGCATATGGTCAGCCTTAAAATTAACTTGTAATGCTGCCCAAACAGGAAAAATATGTATTAAATCATTTCAAAAAGGTATTTAATTCTACATTGCCTGATTTTGAGGCTACAACTTTTCACATCTGTTCATTGTTGGAGTGTCATCACATCCATTAAGCAATAATAGTTCACGATTTTCGCTGGAGACTCATTATATCCAGTCTTAAAACTTCAACGCAAGTCGCAACTGACTCTCCCATTTCTAATACGCGACTTCCATCTATTGGCAAAAAAAAGGTATTGTTTCTCGTATTCTGGGATAAAGTGATTTCTCAACGACAGGTTTTATTAATTTTTGCGAGCCAGTAACCATAACGATGTATGAGTAACAGCGGCAGCCTACGTGACTAAATGTACTGACAACACCCAGCCCACAGCAACGTTTTTTCTCATCTACCTTAACTCGATTGAATAACTAAAATATAAAACAGGCTTTTACTGGCAGGAAAGTATCATATATGTAAAAGATTAACACATATAATGCATATATTGCATTGACGTTAAATGGTGTTAAAAAATCGTATTGTAGCATTTTAAGGACTCAATACAAAACGGCTGTTCGGAAAGTTAGTTTGAAAACCAAGAAGCCTTATTAAGGAATTCGAGCCGTTTCTATTTGACTTCATTCGATTGAAGTGAATGCCATAACCCAATTAGTAATTCGCGTCGGAATACACATAATAGCCTACACTGTCAACGTGAAATAAAAATATATAGAGGTTTAAATCGATCCTATATTGGGACTTTTGTTATGATGGCTGGTGCAACGGGCATTTTCGGTAATGTTGACCATAATCGAATGCTAGCATTTATATCATTACACTGACCAAGTACCGTTAAAAAGCATATTTTAAGCTCCCTTCTGGAAACAGTGAAGTTGTCTACACGGTCTACTCTAATCACAGACTAACTGCGTCGCTGTAACTTCCCCCATTTCTGATACGGGGATTCCATTCATTGGCAAAAAATGGTACTTTCATTTTTTTCTTCCTTCAAGTGATTTTTCAACGATAGGTTTTTTTATTTTTATAGCGTGCCAGTATGCATAACGATGTATGATTTACAGCTGCAGCCTACGTGACAAAATGTAATGACAACACCCAGCCCGACGTTTCTTTGCATCTATTTTCATTATATGAATTGAATAACTAAAATAAATATTAAACACATTTAAAGACTTAAAGACAGGCTTTAACTGGCACGAAAGTATCATATATTTAAAACATGAACACATGAAGTCAAAAAGAAACGTCAGCATATGAGGTGTCTCTGCTCGAACGCTGTGTTAACATGAGACCGTTATGTTCAACAAAGGTATCGCATGCAGGTCGTTGCCAGATGACACGCACGGGGTAACAGCAGCCAACCTGTCCACTGTTTGTGTGAGTCAAAAAACAGGTAAACTACGTTGGTTTACATGAATATAAAACTTTCAGTTAAATCGCCAGCTATGTTAGTTTATTAGATTGTCATTAAACACGAATTAAGAGAAGATACAATTTCGCTAGGAATGGTAACTTAATATGAAAATACTGTATTGAG
Organism: Conger conger; assembly: GCF_963514075.1. NCBI lineage: Eukaryota > Metazoa > Chordata > Actinopteri > Anguilliformes > Congridae > Conger > Conger conger. The sequence continues at coordinate 33,034,244 of NC_083761.1, forward strand.
GGCAGAGAGTTGGCATCTCTTTTAGATTTGGCTGAACAAATTCGTTTCAGGCAGCATAATTACCGGTGAAATGGAAAAGAATGATGCTGGCTAACTAGACGTTTCATGCAATATTATCCGACACTTAGGAGAGAAATTATTTAACCAAGATAAAAGGAAACACACAACTTTTGGCCAATAGATGGCACCCGTGTATCAGCGTGCAGTGCAGCGTAATGGTTCGGGCGGTGGATTAAGGCACGCAAATTCAGCGGTTCCATCCCCGGTGCAGCCACAATAAAATTGAACAGTTTCTTGAAGGTAATGGTTTTATTTTGAGTACATATCTATAGCCTAATGACTTTTCAAGCATAAATTGTGCCTCCCCGTGTAAAAACTATGGAAATTAATTAATCTCTGCTCTCCATACAGTACTGTAGCATGTTCTCACAATGTTCAAGCTAGAAGTTATTTTTGTTTCATTCTACATTGTCTCATGTGGCTGAAACTTCACTCATGTTCATTTTTGGAATGTAATCTCATCCATATCCCAATAAAGGCTCAATGGCATAGCACCACCTCCTGGGAACAGGAAGTGTGGCTTCATTTCATTTCACATCGTCTGATTTTGCTGACGCTTTAGAGCAGGGGTCACCAACCTTTTTGAAACTGAGAGCTACTTCATGGGTACTGAGTCATACTAAGCGCTACCAGTTTCTTTTGTCACGTGCACAATACTGACCTTTGAACTAGAGTAGGTCAGAGTTCACCTAAACTTTTCAACTTCATGGATAGTAAACATATTTTTAAGATATTGTCATTTTTAAATCTATATAAATGCAAGTGTGATTAAAAATAAATAGCAACAGAATAAAATTAAATTTTAGATGCAGCTCACTAGTGAGTTGTGCTATTTTTAGAACAGGCCTGCGGGCGGCTCATGTGGTCCTTGGGGGCGACCTGGTGCCCGCGGGCACCGTGTTGGTGACCCCTGCTTTAGAGATATGTTCCATGTTGGATTATAATCACATCCATGTTCCAATAAATGCTCAATGTCACATCGCCACCTGCTGGCAACGGGAAGTGGCTTAAATTTTACTTGACATCTTCCAATTTGGCTGAAAATGTACAAATAGGTTTATTATTGGAGTGTAATCAAATTCAAAAACCATACACGGCTCAATATTATAGCGCCACCATCTGGCAATAGGAAGTGAGGCTTATATCATTGATGCATTTCAATAGCAGCAGAAACATCTTCATTGATCAAAGGGGAATTCCTGTGCACACTATATGTTGTCCAGGAAGGTGATTATTTCCAAAGTGTGTACATATTGTGAAACATGTCATTGTCACAACTATGCCACCAAGGCGGTTGCGCCCATGGTGCTTGGGCCCGTTCATTGCTGCTTGCAGCTATATTTAGGGCCCAAGCACCGTAGGGTGCGAAGGACCCTATTGTTATTGGAAGGATTATTATTATTATTATTATTATTATTATTATTATTATTATTATTATTATTAGGGCCCAAGCACCGTAGGGTGCGAAGGACCCTATTGTTATTGGAAGGATTATTATTATTATTATTATTATTATTATTATTATTATTATTATTATTCTTTTTTTTTCAATGTTTTGTGCATTTTTGAGGTGCTTGCCGTGAATGAAAACTCACAGAATTTTGCACACACATCAGAAGTGGTGGCTGTCAGGATCTCTCAGATGCTCAGATCTGGGCGTCGCTGAGGGACTCCACAGCGCCCCCTATCGCATTGTTTTCTATTGTGGGCAGGCACTTTGAGCTACCTGCACCTCATTTAGCCTGCATATAGCACTTCTCAGGCCAAACACATTTCTAATTCACATCTAATCAAATATGCAAACAGGAAGTCAGCCATTTTGGATTTTGTGCGTTTTACACGTACTACACTTTTAAGTACTCCTCCTAGGGGGTTCATCGCATTCACACCAACTGTGGTCAGAATGGTCTCAGGATAGTCATGATACTAAATTGCCAGGATATTTTTGATAGCTCAAACGGGACAGTCATGGGGAGGAGTACAATTTTTATGTCACGCCACGCCAACAGGAAGTGGCCGTAATTTCAGGGTCTACATCGTCTGATCTGGCTGATATTTCAGAAATACGTTTATTGTTGGAGTATAATCACATCCATATTCCAAGAACGGGTCAATGTTATAGCGCCACCATCTGGCAACAGGAAGTGAGGTCTTTATCATATTTGTATGCCTTCCTGCTATGGCATTCATCACATTCACACGAAATGTGGTCAGCATGATCTTAGGATAGTCATGACCATAAGCTGTGAAGGGATTTTTGATATCTCAAAAGGTATGGAAATGGCGAGTCGTACAGTACACATATTGCGTGCAAAAAAATGACTTTTTTTCCGACATCGTCCGATCTGGCTGATATTTTACAAATATGTTCACTGTTGGAGTACAATATTAAATATATACATATCAATCGGGGCGTGGCTAGACAGCGCCCCCTGTAATTATTATTCTCTTTTTTTTCAATGTATTTTACATTTTTGAGGTGCTTGCCATGGATGAAAACTCACAGAATTTTGCACACACATGAGAAGTGTTGGCTGTCAGGATGTATCAGATGCTCAGACCTGGGCGTGGCCGAGGGACTCCACAGCGCCCCCTAATGCTTTGTCTTCTATTGTGGACAGGCACTTTGAGCTACCTTCACCTAATTTGGTACGCATGTGGGGCTCCTCTGGACAAACACATTTCTCATTCGCATCGAATCAAATATGTAAATAGGAAGTCAGCCATTTTGAATTTTGTGCATTTTACACGTACTACACTTTTAAGTACTCCTCCTAGGGGGTTCATTGCATTCACACAAAATGTGGTCAAAGTGGTCTCAGGATAGTCATGATACTAATTCCAAAGGATATTTTTGATATCTCAAACGGTATGGTCATGGCGAGGCGTACAATTTTCATGTCACGTCGCGCCAACAGGAAGTTGCCATAAATTCATGGTCTACATTGTCTGATCTGGCTGATATTTTACAAATATGTTCACTGTTAGAGTGTAATCACATCCAAATACCAAGAAGAAATCAATGTTATAGCGCCACCATCTGGCAACGGACGTGAGGTTTTTATCATGTTTGTATGCGTTCCTGCTAAGGTATTCATCACATTCACACCAAATGTAGTCATCATGATCTTAGAATAGTCCTGACCCTAAATGACGAAAGGATTTTTGATATCTCAAATGGTTTGGCAATGGCGAGGCGTATAATACACACGTTACGCCCAAAAACAGGAAGTGGGCTTAATTCCGTTCTACATCATCTGATCGGGCTGATATTTTACAAATATATTCACTTTTGGAGTGCAATCACATCCATATCCACATTCATCTGGGCGTGGCTACACAGCGCCCCCTATGGCTTTTTTCTAATATTGTGGACATATACTTTCACGTAAATGCACCACGTCTGGTAGGCATAAGGGTCTCCTCAAGACACACACATTTCTCATTTGCATCCCTTAACTTTTCCCAACAGGAAGTGAGCTATTTTGGATTTTGTGTGTTTTTAAGTGTTTTTTCACGTACCAAACTTTGAAATACTCTTCCTAGGGGGTTCATCACATTCACACAAAATGTGGTCAGCAAGATGTTATAGCCCTGACATACAACTATGAACTGATTTTTAATATCTTGGAATGGTATGGCTATGGTCAGCCTTAAAATTAACTTGTAATGCTGCCCAAACAGGAAAATTATGTATTAAATCATTTCAAAAAGGTATTAAATTCTACATTGCCTGATTTTGAGGCTACAACTTTTCACATATGTTCATTGTTGGAGTGTCATCACATCCATTAAGCAATAATAGTTCACGATTTTCGCTGGAGACTCATTATATCCAGTCTTAAAACTTCAACGCAAGTCGCAACTGACTCTCCCATTTCTAATACGCGACTGCCATCTCTTGGCAAAAAAAAGGTATTGTTTCTCGTATTCTGGGATAAAGTGATTTCTCAACGACAGGTTTTATTAATTTTTGCGAGCCAGTAACCATAACGATGTATGAGTAACAGCGGCAGCCTACGTGACTAAATGTACTGACAACACCCAGCCCACAGCAACGTTTTTTCTCATCTACCTTAATTAACTCGATTGAATAACTAAAATAAAAAACAGGCTTTTACTGGCAGGAAAGTATCATATATGTAAAAGATTAACACATATAATGCATATATTGCATTGACGTTAAATGGTGTTAAAAAATCGTATTGTAGAATTTTAAGGACTCAATACAAAACGGCTGTTCGGAAAGTTAGTTTGAAAACCAAGAAGCCTTATTAAGGAATTCGAGCCGTTTCTATTTGACTTCATTCGATTGAAGTGAATGCCGTAACCCAATTAGTAATTCGCGTCGGAATACACATAATAGCCTACACTATCAACGTGAAATAAAAATATATAGAGGTTTAAATCGATCCTATATTGGGACTTTTGTTATGATGGCTGGTGCAACGGGCATATGGTCAGCCTTAAAATTAACTTGTAATGCTGCCCAAACAGGAAAATTATGTATTAAATCATTTCAAAAATGTATTAAATTCTACATTGCCTGATTTTGAGGCTACAACTTTTCACATCTGTTCATTGTTGGAGTGTCATCACATCCATTAAGCAATAATAGTTCACGATTTTCGCTGGAGACTCATTATATCCAGTCTTAAAACTTCAACGCAAGTCGCAACTGACTCTCCCATTTCTAATACGCGACTTCCATCTATTGGCAAAAAAAAGGTATTGTTTCTCGTATTCTGGGATAAAGTGATTTCTCAACGACAGGTTTTATTAATTTTTGCGAGCCAGTAACCATAACGATGTATGAGTAACAGCGGCAGCCTACGTGACTAAATGTACTGAAAACACCCAGCCCACAGCAACGTTTTTTCTCATCTATCTTAATTAACTCGATTGAATAACTAAAATATAAAACAGGCTTTTACTGGCAGGGAAGTATCATATATGTAAAAGATTAACACATATAATGCATATATTGCATTGACGTTAAATGGTGTTAAAAAATCGTATTGTAGCATTTTAAGGACTCAATACAAAACGGCTGTTCGGAAAGTTAGTTTGAAAACCAAGAAGCCTTATTAAGGAATTCGAGCCGTTTCTATTTGACTTCATTCGATTGAAGTGAATGCCATAACCCAATTAGTAATTCGCGTCGGAATACACATAATAGCCTACACTGTCAACGTGAAATAAAAATATATAGAGGTTTAAATCGATCCTATATTGGGACTTTTGTTATGATGGCTGGTGCAACGGGCATTTTCGGTAATGTTGACCATAATCGAATGCTAGCATTTATATCATTACACTGACCAAGTACCGTTAAAAAGCATATTTTAAGCTCCCTTCTGGAAACAGTGAAGTTGTCTACACGGTCTACTCTAATCACAGACTAACTGCGTCGCTGTAACTTCCCCCATTTCTGATACGGGGATTCCATTCATTGGCAAAAAATGGTACTTTCATTTTTTTCTTCCTTCAAGTGATTTTTCAACGATAGGTTTTTTTATTTTTATAGCGTGCCAGTATGCATAACGATGTATGATTTACAGCTGCAGCCTACGTGACAAAATGTAATGACAACACCCAGCCCGACGTTTCTTTGCATCTATTTTCATTATATGAATTGAATAACTAAAATAAATATTAAACACATTTAAAGACTTAAAGACAGGCTTTAACTGGCACGAAAGTATCATATATATAAAACATGAACACATGAAGTCAAAAAGAAACGTCAGCCTTTGAGGTGTCTCTGCTCGAACGCTGTGTTAACATGAGACCGTTATGTTCAACAAAGGTATCGCATGCAGGTCGTTGCCAGATGACACGCACGGGGTAACAGCAGCCAACCTGTCCACTGTTTGTGTGAGTCAAAAAACAGGTCAACTACGTTGGTTTACATGAATATAAAACTTTCAGTTAAATCGCCAGCTATGTTAGTTTATTAGATTGTCATTAAACACGAATTAAGAGAAGATACAATTTCGCTAGGAATGGTAACTTAATATGAAAATACTGTATTGAGGGCAGAGAGTTGGCATCTCTTTTAGATTTGGCTGAACAAATGCGTTTCAGGCAGCATAATTACCGGTGAAATGGAAAAGAATGATGCTGGCTAACTAGACGTTTCATGCAATATTATCCGACACTTCGGAGAGAAATTATTTAACCAAGATAAAAGGAAACATACAACTTTTGGCCAATAGATGGCACCCGTGTATCAGCGTGCAGTGCAGCGTAATGGTTCGGGCGGTGGATTAAGGCACGCAAATTCAGCGGTTCCATCCCCGGTGCAGCCACAATAAAATTGAACAGTTTCTTGAAGGTAATGGTTTTATTTTGAGTACATATCTATAGCCTAATGACTTTTCAAGCATAAATTGTGCCTCCCCGTGTAAAAACTATGGAAATTAATTAATCTCTGCTCTCCATACAGGACTGTAGCATGTTCTCACAATGTTCAAGCTAGAAGTTATTTTTGTTTCATTCTACATTGTCTCATGTGGCTGAAACTTCACTCATGTTCATTTTTGGAATGTAATCTCATCCATATCCCAATAAAGGCTCAATGGCATAGTACCACCTCCTGGGAACAGGAAGTGTGGCTTCATTTCATTTCACATCGTCTGATTTTGCTGACGCTTTAGAGCAGGGGTCACCAACCTTTTTGAAACTGAGAGCTACTTCATGGGTACTGAGTCATACTAAGCGCTACCAGTTTCTTTTGTCACGTGCACAATACTGACCTTTGAACTAGAGTAGGTCAGAGTTCACCTAAACTTTTCAACTTCATGGATAGTAAACATATTTTTAAGATATTGTCATTTTTAAATCTATATAAATGCAAGTGTGATTAAAAATAAATAGCAACAGAATAAAATTAAATTTTAGATGCAGCTCACTAGTGAGTTGTGCTATTTTTAGAACAGGCCTGCGGGCGACTCATGTGGTCCTTGGGGGCGACCTGGTGCCCGCGGGCACCGTGTTGGTGACCCCTGCTTTAGAGATATGTTCCATGTTGGATTATAATCACATCCATGTTCCAATAAATGCTCAATGTCACATCGCCACCTGCTGGCAACAGGAAGCGGCCTTAATTTCACTCAACATCTTCTGATGTGGCTTAGAATTTAGAAATAGGTTTATTATTGGAGTGTAATCAAATTCAAAAACCATACATGGTTCAATATTATAGCGCCAGCATCTGGCAACAGGAAGTGAGGCTTATATCATTGATGCATTCCAATAGCAGCACCAACATCTTCATTGATCAAAGGGGAATTCCTGTGCACACTATACGTTGTCCAGGAAGGTGATTATTTCCAAAGTGTGTACATGTTGTGAAACATGTCATTGGCACAACTATGCCACCAAGGCGGATGCGCCCATGGTGCTTGGGCCCGTTCATTGCTGCTTGCAGCTATATTTAGGGCCCAAGCACCGTAGGGTGCGAAGGACCCTATTGTTATTGGAAGGATTATTATTATTATTATTATTATTATTATTATTATTATTCTTTTTCTTCAGGCAAATGGGCTTTTTTGAGGGCCTTGCCATGCGTAAAAAGTCTTGACATTTTGCACACACATCAGAAGTGGTTGCTGTCAGGAGCTCTCAGATGCTCAGACCTGGGCGTGGCCGAGGGACTCCACAGCGCCCCCTATCGCATTGTCTTCTATTGTGGGCAGGCACTTTGAGCTACCTGCACCTAATTTGGTGGCCATATAGCGCTCCTCGGTCCAAACACATTTCTCATTCGGATCTAATCAAATATCCAAACAGGAAGTCAGCCATTTTGGATTTTCTGAGTTTTACACGTACTACACTTTTAAGTACTCCTCCTAGGGGGTTCATCGCATTCACACCACCTGTGGTCAGAATGGTCTCAGGATAGTCATGATGCTAAATTGCCAGGATATTTTTGATAGCTCAAACGGGACGGTCATGGGGAGGAGTACAATTTTTATGTCACGCCGCGCCAACAGGAAGTGGCCATAATTTCATGGTCTACATTGTCTGATCTGGCTGATATTTTAGAACTTTGTTTATTGTTGGACTACAATCACATGCATATCCCAAGAACAGGTCAATGTTATAGCGCCACCATCTGGCAACAGGAAGTGTGGTCTTTAACATATTTGTATGCATTCCTGCTAGGGCATTCAGCACATTCACACCAAATGCGGTCAGCATGATCTTAAGATAGTCCTTACGCTAAGTTGTGAAGGGATTTTTGATATCTCAAACGGTATGGAAATGGCGAGTCGTACAGTACACATATTGCGTGCAAAAAAATGACTTTTTTTTCGACATCGTCCGATCTGGCTGATATTTTACAAATATGTTCACTGTAGCACTACAATATCAGATATATACATATCAATCAGGGCGTGGCTAGACAGCGCCCCCTATAATTATTATTCTCTTTTTTTTCAATGTATTTTGCATTTTTGAGGTGCTTGCCATGGATGGAAACTCACAGAATTTTGCACACACATGAGAAGTGTTGGCTGTCAGGATGTATCAGATGCTCAGACCTGGGCGTGGCCAAGGGACTCCACAGCGCCCCCTAATGCTTTGTCTTCTATTGTGGACAGGCACTTTGAGCTACCTTCACCTAATTTGGTACGCATGTGGGGCTCCTCTGGACAAACACATTTCTCATTCGCATCGAATCAAATATGTAAACAGGAAGTCAGCCATTTTGAATTTTGTGCATTTTACACGTACTACACTTTTAAGTACTCCTCCTAGGGGGTTCATTGCATTCACACGAAATGTGGTCAAAGTGGTCTCAGGATAGTCATGATACTAATTCCACAGGATATTTTTGATATCTCAAACGGTATGGTCATGGCGAGGCGTACAATTTTCATGTCACGCCGCGCCAACAGGAAGTTGCCATTAATTCATGGTCTACATTGTCTGATCTGGCTGATATTTTACAAATATGTTCACTGTTAGAGTGTAATCACATCCAAATACCAAGAAGAAATCAATGTTATAGCGCCACCATCTGGCAACGGACGTGAGGTTTTTATCATGTTTGTATGCGTTCCTGCTAAGGTATTCATCACATTCACACCAAATGTAGTCATCATGATCTTAGAATAGTTCCGACCCTAAATGACGAAAGGATTTTTGATATCTCAAACGGTTTGGCAATGGCGAGGCGTATAATATACACGTTACGCCCAAAAACAGGAAGTGGGCTTAATTCCGTTCTATATCATCTGATCGGGCTGATATTTTACGAATATATTCACTTTTGGAGTGCAATCACATCCATATCCACATTCATCTGGGCGTGGCTACACAGCGCCCCCTATGGCTTTTTTCTAATATTGTGGACATATACTTTCACGTAAATGCACCACGTCTGGTAGGCATAAGGGTCTCCTCAAGACACACACATTTCTCATTTGCATCCCTTAACTTTTCCCTACAGGAAGTGAGCTATTTTGGATTTTGTGTGTTTTTAAGTGTTTTTTCACGTACCAAACTTTGAAATACTCTTCCTAGGGGGTTCATCACATTCACACAAAATGTGGTCAGCATGATATTATAGCCCTGACACACAACTATGAACTGATTTTTAATATCTTGGAATGGTATGGCTATGGTCAGCCTTAAAATTAACTTGAAATGCTGCCCAAACAGTTCATGTTTTAATACAATTATGTATTAAATAATTTCATAAAGGTATTAAATTCTACATTGCCTGATTTTGAGGCTACAACTTTTCACATATGTTCATTGTTGGAGTGTCATCACGTCCATTAAGCAATAATAGTTCACTATTTTCGCTGGAGACTCATTATATCCAGTCTTAAAACTTCAACGCAAGTCGCAAATGACTCTCCCATTTCTAATACGCGACTGCCATCTACTGGCAAAAGTTAGTATTGCATATATCTTGCAATGACGTTCAATGTTATTTGGTTTAAAAAAACCGTGTTGTAGCATTTTAAGGACTCAATACAAAACAGCTGTTCGGAAAGTTAGCTTGAAAATCAAGAAGCCTTATTAAGGAATTCGAGCCGTTTCTATTTGACTTCATTCGGTTGAAGTGAATGCCGTAACCCAATTAAATGTAATTCGCGTCCGAATACACATAATAGCCTACACTGTCAACGTGAAATAAAAATATATAGAGGTTTAAATCGATCCTATATTGGGACATTTGTTATGATGGCTGGTGCAACGGGCATTTTCGGTACCGTTGACCATAATCGAATGCTAGCATTTATATCATTACACTGACCAAGTCCTGTTAAAAAGCACATCACCTTTGTGGAAACAGTGAAGTTGTCTACACAATCTATTCTACTCACAGACTAACTGCGTCGCTGTAACTTCCCCCCATTTCTGATACGGGGATTCCATTTATTGGCAGAAAGTGGAACTTTTATATTTTTCTTCCTTCAAGTGATTTTTCAACGATAGGTTTTTGTTTTTTTTCTAGCGAGCCAGTAGGCATAACGATGTATGATTTACAGCTGCAGCCTACGTGACAAAATGTATTGACAACACCCAGCCCGACGTTTCTTTGCATCTATTTTCATTTTTGAATAGAATATCTGAAATAAATATTAAAGACATTTAATGACTGTCTTTAACTGGCAGGAGAGTAGCATATATTTAAAAGAGTCAAAAGTCAAAAAGAAACGTTAACGTTTGAGATGGCTGTGGTCCAACTCTGTGTTAACATGAGACCGTTATGTTCAACAAAGGTATGGCATGCAGGTCGTTGCGAGATGACGCGCATTGGCTAACAGCAGCCAGCCTGTCCACTGTCTGTGTGAGTCAAAAAAACAGGTCAGCTACGTTTGTTTACATGAATAGAAAACTTTCAGTTAAATCGCCAGATATGTTAGTTTATTTTGCTTGTCATTAAACACGAATTAAGAGAACATACAATTTCGCTAGGAATTTTTGACTTAATATGAAAATACCGGATTGAAGGCAGAGACTTGGCATCTCCTTTAGATTTGGCTGAACAAATGCGTTTCAGGCAGCATAATTACCGGTGAAATGGAAAAAAATGATGCTGGCTAACTCGACGTTTAATGCAATATTATCCGACACTTCGGAGAGAAATTATTTAACCAGGATTAAAGGAAACATACAACTTTTGGCCAATAGATAACGTACGTGTATAAGAGGGCAGTATAGCTTAATGGTTCAGACAGTGGATTAAGACATGCAAGGTCCGCGGTTCCATCCCCGGTGCGGCCACAATAAAGATGAATAGTTTCTTTACGCCAATGGTTCTATTTTGAGTGCATATTTATAACCGAATGACTTCTCAAGCGTAAATTGTGCCTCCCGCTGTAAAATCTATTGAAATTAATTCATCTCTGCTCTCCATACAGGACTGGAGCATATTATTACACTGTGCAAGCAAGAAGTAATTTTTGTTTCATTCTACATTGTCTGATGTGGCAGAAACTTCACACATGTTCATTTTTGGAGTGTAATCTCATCCATATACCAAGAAAGGCTCAATGGCATAGCGCCACCATCTGGCAACAGGAAGTGGCTTTAATTTTACTTGACATCTTCCAATTTGGCTGAAAATGGACAAATATGTTAATTATTGGAGTGTAATCAAATCCATGAACCATACACGGCTCAATATTATACCGCCACCATCTGGCAACAGGAAGTGGCTTAAATTTTACGTGACATCTTCCAATTTGGCTGAAAATGTACAAATATGTTAATTATTGGAGTGAAATCAAATCCATGAACCATACACGGCTCAATATTATAGCGCCACCATCTGGCAATAGGAAGTGAGGCTTATATCATTGATGCATTCCAATAGCAGCAGAAACATCTTCATTGATCAAAGGGGAATTCCTGTGAACACTATACGTTGTCCAGGAAGGTGATTATTTCCAAAGTGTGTACATATTGTGAAACATGTCATTGGCACAACTGTGCCACCAAGGCGGTTGCGCCCATGGTGCTTGGGCCCGTTCATTGCTGCTTGCAGCTATATTATTATTATTATTATTATTATTATTATTATTATTATTCTTTTTCATCAGGCAAATGGGCTTTTTTGAGGGCCTTGCCATGTGTAAAAAGTCTTGACATTTTGCGCACACATCAGAAGTGGTTGCTGTCAGGAGCTCTCAGATGCTCAGACCTGGGCGTGGCCGAGGGACTCCACAGCGCCCCCTATCGCATTGTCTTCTATTGTGGGCAGGCACTTTGAGCTACCTGCACCTAATTTGGTGGCCAAATAGCGCTCCTCGGTCCAAACACATTTCTCATTCGGATCTAATCAAATATCCAAACAGGAAGTCAGCCATTTTGGATTTTCTGAGTTTTACACGTACTACACTTTTAAGTACTCCTCCTAGGGGGTTCATCGCATTCACACCAACTGTGGTCAGAATGGTCTCAGGATAGTCATGATGCTAAATTGCCAGGATATTTTTGATAGCTCAAACGGGACAGTCACGGGGAGGATTACAATTTTTATGTCACGCCACGCCAACAGGAAGTGGCCATAATTTCATGGTCTACATTGTCTGATCTGGCTGATATTTTAGAAATTTGTTTATTGTTGGAGTGTAATCACATCCATATCCCAAGAACAGGTCAGTGTTATAGCGCCACCATCTGGCAATAGGAAGTGAGGTCTTTAACATATTTGTATGCCTTCCTGCTAGGGCATTCAGCACATTCACACCAAATGCGGTCAGCATGATCGTAAGATAGTCCTTACGCTAAGTTGTGAAGGGATTTTTGATATCTCAAACGGTATGGAAATGGCGAGTCGTACAGTACACATATTGCGTGCAAAAAAATGACTTTTTTTTCGACATCGTCCGATCTGGCTGATATTTTACAAATGTGTTCATTGTAGCAGTACAATATCAGATATATACATATCAATCGGGGCGTGGCTAGACAGCGCCCCCTATAATTATTATTCTCTTTTTTTTCAATGTATTTTGCATTTTTGAGGTGCTTGCCATGGATGGAAACTCACAGAATTTTGCACACACATGAGAAGTGTTGGCGGTCAGGATGTATCAGATGCTCAGACCTGGGCGTGGCCAAGGGACTCCACAGCGCCCCCTAATGCTTTGTCTTCTATTGTGGACAGGCACTTTGAGCTACCTTCACCTAATTTGGTATGCATGTGGCACTCCTCTGGACAAACACATTTCTCATTCGCATCGAATCAAATATGTAAACAGGAAGTCAGCCATTTTGAATTTTGTGCATTTTACACGTACTACACTTTTAAGTACTCCTCCTAGGGGGTTCATTGCATTCACACGAAATGTGATCAAATTGGTCTCAGGATAGTCATGATACTAATTCCAAAGGATATTTTTGATATCTCAAATGGTATGGTCATGGCGAGGCGTACAATTTTCATGTCACGCCGCGCCAACAGGAAGTTGCCATAAATTCATGGTCTACATTGTCTGATCTGGCTGATATTTTACAAATATGTTCACTGTTAGAGTGTAATCACATCCAAATACCAAGAAGAAATCAATGTTATAGCGCCACCATCTGGCAACGGAAGTGAGGTTTTTATCATGTTTGTATGCGTTCCTGCCAAGGTATTCATCACATTCACACCAAATGTAGTCATCATGATCTTAGAGTAGTCCTGACCCTAAATGACGAAAGGATTTTTGATATCTCAAACGGTTTGGCAATGGCGAGGCGTATAATACACACGTTACGCCCAAAAACAGGAAGTGGGCTTAATTCCGTTCTACATCATCTGATCGGGCTGATATTTTACAAATATATTCACTTTTGGAGTGCAATCACATCCATATCCACATTCATCTGGGCGTGGCTACACAGCGCCCCCTATGGCTTTTTTCTAATATTGTGGACATATACTTTCACGTAAATGCACCACGTCTGGTAGGCATAAGGGTCTCCTCAAGACACACACGTTTCTCATTTGCATCCCTTAACTTTTCCCAACAGGAAGTGAGCTATTTTGGATTTTGTGTGTTTTTATGTGTTTTTTCACGTACCAAACTTTGAAATACTCTTCCTAGGGGGTTCATCACATTCACACAAAATGTGGTCAGCATGATATTATAGCCCTGACACACAACTATGAACTGATTTTTAATATCTTGGAATGGTATGGCTATGGTCAGCCTTAAAATTAACTTGTAATGCTGCCCAAACAGTTCATGTTTTAATACAATTATGTATTAAATAATTTCAAAAAGGTATTAAATTCTACATTGCCTGATTTTGAGGCTACAACTTTTCATATATGTTCATTGTTGGAGTGTCATCACATCCATTAAGCAATAATAGTTCACTATTTTCGCTGGAGACTCATTATATCCAGTCTTAAAACTTCAAGGCAAGTCGCAAATGACTCTCCCATTTCTAATACGCGACTGCCATCTACTGGCAAAACTTGGTATTGTTTCTCAAGTGATTTCTCAAATACAAGTTTTGTTTCTTTTTGCGAGCCAGTAACCATAACGATGTATGAGTAACAGCGGCAGCCTACGTGACAAAATGTACTGACAACACCCAGCCCACAGCAACGTTTTTTCTCATCCACCTTAATTTTATGGATTGAATAACTAAAATAAAAGACAGGCTTTTACTGGCAGGAAAGTATCATATATTTCAAAGATTAACACATATAATGCATATCTTGCAATGACGTTCAATGTTATTTGGTTTATAAAAAACCGTGTTGTAGCATTTTAAGGACTCAATACAAAACAGCTGTTCGGAAAGTTAGCTTGAAAACCAAGAAGCCTTATTAAGGATTTCGAGCCGTTTCTATTTGACTTCATTCGGTTGAAGTGAATGCCGTAACCCAATTAAATGTAATTCGCGTCGGAATACACATAATAGCCTACACTGTCAACGTGAAATAAAAATATATAGAGGTTTAAATCGATCCTATATTGGGACATTTGTTATGATGGCTGGTGCAACGGGCATTTTCGGTACCGTTGACCATAATCGAATGCTAGCATTTATATCATTACACTGACCAAGTCCTGTTAAAAAGCACATTTTTGGTTCCTTTGTGGAAACAGTGAAGTTGTCTACACAATCTATTCTACTCACAGACTAACTGCGTCGCTGTAACTTCCCCCCATTTCTGATACGGGGATTCCATTTATTGGCAGAAAGTGGAACTTTTATATTTTTCTTCCTTCAACTGATTTTTCAACGATAGGTTTTTTTTTTTTTTCTAGCGAGCCAGTAGGCATAACGATGTATGATTTACAGCTGCAGCCTACGTGACAAAATGTATTGACAACACCCAGCCCGACGTTTCTTTGCATCTATTTTCATTATATCAATAGAATATCTGAAATAAATATTAAAGACATTTAATGACTGTCTTTAACTGGCAGGAGAGTACCATATATTTAAAAGAGTCAAAAGTCAAAAAGAAACGTTAACGTTTGAGATGGCTCTGGTCGAACTCTGTGTTAACATGAGACCGTTATGTTCAACAAAGGTATGGCATGCAGGTCGTTGCGAGATGACGCGCATTGGCTAACAGCAGCCAGCCTGTCCACTGTCTGTGTGAGTCAAAAAACAGGTCAGCTACGTTTATTTACATGAATAGAAAACTTTCAGTTAAATCGCCAGATAATTTTAGTTTATTTTGCTTGTCATTAAACACGAATTAAGAGAACATACAATTTCGCTAGGAATTTTTGACTTAATATGAAAGTACCGGATTGAGGGCAGAGACTTGGCACCTCCTTTAGATTTGGCTGAACAAATGCGTTTCAGGCAGCATAATTACCGGTGAAATGGAAAAGAATGATGCTGGCTAACTCGACGTTTAATGCAATATTATCCGACACTTCGGAGAGAAATTATTTAACCAGGATAAAAGGAAACATACAACTTTTGGCCAATAGATGGCGTACGTGTATAAGAGGGCAGTATAACTTAATGGTTCAGACAGTGGATTAAGACATGCAAGGTCCGCGGTTCCATCCCCGGTGCGGCTACAATAAAGTTGAATAGTTTCTTTACGCCAATGGTTTTATTTTGAGTGCATATTTATAACCGAATGACTTCTCAAGCGTAAATTTTGCCTCCCGCTGTAAAATCTATGGAAATTAATTCATCTGTGCTCTCCATACAGGACTGGAGCATATTATTACAATGTGCAAGCAAGAAGTAATTTTTGTTTCATTCTACATTGTCTGATGTGGCAGAAACTTCACACATGTTCATTTTTGGAGTGTAATCTCATCCATATACCAAGAAAGGCTCAATGGCATAGCGCCACCATCTGGCAAAAGGAAGTGGCTTTAATTTCACTCAACATCTTCCGATGTGGCTGAAAATTTAGAAATAGGTTTATTATTGGAGTGTAATCAAATTCAAAAACCATACACGGCTCAATATCATAGCGCCACCATCTGACAACAGGAAGTGAGTCTCATATCATTGATGCATTCCAATAACAACACCACCATCTTCATTGATCAAAGGGGAATTCCTGTGCATACTATACATTGCCAAGGAAGGTGATTATTTCCAAAGTGTGTACATATTGTTAAACATGTCATTGACACAACTATGCCACCAAGGCGGTTGCGCCCATGGTGCTTGGGCCCGTTCATTGCTGCTTGCAGCTATATTTATTATTATTATTCTTTTTTCTATATGCAAATGGGCCTTTTTGAGGTGCTTGCCATGCATAAAAAGTCTGGGAATTTTGCACACACATCAGAAATGAGGACCTTCAAGATCGATTAGATGCTCAGACCTGGGCGTGGCCGAGGGACTCCACAGCGCCCCCTATCGCATTGTCATCTATTGTGGGCAGGCACTTTGAGCTAACTTCACCAAATTTAGTACGCATATAGCACTCCTCGGACCAAACACATTTCTAATTTGCATCTAATCAAATATACAAACAGGAAGTCAGCCATTTTGGATTTTGTGCGTTTTACACGTACTGCACTTTTAAGTACTCCTCCTAGGGGGTTCATCACATTCACACCACCTGTGGTCAGAATGGTCTGCGGATATTCATGATGCTAAATTGCCAGGATATTTTTGATAGCTCAAACGGGACAGTCATGGGGAGGAGTACAATTTTTATGTCACGCCGCGCCAACAGGAAGTGGCCGTAATTTCATGGTCTACATTGTCTGATCTGGCTGATATTTTAGAAATACGTTTATTGTTGGAGTATAATCACATCCATATCCCAAAAACGAGTCAATGTTATAGCGCCACCATCTGGCAACAGGAAGTGGGGTCTTTATCATATTTGTATGCCTTCCTGCTAGGGCATTCATCACATTCACACGAAATGTGGTCAGCATGATCTTAGGATAGTTATGACCATAAGCTGTGAAGGGATTTTTGATATCTCAAACGGTATGGAAATTGCGAGTCGTACAGTACACATATTGCGTGCAAAAAAAAGACTTTTTTTTCGACATCGTCCGATCTGCCTGATATTTTATAAATATGTTCACTGTTGGAGTACAATATGAAATATATACATATCAATCGGGGCGTGGCTAGACAGCGCCCCCTATAATTATTATTATCTTTTTTTTCAATGTATTTTGCATTTTTGAGGTGCTTGCCATGGATGAAAACTCACGGAATTTTGCACACACATGAGAAGTTTTGGCTCTCAGGATGTATCAGATGCTCAGACCTGGGCGTGGCCGAGGGACTCCACAGCGCCCCCTAATGCTTTGTCTTCTATTGTGGACAGGCACTTTGAGCTACCTTCACCTAATTTGGTATGCATGTGGGGCTCCTCTGGACAAACACATTTCTCTTTCACATCCAAGCAAATATGTGAACAGGAAGTCAGCCATTTTGAATTTTGTGCATTTTACACGTACTACACTTTTAAGTACTCCTCCTAGGGGGTTCATTGCATTCACACGAAATGTGGTCAAAGTGGTCTCAGGATAGTCATGAAACTAATTCCAAAGGATATTTTTGATATCTCAAACGGTATGGTCATGGCGAGGCGTAAAATTTTCATGTCACGCCGCGCCAACAGGAAGTAGCCATAAATTCATGGTCTACATTGTCTGATCTGGCTGATATTTTAGAAATATGTTCACTGTTAGAGTGTAATCACATCCATATACCAAGAAGAAATCAATGTTATAGCGCCACCATCTGGCAACGGACGTGAGGTTTTTATCATGTTTGTATGCGTTCCTGCTAGGGTATTCATCACATTCACACCAAATGTAGTCATCATGATCTTAGAATAGTCCTGACCCTAAATGATGAAAGGATTTTTGATATCTCAAACGGTTTGGCAATGGAGAGGCGTATAATACACACGTTACAAACAAAAACAGGAAGTGGGCTTAATTCCGTTCTACATCATCTGATCGGGCTGATATTTTACAAATATATTCACTTTTGGAGTGCAATCACATCCATATCCACATTCATCTGGGCGTGGCTACACAGCGCCCCCTATGGCTTTTTTCTAATATTGTGGACATATACTTTCACGTAAATGCACCACGTCTGGTAGACATAAGGGTCTCCTCAAGACACACACATTTCTCATTTGCATCCCTTAACTTTTCCCAACAGGAAGTGAGCTATTTTGGATTTTGTGTGTTTTTAAGTGTTTTTTCACGTACCAAACTTTGAAATACTCTTCCTAGGGGGTTCATCACATTCACACAAAATGTGGTCAGCATGATATTATAGCCCTGACACACAACTATGAAGTGATTTTTAATATCTTGGAATGGTATGGCTATGGTCAGCCTTAAAATTAACTTGTAATGCTGCCCAAACAGTTCATGTTTTAATACAATTATGTATTAAATCATTTCAAAAAGGTATTCAATTCTACATTGCCTGATTTTGAGGCTAACACTTTTCACATATGTTCATTGTTGGAGTGTCATCACATCCATTAAGCAATAATAGTTCACTATTTTCGCTGGAGACTCATTATATCCAGTCTTAAAACTTCAACGCAAGTCGCAAATGACTCTCCCATTTCTAATACGCGACTGCCGTCTACTGGCAAAAGTTGGTATTGTTTCTCAAGTAATTCCTCAATGAAAAGTTTTGTTTCTTTTTGCGAGCCAGTAACCATAACGATGTATGAGTAACAGCGGCAGCCTACGTGACAAAATGTACTGACAACACCCAGCCAACAGCAACGTTTTTTCTCATCTACCTTAATTATATGGATTGAATAACTAAAATAAAAGACAGGCTTTTACTGGCAGGAAAGTAGCATATATTTCAAAGATTAACACATATAATGCATATCTTGCAATGACGTTCAATGTTATTTGGTTAAAAAAAAAACCGTGTTGTAGCATTTTAAGGACTCAATTCAAAACAGCTGTTCGGAAAGTTAGCTTGAAAACCAAGAAGCCTTATTAAGGAATTCGAGCCGTTTCTATTTGACTTCATTCGATTGAAGTGAATGCCGTAACCCAATTAAATGCGCATTTTCGGTACCGTTGACCATAATCGAATGCTAGCATTTATATCATTAGACTGACCAAGTCCTGTTAAAAAGCACATTTTTGGTTCCTTTGTGGAAACAGTGAAGTTGTCTACACAATCTATTCTACTCACAGACTAACTGCGTCGCTGTAACTTCCCCCCATTTCTGATACGGGGATTCCATTTATTTGCAGAAAGTGGTACTTTTATTTTTTTCTTCCTTCAAGTGATTTTTCAACGATAGGTTTTTGTTTTTTTCTAGCAGCAGTAGGCATAACGATGTATGATTTACAGCTGCAGCCTATATGACAAAATGTATTGACAACACCCAGCCCGACGTTTCTTTGCATCTATTTTCATTATATGAATTGAATATCTGAAATAAATATTAAAGACATTTAATGACTGTCTTTAACTGGCAGGAGAGTAGCTATTAAAGACATTTAATGACTGTCTTTAACTGGCAGGAGATTAGCATATATTTAAAAGAGTCAAAACTTAAAAAGAAACGTTAACGTTTGAGATGGCTCTGGTCGAACTCTGTGTTAACATGACCGTTATGTTCAACAAAGGTATGGCATGCAGGTCGTTGCGAGATGACGCGCATTGGCTAACAGCAGCCAGCCTGTCCACTGTCTGTGTGAGTCAAAAAACAGGTCAGCTACGTTTGTTTACATGAATAGAAAACTTTCAGTTAAATCGCCAGATATGTTTGTTTATTTTGCATGTCATTAAACACGAATTAAGAGAACATACAATTTCGCTAGGAATTTTTGACTTAATATGAAAATACCGGATTGACGGCAGAGACTTGGCATCTCCTTTTGATTTGGCTGAACAAATGCGTTTCAGGCAGCATAATTACCGGTGAAATGGAAAAGAATGATGCTGGCTAACTCGACGTTTAATGCAATATTATCTGACACTTCGGAGAGAAATTATTTAACCAGGATAAAAGGAAACATACAACTTTTGGCCAATAGATGGAGTACGTGTATAAGAGGGCAGTATAGCTTAATGGTTCAGACAGTGGATTAAGACATGCAAGGTCCGCGGTTCCATCCCCGGTGCGGCCACAATAAAGTTGAATAGTTTCTTTACGCCAATGGTTTTATTTTGAGTGCATATTTATAACCGAATGACTTCTCAAGCGTAAATTGTGCCTCCCGCTGTAAAATCTATTGAAATGAATTCATCTCTGCTCTCCATACAGGACTGGAGCATATTATTACAATGTGCAAGCAAGAAGTAATTTTTGTTTCATTCTACATTGTCTGATGTGGCAGAAACTTCACACATGTTCATTTTTGGAGTGTAATCTCATCCATATACCAAGAAAGGCTCAATGGCATAGCGCCACCATCTGGCAACAGGAAGTGGCTTTAATTTTACTTGACATCTTCCAATTTTGCTGAAAATGTACAAATATGTTAATTATTGGAGTGTCATCAAATCCATAAACCACACACGGCTCAATATTATAGCGCCATCATCTGGCAACAGGAAGTGGCTTAAATTTTACTTGACATCTTCCAATTTGGCTGAAAATGTACAAATATGTTCATTTTAGGAGTGTAATCAAATCCATAAACCATACACAGCTCAATATTATAGCGCCACTATCTGGCAATAGGAAGTGAGGCTTATATCATTAATGCATTCCAATAGCAGCAGCAACATCTTCATTGATCAAAGGGGAATTCCTGTGCACACTATACGTTGTCCAGGAAGCTGATTATTTCCAAAGTGTGTACATATTGTGAAACATGTCATTGGCACAACTATGCCACCAAGCCGGTTGCGCCCATGGTGCTTGGGCCCGTTCATTGCTGCTTGCAGCTATATTTAGGGCCCAAGCACCGTAGGGTGCGAAGGACCCTATTGTTATTGTAAAGATTATTATTATTATTATTATTATTATTATTAGGGCCCAAGCACCGTAGGGTGCGAAGGACCCTATTGTTATTGTAAAGATTATTATTATTATTATTATTATTATTAGGGCCCAAGCACCGTAGGGTGCGAAGGACCCTATTGTTATTGGAAGGATTATTATTATTATTAGGGCCCAAGCACCGTAGGGTGCGAAGGACCCTATTGTTATTGTAAAGATTATTATTATTATTATTATTAGGGCCCAAGCACCGTAGGGTGCGAAGGACCCTATTGTTATTGTAAAGATTATTATTATTATTATTATTATTATTATTATTATTAGGGCCCAAGCACCGTAGGGTGCGAAGGACCCTATTGTTATTGTAAAGATTATTATTATTATTATTATTATTATTATTATTCTTTTTTCTATATGCAAATGGGCCTTTTTGAGGTGCTTGCCATGCATAAAAAGTCTGGGAATTTTGCACACACATCAGAAATGAGGACCTTCAGGATCGATTAGATGCTCAGACCTGGGCGTGGCCGAGAGACTCCACAGCGCCCCCTATCGCATTGTCTTCTATTGTGGGCAGGCACTTTGAGCTACCGTCACAAAATTTTGTCCGCATATAGCACTCCTCGGACCAAAAACATTTATAATTTGCATCTAATCAAATATACAAACAGGAAGTCAGCCATTTTGGATTTTGTGCGTTTTACATGTACTGCACTTTTAAGTACTCCTCCTAGGGGGTTCATCACATTCACACCACCTGTGGTCAGAATGGTTTCAGGATATGCATGATGCTAAATTGCCAGGATATTTTTGATTGCTCAAACGGGACGGTCCTGGGGAGGCGTAGAATTTTTATGTCACGCCGCGCCAACAGGAAGTGGCCGTAATTTCATGGTCTACATTGTCTGATCTGGCTGATATTTTAGAAATACGTTTACTGTTGGAGTATAATCACATCCATATCCCAAGAACGGGTCAATGTTATAGCGCCACCATCTGGCAACAGGAAGTGAGGTCTTTATCATATTTGTATGCCTTCCTGCTAGGGCATTCATCACATTCACACGAAATGTGGTCAGCATGATCTTAGGAAAGTCATGACCATAAGCTGTGAAGGGATTTTTGATATCTCAAACGGTATGGAAATGGCGAGTCGTACAGTACACATATTGCGTGCAAAAAAATGACTTTTTTTTCGACATCGTCCGATCTGGCTGATATTTTACAAATATGTTCACTGTTGGAGTACAATATGAAATATATACATATCAATCGGGGCGTGGCTAGACAGCGCCCCCTATAATTATTATTATCTTTTTTTTCAATGTATTTTGCATTTTTGAGGTGCTTGCCATGGATGAAAACTCACGGAATTTTGCACACACATGAGAAGTTTTGGCTTTCAGGATATATCAGATGCTCAGACCTGGGCGTGGCCGAGGGACTCCACAGCGCCCCCTAATGCTTTGTCTTCTATTGTGGACAGGCACTTTGAGCTACCTTCACCTAATTTGGTATGCATGTGGGACTCCTCTGGACAAACACATTTCTCATTCGCATCAAATCAAATATGTAAACAGGAAGTCAGCCATTTTGAATTTTGTGCATTTTACACGTACTACACTTTTAAGTACTCCTCCTAGGGGGTTCATTGCATTCACACGAAATGTGGTAAAATTGGTCTCAGGATAGTCATGATACTAATTCCAAAGGATATTTTTGATATCTCAAACGGTATGGTCATGGCGAGGCGTACAATTTTCATGTCACGCCGCGCCAACAGGAAGTTGCCATAAATTCATGGTCTACATTGTCTGATCTGGCTGATATTTTACAAATATGTTCACTGTTAGAGTGTAATCACATCCAAATACCAAGAAGAAATCAATGTTATAGCGCCACCATCTGGCAACGGACGTGAGGTTTTTATCATGTTTGTATGCGTTCCTGCTAAGGTATTCATCACATTCACACCAAATGTAGTCATCATGATCTTAGAATAGTCCTGACCCTAAATGACGAAAGGATTTTTGATATCTCAAACGGTTTGGCAATGGCGAGGCGTATAATACACACGTTACGCCCAAAAACAGGAAGTGGGCTTAATTCCGTTCTACATCATCTGATCGGGCTGATATTTTACAAATATATTCACTTTTGGAGTGCAATCACATCCATATCCACATTCATCTGGGCGTGGCTACACAGCACCCCCTATGGCTTTTTTCTAATATTGTGGACATATACTTTCACGTAAATGCACCACGTCTGGTAGGCATAAGGGTCTCCTCAAGACACACACATTTCTCATTTGCATCCCTTAACTTTTCCCAACAGGAAGTGAGCTATTTTGGATTTTGTGTGTTTTTAAGTGTTTTTTCACGTACCAAACTTTTAAATACTCTTCCTAGGGGGTTCATCACATTCACACAAAATGTGGTCAGCATGATATTATAGCCCTGACACACAACTATGAACTGATTTTTAATATCTTGGAATGGTATGGCTATGGTCAGCCTTAAAATTAACTTGTAATGCTGCCCAAATAGGAAAAATATATATTAAATAATTTCAAAAAGGTATTAAATTCTACATTGCCTGATTTTGAGGCTACATCTTTTCACATATGTTCATTGTTGGAGTGTCATCACATCCATTAAGCAATAATAGTTTACTATTTTCGCTCGAGACTCATTATCTCCAGTCTTAAAACTTCAACGCAAGTCGCAACTGACTCTCCCATTTCTAATACGCGACTGCCATCTAGTGGCAAAGGTTAGTATTCTTTCTAAGTTTCGGTATTGTTTCTCTTTTTCTTGGATAAAGTGATTTCTCAACGACAAGTTTTGTTTCTTTTTGCGAGCCAGTAACCATAACGATGTATGAGTAACAGCGGCAGCCTACGTGACAAATTGTACTGAAAACACCCAGCCCACAGCAACGTTTTTTCTCATCTATCTTAATTAACTCAATTGAATAACTAAAATAAAAAACAGGCTTTTACTGGCAGGAAAGTATCATATATTTAAAAGATTAACACATATAATGCATATATTGCTTTGACATTCAATGTTAGTTGGATTTTAAAAAAACCGTATTGTAGCATTTTAAGGACTCAATACAAAACAGCTGTTCGGAAAGTTGGCTTGAAAACCAAGAAGCCTTATTAAGGAATTCGAGCCGTTTCTATTTGACTTCATTCGATTGAAGTGAATGCCGTAACCCAATTAAATGTAATTCGCGTCGGAATACACATAATAGCCTACACTGTCAACGTGAAATAAAAATATATAGAGGTTTAAATCGATCCTGTATTGGGACATTTGTTATGATGGCTGGTGCAACGGGCATTTTCGGTACCGTTGACCATAATCGAATGCTAGCATTTATATCATTACACTGACCAAGTCCTGTTAAAAAGCACATTTTTGGTTCCTTTGTGGAAACAGTGAAGTTGTCTACACAATCTGTTCTACTCACAGACTAACTGCGTCGCTGTAACTTCCCCCCATTTCTGATACGGCGATTCAATTTATTGGCTGAAAGTGGTACTTTCATTTTTTTCTTCCTTCAAGTGATTTTTCAACGATAGGTTTTTGTTTTTTTCTAGCGAGCCAGTAGGCATAACGATGTATGATTTACAGCTGCAGCCTACGTGACAAAATGTATTGACAACACCCAGCCCGACGTTTCTTTGCATCTATTTTCATTACCTGAAGTGAATAACTAAAATAAATATTAAAGACATTTAAAGACTTAAAGACAGGCTTTAACTGGCAGGAGAGTATCATATTTTTAAAAGATTAACACATGAAGTCAAAAAGAAACTTTAGCGTCTGAGGTGGTTCTGCTCGAACGCTGTGTTAACATGAGACCGTTTTGTTCAACAAAGGTATCACATGCAGGTCGTTGCGAGATGACACGCACGGGCTAACAGCAGCCAGCCAGTCCACTGTCTGTGTGAGTCAAAAAACAGGTCAGCTACGTTGGTTTACATGAATAGAAAACTTTCAGTTAAATCGCCAGCTATGTTAGTTTATTAGGCTTGTCATTAAACACGAATTAAGAGAACATACAATTTCGCTAGGAATGGTAAATTAATATGAAAATACTGTATTGAGGGCAGAGAGTTGGCATCTCTTTTAGATTTGGCTGAACAAATGCGTTTCAGGCAGCATAATTACCAGTGAAATGGAAAAGAATAATGCAGGTTAACTAGACGTTTCGTGCAATATTATCCGACACTTCGTAGAGAAATTATTAAACCAAGATAAAAGGAGACATTTGGCCAATAGATGGCACCCGTGTATAAGCGGGCAGTATAGCGTAATTTTTACATTACCTTACATTACATTATTGGCATTTGGCAGACGCTCTTATCCAGAGCGACGTACAACAAAGTGCATACCCATAACCAGGGATAAGTTCGCTGAAAGACCCTAGAGGTAAGTACAATTTCAACTGCTACCTGTACAACAAAGATAAGGACAAGGGCCATTTTTTTTTTTTTTTTTTTTTTTTTTTTTGAACAAACAAACAGGTTCGGGCGGTGGATTAAGGCACGCAAATTCAGCCGTTCGATCCCCGCTGCAGCCACAATGAATTTGAATAGTTTCTTGAAGCCAATTGTTTTCATTTTGAGTGCATGTTTATGGCCTAATGACTTTTCAAGCATAAATTGTGCCTCCCCGTGTAAAAACTATGGAAATTAATTAATCTCTGCTCTCCATACAGGACTGTAGCATGTTATCACAATGTGCAAGCAAGACGTTATTTTTATTTCATTCTACATTGTCTGATGTGGCTGAAACTTCACACGTTCATTTTTGGAGTGTAATCTCATCCATTTTCCAATAAAGGCTAAATGGCAAAGCGCCACCCGCTGGCAACAGGAAGTGAGCCTAATATTGCATTCTTAAGCATGATTTTTCAATGGGTTCATGACATTCACGGTAAATGTGGTCAGCATGATGCTAGGATGGTCCTGACAAAACAGATTTTTGATTTACTGGGATGATATAGCTATGGTCAGGCACATAAAAAACACATCATGCCAGACAAACAGGAAGTGGTCATACTTAAATTCTCCAATGTCTGATGTGACTGCAACTTTACACAGATGCTCAGTGTTGGAGTGTAATCAAATCCATATTCCAAAAACGACTCAATGTTATAGCAGCATCATCTGGAAACAGGAATTGACCTTAATTTCGCTGAACATCTTCCGATGTGGCTGAAAATGTACAAATATGTTTATTTCTGGAGTGTAATCAAATTCAAAAAACATACACGGATCAATAATATAGCGCCACCATCTGGCAACAGGAAGTGAGGCTTATATCATTGATGCATTCCAATAGCAGCGCCAACATCTTCATTGATCAAAGGGAAATTCCTGTGCACACTATACGTTGTCCAGGAAGGTGATTATTTCCAAAGTGTGTACATGTTGTGAAACATGTCATTGGCACAACTATGCCACCAAGGCGGTTGCCCCCATGGGGCTTGGGCCCGTTCATTGCTGCTTGCAGCTATATTTAGGGCCCAAGCACCGTAGGGTGCGAAGGACCCTATTGTTATTGGAAGGATTATTATTATTATTATTATTATTATTATTAGGGCCCAAGCACCGTAGGGTGCGAAGGACCCTATTGTTATTGTAAAGATTATTATTATTATTATTATTATTATTATTATTATTATTATTATTCTTTTTTCTATATGCAAATGGGCCTTTTTGAGGTGCTTGCCATGCATAAAAAGTCTGGGAATTTTGCACACACATCAGAAATGAGGACCTTCAGGATCGATTAGATGCTCAGACCTGGGCGTGGCCGAGGGACTCCACAGCGCCCCCTATCGCATTGTCATCTATTGTGGGCAGGCACTTTGTGCTACCTTCACCAAATTTAGTAGGCATATAGCACTCCTCGGACCAAACACAATTCTAATTTGCATCTAATCAAATATACAAACAGGAAGTCAGCCATTTTGGATTTTGTGCGTTTTACACGTACTGCACTTTTAAGTACTCCTCCTAGGGGGTTCATCACATTCACACCACCTGTGGTCAGAATGGTCTCCGGATATTCATGATGCTAAATTGCCAGGATATTTTTGATAGCTCAAACAGGACAGTCATGGGGAGGAGTACAATTTTTATGTCACGCCGCGCCAACAGGAAGTGGCCGTAATTTCATGGTCTACATTGTCTGATCTGGCTGATATTTTAGAAATTTGTTTATTGTTGGAGTGTAATCACATCCATATCCCAAGAACGAGTCAATGTTATAGCGCCACCATCTGGCAACAGGAAGTGAGGTCTTTATCATATTTGTATGCCTTCCTGCTAGGGCTTTCATCACATTCACACGAAATGTGGTCAGCATGATCTTAGGATAGTTATGACCATAAGCTGTGAAGGGATTTTTGATATCTCAAACGGTATGGAAATGGCGAGTCGTACAGTACACATATTGCGTGCAAAAAAAAGACTTTTTTTTCGACATCGTCCGATCTGGCTGATATTTTATAAATATGTTCACTGTTGGAGTACAATATGAAATGTATACATATCAATCGGGGCGTGGCTAGACAGCGCCCCCTATAATTATTATTCTCTTTTTTTTCAATGTATTTTGCATTTTTGAGGTGCTTGCCATGGATGAAATCTCACGGAATTTTGCACACACATGAGAAGTTTTGGCTTTCAGGATGTATCAGATGCTCACACCTGGGCGTGGCCGAGGAACTCCACAGCGCCCCCTAATGCTTTGTCTTCTATTGTGGACAGGCACTTTGAGCTACCTTCACTTAATTTGGTATGCATGTGGGCCTCCTCTGGAAAAACACATTTGTCATTCACATCGAATCAAATATGTGAACAGGAAGTCAGCCATTTTGAATTTTGTGCATTTTACATGTACTACACTTTTAAGTACTCCTCCTAGGGGGTTCATTACATTCACACGATATGTGGTCAAAGCGGTCTCAGGATAGTCATGATACTAATTCCAAAGGATATTTTTGATATCTCAAATGGTATGGTCATGGCGAGGCGTACAATTTTCATGTCACGCCGCGCCAACAGGAAGTAGCCATAAATTCATGGTCTACATTGTCTGATCTGGCTGATATTTTACAAATATGTTCACTGTTAGAGTGTAATCACATCCATATACCAAGAAGAAATCAATGTTATAGCGCCACCATCTGGCAACGGAAGTGAGGTTTTTATCATGTTTGTATGCGTTCCTGCTAGGGTATTCATCACATTCACACCAAATGTAGTCATCATGATCTTAGAATAGTCCTGACCCTAAATGACGAAAGGATTTTTGATATCTCAAACGGTTTGGCAATGGCGAGGCGTATAATACACACGTTACACCCAAAAACAGGAAGTGGGCTTAATTCCGTTCTACATCATCTGATCGTGCTGATATTTTACAAATATATTCACTTTTGGAGTGCAATCACATCCATATCCACATTCTTCTGGGCGTGGCTACACAGCGCCCCCTATGGCTTTTTTCTAATATTGTGGACATATACTTTCACGTAAATGCACCACGTCTGGTAGGCATAAGGGTCTCCTCAAGACACACACATTTCTCTTTTGCATCCCTTAACTTTTCCCAACAGGAAGTGAGCTATTTTGGATTTTGTGTGTTTTTAAGTGTTTTTTCACGTACCAAACTTGGAAATACTCTTCCTAGGGGGTTCATCACATTCACACAAAATGTGGTCAGCATGATATTATAGCCCTGACACACAACTATGAATTGATTTTTAATATCTTGGAATGGTATGGCTAAGGTCAGCCTTAAAATTAACTTGTAATGCTGCCCAAACAGTTCATGTTTTAATACAATTATGTATTAAATAATTTCAAAAAGGTATTAAATTCTACATTGCCTGATTTTGAGGCTACAACTTTTCACATATGTTCATTGTTGGAGTGTCATCACATCCATTAAGCAATAATAGTTCACTATTTTCGCTGGAGACTCATTATATGCAGTCTTAAAACTTCAACGCAAGTCGCAACTGACTCTCCCATTTCTAATACGCGACTGCCATCTACTGGCAAAGGTTAGTATTCTTTCTAATTTTCTTGGATAAAGTAATTTCTCAATGACAAGTTTTGTTTCTTTTTGCGAGCCAGTAACCATAACGATGTATGAGTAACAGCGGCAGCCTACGTGACAAAATGTACTGAAAACACCCAGCCCACAGCAACGTTTTTTTCATCGACCTTAATTTTATGGATTGAATAGCTAAAATAAAGGACAGGCTTTTACTGGCAGGAAAGTATCATATATTTAAAAGATTAACACATATAATGCAGATCTTGCATTGACGTTCAATGTTATTTGGTTTAAAAAAAAACGTATTGTAGCATTTTAAGGACTCAACACAAAACAGCTGTTCGGAAAGTTGGGTTGAAAACCAAGAAGCCTTATTAAGGAATTCGAGCCGTTTCTATTTGACTTCATTCGATTGAAGTGAATGCCGTAACCCAATTAAATGTAATTCGCGTCGGAATACACACAATCGCCTACACTGTCAACGTGAAATAAAAATATATAGATGTTTAAATCGATCCTATATTAGGACATTTGTTATGATGGCTGGTGCAACGGGCATTTTCGGTACCGTTGACCATAATCGAATGCTAGCATTTATATCATTACACTGACCAAGTCCTGTTAAAAAGCACATTTTTGGTTCCTTTGTGGAAACAGTGAAGTTGTCTACATATTCTATTCTACTCACAGACTAACTGCGTCGCTGTAACTTCCCCCCATTTCTGATACGGGGATAGGTTTTTGTTTTTTTCTAGCGAGCCAGTAGGCATAACGATGTATGATTTACAGCTGCAGCCTACGTGACAAAATGTATTGACAACACCCAGCCCGACGTTTCTTTGCATCTATTTTCATTATATGAATAGAATATCTAAAATAAATATTTAAAAAATTTAATGACTGTCTTTAAATGGCAGGAGAGTATCATATATTTAAAAGAGTAGCACATGAAGTCAAAAAAAAAAGTTAGCATTCGAGGTGGTGCTCGAACACTGTGTTAAGATGAAACCGTTACTTTCAACAAAGGTATGGCTTGCAGGTCGTTGCGAGATGACAGATATTGGCTAACAGGAGCCAGCCTGTCCACTTGTCTGTGTGAGTCAAAAAACAGGTCCGCTACGTTGGTTTACATGATTAGAAAACTTTCAGTTAAATCGCCAGCTATGTTAGTTTATTTTGCTTGTCATTAAACACGAATTAAGAGAACATACAATTTCGCTAGGAATTTGTGACTTAATATGAAAATAACGGATTGAGGGCAGAGACTTGGCATCTCCTTTAGATTTGGCTGAACAAATGCGTTTCAGGCAGCATAATTACCAGTGAAATGGAAAAGAATGATGCTGGCTAACGAGACGTTTAATGCAATATTATCCGACACTTCGGAGAGAAATTATTTAACCAAGATAAAAGGAAACATACAACTTTTGGCCAATAGATGGCGCCCGTGTATAAGAGGGCAGTATAGTTTTACGGTTCAGGCAGTGGATTAAGACATGCAAGGTCCGCGGTTCCATCCCTGGTGCGGCCACAATAAAGTTGAATAGTTTCTTTAAGCCAATGGTTTCATTTTGAGTGCATATTTATAACCGAATGACTTCTCAAGCATAAATTGTGCCTCCCGCTGTAAAATCTATGGAAATGAATTCATCTCTGCTCTCCATACAGGACTGGAGCATGTTATCACAATGTGCAAGCAAGAAGTAATTTTTGTTTCATTCTACATTGTCTGATGTGGCTAAAACTTCACACATGTTCATTTTTGGAGTGTAATCTCATCCATATACCAATAAAGGCTCAATGGCATAGCTCCACCATCTGGCAAAAGGAAGTGACCTTAATTTCACTCGACATCTTCCGATGTGGCTGAAAATGTAGAAATATTTTGATTATTGGAGTGTAATTAAATCCATGTATCAAAAATGGCTCAATGTTATAGCGCCACCTGCTGGCAACAGGAAGTGGCCTTAATTTCACTCAACATCTTCCGATGTGGCTTAGAATTTAGAAATAGGTTTATTATTGGAGTGTAATCAAATTCAAAAACCATACATGGTTCAATATTATAGCGCCACCATCTGGCAACAGGAAGTGAGGCTTATATCATTGATGCATTCCAATAGCAGCACCAACATCCTCATTGCTCAAAGGGGAATTCCTGTGCACACTATTCGTTGTCCAGGAAGGTGATTATTTCCAAAGTGTGTACATGTTGTGAAACATGTCATTGGCACAACTATGCCACCAAGGCGGTTGCGCCCATGGTGCTTGGGCCCGTTCATTGCTGCTTGCAGCTATATTTATTATTATTATTCTTTTTTCTATATGCAAATGGGCCTTTTTGAGGTGCTTGCCATGCATAAAAAGTCTGGGAATTTTGCACACACATCAGAAATGAGGACCTTCAGGATCGATTAGATGCTCAGACCTGGGCGTGGCCGAAAGACTCCACAGCGCCCCCTATCGCATTGTCATCTATTGTGGGCAGGCACTTTGAGCTACCTTCACAAAATTTAGTAAGCATATAGCACTCCTCGGACCAAAAACATTTATAATTTGCATCTAATCAAATATACAAACAGGAAGTCAGCCATTTTGGATTTTGTGCGTTTTACATGTACTGCACTTTTAAGTACTCCTCCTTGGGGGTTCATCACATTCACACCACCTGTGGTCAGAATGGTCTCAGGATATTCATGATGCTAAATTGCCAGGATATTTTTGATAGCTCAAACGGGACGGTCCTGGGGAGGCGTAGAATTTTTATGTCACGCCGCGCCAACAGGAAGTGGCCGTAATTTTATGGTCTACATTGTCTGATCTGGCTGATATTTTAGAAATACGTTTATTGTTGGAGTATAATCACATCCATATCCCAAGAACGGGTCAATGTTATAGCGCCACCATCTGGCAACAGGAAGTGAGGTCTTTATCATATTTGTATGCCTTCCTGCTAGGTCATTCATCACATTCACACGAAATGTGGTCAGCATGATCTTAGGATAGTCATGACCATAAGCTGTGAAGGGATTTTTGATATCTCAAATGGTATGGAAATGGCGAGTCGTACAGTACACATATTGCGTGCAAAAAAATGACTTTTTTTTTGACATCGTCCGATCTGGCTGATATTTTAGAAATATGTTCACTGTTGGAGTACAATATAAAATATATACATATCAATCGGGGCGTGGCTAGACAGCGCCCCCTATAATTATTATTCTCTTTTTTTTCAATGAATTTTGCATTTTTGAGGTTCTTGCCATGGATGCAAACTCACAGAATTTTGCACACACATGAGAAGTGTTGGCTGTCAGGATGTGTCAGATGCTCAGACCTGGGCGTGGCCGAGGGACTCCACAGCGCCCCCTAATGCTTTGTCTTTTATTGTGGACAGGCACTTTGAGCTACCTTCACCTAATTTGGTATGCATGTGGGCCTCCTCTGGACAAACACGTTTCTCATTCGCATCGAATCAAATATGTGAACAGGAAGTCAGCCATTTTGAATTTTGTGCATTTTACACGTACTACACTTTTAAGTACTCCTTCTAGGGGGTTCATTGCATTCACACGAAATGTGGTCAAAGTGGTCTCAGGATAGTCATGATACTAATTCCAAAGGATATTTTTGATATCTCAAACGGTATGGTCATGGCGAGGCGTAAAATTTTCATGTCACGCCGCGCCAACAGGAAGTAGCCATAAATTCATGGTCTACATTTTCTGATCTGGCTGATATTTTACAAATATGTTCACTGTTAGAGTGTAATCACATCCATATACCAAGAAGAAATCAATGTTATAGCGCCACCATCTGGCAACGGAAGTGAGGTTTTTATCATGTTTGTATGCGTTCCTGCTAGGGTATTGATCACATTCACACCAAATGTAGTCATCATGATCTTAGAATAGTCCTGACCCTAAATGACGAAAGGATTTTTGATATCTCAAACGGTTTGGCAATGGCGAGGCGTATAATACACACGTTACGCCCAAAAACAGGAAGTGGGCTTAATTCCGTTCTACATCATCTGATCGGGCTGATATTTTACAAATATATTCACTTTTGGAGTGCAATCACATCCATATCCACATTCATCTGGGCGTGGCTACACAGCGCCCCCTATGGCTTTTTTCTAATATTGTGGACATATACTTTCACGTAAATGCACCACGTCTGGTAGGCATAAGGGTCTCCTCAAGACACACACATTTCTCATTTGCATCCCTTAACTTTTCCCAACAGGAAGTGAGCTATTTTGGATTTTGTGTGTTTTTAAGTGTTTTTTCACGTACCAAACTTTGAAATACTCTTCTTAGGGGGTTCATCACATTCACACAAAATGTGGTCAGCATGATATTATAGCCCTGACACACAACTATGAACTGATTTTTAATATCTTGGAATGGTATGGCTATGGTCAGCCTTAAAATTAACTTGAAATGCTGCCCAAACAGTTCATGTTTTAATACAATTATGTATTAAATAATTTCATAAAGGTATTAAATTCTACATTGCCTGATTTTGAGGCTACAACTTTTCACATATGTTCATTGTTGGAGTGTCATCACATCCATTAAGCAATAATAGTTCACTATTTTCGCTGGAGACTCATTATATCCAGTCTTAAAACTTCAACGCAAGTCGCAAATGACTCTCCCATTTCTAATACGCGACTGCCATCTACTGGCAAAAGTTGGTATTGCATATATCTTGCAATGACGTTCAATGTTATTTTTTTTTTTTAAAACCGTGTTGTAGCATTTTAAGGACTCAATACAAAACAGCTGTTCGGAAAGTTAGCTTGAAAACCAAGAAGCCTTATTAAGGAATTCGAGCCGTTTCTATTTGACTTCATTCGGTTGAAGTGAATGCCGTAACCCAATTAAATGTAATTCGCGTCGGAATACACATAATAGCCTACACTGTCAACGTGAAATAAAAATATATAGAGGTTTAAATCGATCCTATATTGGGACATTTGTTATGATGGCTGGTGCAACGGGCATTTTCGGTACCGTTGACCATAATCGAATGCTAGCATTTATATCATTACACTGACCAAGTCCTGTTAAAAAGCACATCACCTTTGTGGAAACAGTGAAGTTGTCTACACAATCTATTCTACTCACAGACTAACTGCGTCGCTGTAACTTCCCCCCATTTCTGATACGGGGATTCCATTTATTGGCCGAAAGTGGAACTTTTATATTTTTCTTCCTTCAAGTGATTTTTCAACGATAGGTTTTTTTTTTTTTTCTAGCGAGCCAGTAGGCATAACGATGTATGATTTACAGCTGCAGCCTACGTGACAAAATGTATTGACAACACCCAGCCCGACGTTTCTTTGCATCTATTTTCATTTTTGAATAGAATATCTGAAATAAATATTAAAGACATTTAATGACTGTCTTTAACTGGCAGGAGAGTAGCATATATTTAAAAGAGTCAAAAGTCAAAAAGAAACGTTAACGTTTGAGATGTCTCTGGTCGAACTCTGTGTTAACATGAGACCGTTATGTTCAACAAAGGTATGGCATGCAGGTCGTTGCGAGATGACGCGCATTGGCTAACAGCAGCCAGCCTGTCCACTGTCAGGTCAGCTACGTTTGTTTACATGAATAGAAAACTTTCAGTTAAATCGCCAGATATGTTAGTTTATTTTGCTTGTCATTAAACACGAATTAAGAGAACATACAATTTCGCTAGGAATTTTTGACTTAATATGAAAATACCGGATTGAGGGCAGAGACTTGGCATCTCCTTTAGATTTGGCTGAACAAATGCGTTTCAGGCAGCATAATTACCGGTGAAATGGAAAAGAATGATGCTGGCTAACTCGACGTTTAATGCAATATTATCCGACACTTCGGAGAGAAATTATTTAACCAGGATGAAAGGAAACATACAACTTTTGGCCAATAGATAACGTACGTGTATAAGAGGGCAGTATAGCTTAATGGTTCAGACAGTGGATTAAGACATGCAAGGTCCGCCGTTCCATCCCCGGTACGGCCACAATAAAGTTGAATAGTTTCTTTACGCCAATGGTTTTATTTTGAGTGCATATTTATAACCGAATGACTTCTCAAGCGTAAATTGTGCCTCCCGCTGTAAAATCTATTGAAATTAATTAATCTCTGCTCTCCATACAGGACTGGAGCATATTATTACACTGTGCAAGCAAGAAGTAATTTTTGTTTCATTCTACATTGTCTGATGTGGCAGAAACTTCACACATGTTCATTTTTGGAGTGTAATCTCATCCATATACCAAGAAAGGCTCAATGGCATAGCGCCACCATCTGGCAACAGGAAGTGGCTTTAATTTTACTTGACATCTTCCAATTTGGCTGAAAATGGACAAATATGTTAATTATTGGAGTGTAATCAAATCCATGAACCATACACGGCTCAATATTATACCGCCACCATCTGGCAACAGGAAGTGGCTTAAATTTTACGTGACATCTTCCAATTTGGCTGAAAATGTACAAATATGTTAATTATTGGAGTGAAATCAAATCCATAAACCATACACGGCTCAATATTATAGCGCCACCATCTGGCAATAGGAAGTGAGGCTTATATCATTGATGCATTCCAATAGCAGCAGAAACATCTTCATTGATCAAAGGGGAATTCCTGTGCACACTATACGTTGTCCAGGAAGGTGATTATTTCCAAAGTGTGTACATATTGTGAAACATGTCATTGGCCCAACTATGCCACCAAGGCGGTTGCGCCCATGGTGCTTGGGCCCGTTCATTGCTGCTTGCAGCTATATTTAGGGCCCAAGCACCGTAGGGTGCGAAGGACCCTATTGTTATTGTAAAGATTATTATTATTATTAGGGCCCAAGCACCGTAGGGTGCGAAGGACCCTATTGTTATTGGAAGGATTATTATTATTATTATTATTATTATTATTATTATTATTATTATTATTATTATTATTCTTTTTCTTCAGGCAAATGGGCTTTTTTGAGGGCCTTGCCATGCGTAAAAAGTCTTGACATTTTGCCCACACATCAGAAGTGGTTGCTGTCAGGAGCTCTCAGATGCTCAGACCTGGGCGTCGCCGAGGGACTCCACAGCGCCCCCTATCGCATTGTCTTCTATTGTGGGCAGGCACTTTGAGCTACCTGCACCTAATTTGGTGGCCATATAGCGCTCCTCGGTCCAAACACATTTCTCATTCGGATCTAATCAAATATCCAAACAGGAAGTCAGCCATTTTGGATTTTCTGAGTTTTACACGTACTACACTTTTAAGTACTCCTCCTAGGGGGTTCATCGCATTCACACCACCTGTGGTCAGAATGGTCTCAGGATAGTCATGATGCTAAATTGCCAGGATATTTTTGATAGCTCAAACGGGACGGTCATGGGGAGGAGTACAATTTTTATGTCACGCCGCACCAACAGGAAGTGGCCATAATTTCATGGTCTACATCGTCTGATCTGGCTGATATTTTAGAAATACGTTTATTGTTGGACTATAATCACATCCATATCCCAAGAACAGGTCAATGTTATAGCGCCACCATCTGGCAACAGGAAGTGAGGTCTTTAACATATTTGTATGCATTCCTGCTAGGGCATTCAGCACATTCACACCAAATGCGGTCAGCATGATCTTAAGATAGTCCTTACGCTAAGTTGTGAAGGGATTTTTGATTTCTCAAACGGTATGGAAATGGCGAGTCGTACAGTACACATATTGCGTGCAAAAAAATGACTTTTTTTTCGACATCGTCCGATCTGGCTGATATTTTACAAATATGTTCACTGTAGCAGTACAATATCAGATATATACATATCAATCGGGGCGTGGCTAGACAGCGCCCCCTATAATTATTATTCTCTTTTTTTTCAATGTATTTTGCATTTTTCAGGTGCTTACCATGGATGGAAACTCACAGAATTTTGCACACACATGAGAAGTGTTGGCTGTCAGGATGTATCAGATGCTCAGACCTGGGCGTGGCCAAGGGACTCCACAGCGCCCCCTAATGCTTTGTCTTCTATTGTGGACAGGCACTTTGAGCTACCTTCACCTAATTTGGTATGCATGTGGGGCTCCTCTGAACAAACACATTTCTCATTCGCATCGAATCAAATATGTAAACAGGAAGTCAGCCATTTTGAATTTTGTGCATTTTACACGTACTACACTTTTAAGTACTCCTCCTAGGGGGTTCATTGCATTCACACGAAATGTGGTCAAAGTGGTCTCAGGATAGTCCTGATACTAATTCCATAGGATATTTTTGATATCTCAAACGGTATGGTCATGGCGAGGCGTACAATTTTCATGTCACGCCGCGCCAACAGGAAGTTGCCATAAATTCATGGTCTACATTGTCTGATCTGGCTGATATTTTACAAATATGTTCACTGTTAGAGTGTAATCACATCCAAATACCAAGAAGAAATCAATGTTATAGCGCCACCATCTGGCAACGGACGTGAGGTTTTTATCATGTTTGTATGCGTTCCTGCTAAGGTATTCATCACATTCACACCAAATGTAGTCGTCATGATCTTAGAATAGTTCCGACCCTAAATGACGAAAGGATTTTTGATATCTCAAACGGTTTGGCAATGGCGAGGCGTATAATACACACGTTACGCCCAAAAACAGGAAGTGGGCTTAATTCCGTTCTACATCATCTGATCGGGCTGATATTTTACAAATATATTCACTTTTGGAGTGCAATCACATCCATATCCACATTCATCTGGGCGTGGCTACACAGCGCCCCCTATGGCTTTTTTCTAATATTGTGGACATATACTTTCACGTAAATGCACCACGTCTGGTACGCATAAGGGTCTCCTCAAGACACACACATTTCTCATTTGCATCCCTTAACTTTTCCCAACAGGAAGTGAGCTATTTTGGATTTTGTGTGTTTTTAAGTGTTTTTTCACGTACCAAACTTTGAAATACTCTTCTTAGGGGGTTCATCACATTCACACAAAATGTGGTCAGCATGATATTATAGCCCTGACACACAACTATGAACTGATTTTTAATATCTTGGAATGGTATGGCTATGGTCAGCCTTAAAATTAACTTGAAATGCTGCCCAAACAGTTCATGTTTTAATACAATTATGTATTAAATAATTTCATAAAGGTATTAAATTCTACATTGCCTGATTTTGAGGCTACAACTTTTCACATATGTTCATTGTTGGAGTGTCATCACATCCATTAAGCAATAATAGTTCACTATTTTCGCTGGAGACTCATTATATCCAGTCTTAAAACTTCAACGCAAGTCGCAAATGACTCTCCCATTTCTAATACGCGACTGCCATCTACTGGCAAAAGTTGGTATTGCATATATCTTCCAATGACGTTCATTACATTACATTACATTATTGGCATTTGGCAGACGCTCTTATCCAGAGCGACGTACAACAAGGCATACCCATAACCAGGGATAAGTTCGCTGAAAGACCCTAGAGGGAAGTACAATTTCAACTGCATGTGAATGTAATGTAATGTTCATTATCAATAATCAGCAATATGCGCTTTAGTAAATTCCCGTACTCTAACCATTGCATCTCAAAATGATACATACGTGATGTGTAGTGGCGTAGCCAGGATTCTAAAACTGGGTGTCCTCGTACAATCGATATTAGCATACTGTATCTACGTTCGAGGAAAAAGCAGAAATAACTTGGCTAAACAGACCAACTCCAGGAGCAAGTGTATTTCTTACAATCATATTGGTAAATACATATGCTGTATTGACACTTCTCTTTGTGTTCGTCTGAATATTCAGTGGAGTTTGCATGTTCTCCCCGTGTCTGCGTGGGTTTCCTCCGGGTACTCCGGTTTCCTCCCACAGTCCAAAGACATGCACGTTAGGCTGATTGGAGAGTATAAATTGCACGTTCAATGTTATTTGGTTAAAAAAAAACCGTGTTGTAGCATTTTAAGGACTCAATACAAAACAGCTGTTCGGAAAGTTAGCTTGAAAATCAAGAAGCCTTATTAAGGAATTCGAGCCGTTTCTATTTGACTTCATTCGGTTGAAGTGAATGCCGTAACCCAATTAAATGTAATTCGCGTCGGAATACACATAATAGCCTACACTGTCAACGTGAAATAAAAATATATAGAGGTTTAAATCGATCCTATATTGGGACATTTGTTATGATGGCTGGTGCAACGGGCATTTTCGGTACCGTTGACCATAATCGAATGCTAGCATTTATATCATTACACTGACCAAGTCCTGTTAAAAAGCACATCACCTTTGTGGAAACAGTGAAGTTGTCTACACAATCTATTCTACTCACAGACTAACTGCGTCGCTGTAACTTCCCCCATTTCTGATACGGGGATTCCATTCATTGGCAAAAAATGGTACTTTCATTTTTTTCTTCCTTCAAGTGATTTTTCAACGAAAGGTTTTTTTATTTTCATAGCGTGCCAGTATGCATAACGATGTATGATTTACAGCTGCAGCCTACGTGACAAAATGTAATGACAACACCCAGCCCGACGTTTCTTTGCATCTATTTTCATTATATGAATTGAATAACTAAAATAAATATTAAACACATTTAAAGACTTAAAGACAGGCTTTAACTGGCACGAAAGTATCATATATTTAAAACATGAACACATGAAGTCAAAAAGAAACGTCAGCCTTTGAGGTGTCTCTGCTCGAACGCTGTGTTAACATGAGACCGTTATGTTCAACAAAGGTATCGCATGCAGGTCGTTGCCAGATGACACGCACGGGGTAACAGCAGCCAACCTGTCCACTGTTTGTGTGAGTCAAAAAACAGGTCAACTACGTTGGTTTACATGAATATAAAACTTTGAGTTAAATCGCCAGCTATGTTAGTTTATTAGATTGTCATTAAACACGAATTAAGAGAAGATACAATTTCGCTAGGAATGGTAACTTAATATGAAAATACTGTATTGAGGGCAGAGAGTTGGCATCTCTTTTAGATTTGGCTGAACAAATGCGTTTCAGGCAGCATAATTACCGGTGAAATGGAAAAGAATGATGCTGGCTAACTAGACGTTTCATGCAATATTATCCGACACTTCGGAGAGAAATTATTTTACCAAGATAAAAGGAAACATACAACTTTTGGCCAATAGATGGCACCCGTGTATCAGCGTGCAGTGCAGCGTAATGGTTCGGGCGGTGGATTAAGGCACGCAAATTCAGCGGTTCCATCCCCGGTGCAGCCACAATAAAATTGAACAGTTTCTTGAAGGTAATGGTTTTATTTTGAGTACATATCTATAGCCTAATGACTTTTCAAGCATAAATTGTGCCTCCCTGTGTAAAAACTATGGAAATTAATTAATCTCTGCTCTCCATACAGGACTGTAGCATGTTCTCACAATGTTCAAGCTAGAAGTTATTTTTGTTTCATTCTACATTGTCTCATGTGGCTGAAACTTCACTCATGTTCATTTTTGGAATGTAATCTCATCCATATCCCAATAAAGGCTCAATGGCATAGCACCACCTCCTGGGAACAGGAAGTGTGGCTTCATTTCATTTCACATCGTCTGATTTTGCTGACGCTTTAGAGCAAGGGTCACCAACCTTTCTGAAACTGAGAGCTACTTCATGGGTACTGAGTCATACTAAGCGCTACCAGTTTCTTTTGTCACGTGCACAATACTGACCTTTGAACTAGAGTAGGTCAGAGTTCACCTAAACTTTTCAACTTCATGGATAGTAAACATATTTTTAAGATATTGTCATTTTTAAATCTATATAAATGCAAGTGTGATTAAAAATAAATAGCAACAGAATAAAATTAAATTTTAGATGCAGCTCACTAGTGAGTTGTGCTATTTTTAGAACAGGCCTGCGGGCGACTCATGTGGTCCTTGGGGGCGACCTGGTGCCCGCGGGCACCGTGTTGGTGACCCCTGCTTTAGAGATATGTTCCATGTTGGATTATAATCACATCCATGTTCCAATAAATGCTCAATGTCACATCGCCACCTGCTGGCAACAGGAAGCGGCCTTAATTTCACTCAACATCTTCTGATGTGGCTTAGAATTTAGAAATAGGTTTATTATTGGAGTGTAATCAAATTCAAAAACCATACATGGTTCAATATTATAGCGCCAGCATCTGGCAACAGGAAGTGAGGCTTATATCATTGATGCATTCCAATAGCAGCACCAACATCTTCATTGATCAAAGGGGAATTCCTGTGCACACTATACGTTGTCCAGGAAGGTGATTATTTCCAAAGTGTGTACATGTTGTGAAACATGTCACTGGCACAACTATGCCACCAAGGCGGATGCGCCCATGGTGCTTGGGCCCGTTCATTGCTGCTTGCAGCTATATTTATTATTATTATTCTTTTTTCTATATGCAAATGGGCCTTTTTGAGGTGCTTGCCATGCATAAAAAGTCTGGGAATTTTGCACACACATCAGAAATGAGGACCTTCAGGAGGGATTAGATGCTCAGACCTGGGCGTGGCCGAGGGACTCCACAGCGCCCCCTATCGCATTGTCATCTATTGTGGGCAGGCACTTTGAGCTACCTTCACCAAATTTAGTACACATATAGTACTCATCGGACCAAACACATTTCTAATTTGCATCTAATCAAATATACAAACAGGAAGTCAGCCATTTTGGATTTTGTGCGTTTTACACGTACTGCACTTTTAAGTACTCCTCCTAGGGGGTTCATCACATTCACACCACCTGTGGTCAGAATGGTCTCCGGATATTCATGATGCTAAATTGCCAGGATATTTTTGATAGATCAAACGGGACAGCCATGGGGAGGAGTACAATTTTTATGTCACGCCGCGCCAACAGGAAGTGGCCGTAATTTCATGGTCTACATTGTCTGATCTGGCTGATATTTTAGAAATACGTTTATTGTTAGACTATAATTACATCCATATCCCAAGAACGAGTCAATGTTATAGCGCCACCATCTGGCAACAGGAAGTGAGGTCTTTATCATATTTGTATGCCTTCCTGCTAGGGCATTCATCACATTCACACGAAATGTGGTCAGCATGATCTTAGGATAGTTATGACCATAAGCTGTGAAGGGATTTTTGATATCTCAAACGGTATGGAAATGGCGAGTCGTACAGTACACATATTGCGTGCAAAAAAATGACTTTTTTTTCGACATCGTCCGATCTGGCTGATATTTTACAAATATGTTCACTGTTGGAGTACAATATGAAATATATACATATCAATCGGGGCGTGGCTAGACAGCGCCCCCTATAATTATTATTCTCTTTTTTTTCAATGTATTTTGCATTTTTGAGGTGCTTGCCATGCATGAAAACTCACGGAATTTTGCACACACATGAGAAGTTTTGGCTCTCAGGATGTATCAGATGCACAGACCTGGGCGTGGCCGAGGGACTCCACAGCGCCCCCTAATGCTTTGTCTTCTATTGTGGACAGGCACTTTGAGCTACCTTCACCTAATTTGGTATGCATGTGGGCCTCCTCTGGAAAAACACATTTGTCATTCGCATCGAATCAAATATGTGAACAGGAAGTCAGCCATTTTGAATTTTGTGCATTTTACATGTACTACACTTTTAAGTACTCCTCCTAGGGGGTTCATTACATTCACACGAAATGTGGTGAAAGCGGTCTCAGGATAGTCATGATACGAATTCCAAAGGATATTTTTGATATCTCAAACGGTATGGTCATGGCGAGGCGTACAATTTTCATGTCACGCCGCGCCAACAGGAAGTAGCCATAAATTCATGCTCTACATTGTCTGATCTGGCTGATATTTTACAAATATGTTCACTGTTAGAGTGTAATCACATCCATATACCAAGAAGAAATCAATGTTATAGCGCCACCATCTGGCAACGGAAGTGAGGTTTTTATCATGTTTGTATGCGTTCCTGCTAGGGTATTCATCACATTCACACCAAATGTAGTCATCATTTTCTTAGAATAGTCCTGACCCTAAATGACGAAAGGATTTTTGATATCTCAAACGGTTTGGCAATGGCGAGGCGTATAATACACACGTTACGCCCAAAAACAGGAAGTGGGCTTAATTCCGTTCAACATCATCTGATCGGGCTGATATTTTGCAAATATATTCACTTTTGGAGTGCAATCACATCCATATCCACATTCATCTGGGCGTGGCTACACAGCGCCCCCTATGGCTTTTTTCTAATATTGTGGACATATACTTTCTCGTAAATGCACCACGTCTGGTAGGCATAAGGGTCTCCTCAAGACACAAACATTTCTCATTTGCATCCCTTAACTTTTCCCAACAGGAAGTGAGCTATTTTGGATTTTGTGTGTTTTTAAGTGTTTTTTCACGTACCAAACTTTGAAATATTCTTCCTAGGGGGTTCATCACATTCACACAAAATGTGGTCAGCATGATATTATAGCCCTGACACACAACTATGAACTGATTTTTAATATCTTGGAATGGTATGGCTATGGTCAGCCTTAAAATTAACTTGTAATGCTGCCCAAACAGTTCATGTTTTAATACAATTATGTATTAAATAATTTCAAAAAGGTATTAAATTCTACATTGCCTGATTTTGAGGCTACAACTTTTCACATATGTTCATTGTTGGAGTGTCATCACATCCATTAAGCAATAATAGTTCACTATTTTCGCTGGAGACTCATTATATCCGGTCTTAAAACTTCAACGCAAGTCGCAAATGACTCTCCCATTTCTAATACGCGACTGCCATCTACTGGCAAAAGTTGGTATTGCATATATCTTGCAATGACGTTCAATGTTATTTGGTTTAAAAAAAACCGTGTTGTAGCATTTTAAGGACTCAATACAAAACAGCTGTTCGGAAAGTTGGCTTGAAAACCAAGAAGCGTTATTAAGGAATTCGAGCCGTTTCTATTTGACTTCATTCGATTGAAGTGAATGCCGTAACCCAATTAAATGTAATTCGCGTCGGAATACACATAATAGCCTACACTGTGAACGTGAAATAAAAATATATAGAGGTTTAAATCGATCCTGTATTGGGACATTTGTTATGATGGCTGGTGCAACAGGCATTTTCGGGACCGTTGACCATAATCGAATGCTAGCATTTATATCATTACACTGACCAAGTCCTGTTAAAAAGCACATTTTTGGTTAATTTGTGGAAACGGTGAAGTTGTCTACACAATCTATTCTACTCACAGACTAACTGCGTCGCTGTAACTTCCCCCCATTTCTGATACGAGGATTCCATTTATTGGTAGAAAGTGGTTATTTTTTTATTTTTATTCCTTCAAGTGATTTTTCAAC
This sequence comes from Conger conger, assembly GCF_963514075.1. Classification (NCBI taxonomy): domain Eukaryota; kingdom Metazoa; phylum Chordata; class Actinopteri; order Anguilliformes; family Congridae; genus Conger; species Conger conger. Next base: position 33,079,080 of record NC_083761.1, read on the forward strand.
GATAGGTTTTTGTTTTTTTCTAGCGAGCCAGTAGGCATAACGATGTATGATTTACAGCTGCAGCCTACGTGACAAAATGTATTGACAAAACCCAGCCCGACGTTTCTTTGCATCTATTTTCATTATATGAATTGCATATCTGAAATAAATATTAAAGACATTTAATGACTGTCTTTAACTGGCAGGAGAGTATCATATATTTAAAAGATTAAGACATGAAGTCAAAAAGAAACGTGAGCGTTTGAGGTGGCTCTGGTCGAACTCTGTGTTAACATGAGACCGTTATGTTCAACAATGGTATCTCATGCAGGTCGTTGCGAGATGAGAGGCATGGGCTAACAGCAGCCAGCCTGTCCACTGTCTGTGTGAGTAAAAAAACAGGTCAGCTACGTTGGTTTACAGGAAATGAAAACTTTCAGTTAAATCGCCAGCTATGTTAGTTTATTTTGCTTGTCATTAAACACGAATTAAGAGAACATACAATTTCGCTAGGAATTTTTGACTTAATATGAAAATACCGGATTGAGGGCAGAGACTTGGCATCTCCTTTAGATTTGGCAGAACAAATGCGTTTCAGGCAGCATAATTACCGGTGAAATGGAAAAGAATGATGCTGGCTAACTCGACGTTTAATGCAATATTATCAGACACTTCATAGAGAAATTATTTAACCAAGATAAAAGGAAACATACAACTTTTGGCCAATAGACGGCGTACGTGTATAAGAGGGCAGTTTAGCTTAATGGTTCATGCAGTGGAGTAAGGCATGCACGGTCCGCGGTTCCATCCCCGGTGCGGCCACAATAAAGTTGAATAGTTTCTTTAAGCCAATGGTTTTATTTTGCGTGCATATTTATAACCAAATGACTTCTCAAGCATAAATTGTGCCTTCCGCTGTAAAATCTATGGAAATTAATTCATCTCTGCTCTCCATACAGGACTGGAGCATGTTATCACAATGTGCAAGCAAGAAGTTATTTTTGTTTCATTCTACATTGTCTGATGTGGCTGATATTTTACAAATATATTCACTTTTGGAGTGCAATCACATCCATATCCACATACATCTGGGCGTGGCTACGCAGCGCCCCCTATGGTTTTTTTCTAATATTGTGGACATATACTTTCACGTAAATTCACCGAATATGGTATGCCTATGGGTCTCCTCAAGACACACACATTTCTCATTTGCATCCCTTAACGTTTCTAAACAGGAAGTGAGCTATTCTGGATTTTGTGTGTTTTTAAGTGTTTTTACACGTACCAAACTCTGAAATACTCCTCCTAGGGAGTTCATCACATTCACACCAAATGTGGTGAGAATGGTCTCAGGATAATCCTGATGCTAAATTGAAAGGATATTTCTGATATGTCAAACGGTACGGCTATAGCGAGGCGTACAATTTGAGGTCTCGCCGCGGCAACAGGAAGTGTTCGTAATTTCATTCTAGATGGTCTGATCTGGTTGATATTACACAGATATGTTCGTTGTGGGAGTATAATCTAATCCATATCCCAAAAATGACTCAATGTTATAGCGCCACCATCTGGCAACAGGAAGTGGCTTTAATTTCACTCGACATCTTCCGATGTGGCCGAAAATTTAGAAATATGTATATTGTTGGAGTGTAATTAAATCCATATTCCAAAAACGACTCAATGTAATAGTGCCACCATCTGGAAACTAGAACATTGAATTGACCTTAATTTCACTCAACATCTTCCGATGTGGCTGAAAATTTTGAAATAGATTTATTATTGGAGTGTAATCAAATTCAAAAACCATACACGGCTCAATATTATAGCGCCACCATCTGGCAACAGGAAGTGAGTCTTATGTCATTGATGCATTCCAATAGCAACACCAACATCTTCATTGATAAAAGGGGAATTCCTGTGCACACTATACATTGCCAAGGATGGTGATTATTTCCAAAGTGTGTTCATATTGTTAAACATGTCATTGGCACAACTATGCCACCAAGGCGGTTGCGCCCATGGTGCTTGGGCCCGTTCATTGCTGCTTGCAGCTATATTTAGGGCCCAAGCACCGTAGGGTGCGAAGGACCCTATTGTTATTGGAAGGATTATTATTATTATTATTATTATTATTATTATTCTTTTTCTTCAGGCAAATGGGCTTTTTTGAGGGGTTTGCCATGCGTAAAAAGTCTTGACATTTTGCACACACATCAGAAGTGGTTGCTGTCAGGAGCTCTCAGATGCTCAAACCTGGGCGTGGCCGAGGGACTCCACAGCGCCCCCTATCGCATTGTCTTCTATTGTGGGCAGGCACTTTGAGCTACCTGCACCTAATTTGGTGGCCATATAGCGCTCCTCGGTCCAAACACATTTCTCATTCGGATCTAATCAAATATCTAAACAGGAAGTCAGCCATTTTGGATTTTCTGAGTTTTACACGTACTACACTTTTAAGTACTCCTCCTAGGGGGTTCATCGCATTCACACCAACTGTGGTCAGAATGGTCTCAGGATAGTCATGATGCTAAATTGCCAGGATATTTTTGATAGCTCAAACGGGACAGTCACGGGGAGGATTACAATTTTTATGTCACGCCACGCCAACAGGAAGTGGCCATAATTTCATGGTCTACATTGTCTGATCTGGCTGATATTTTAGAAATTTGTTTATTGTTGGAGTGTAATCACATCCATATCCCAAGAACAGGTCAGTGTTATAGCGCCACCATCTGGCAATAGGAAGTGAGGTCTTTAACATATTTGTATGCCTTCCTGCTAGGGCATTCAGCACATTCACACCAAATGCGGTCAGCATGATCTTAAGATAGTCCTTACACTAAGTTGTGAAGGGATTTTTGATATCTCAAACGGTATGGAAATGGCGAGTCGTACAGTACACATATTGCGTGCAAAAAAATGACTTTTTTTTCGACATCGTCCGATCTGGCTGATATTTTACAAATATGTTCACTGTAGCAGTACAATATCAGATATATACATATCAATCGGGGCGTGGCTAGACAGCGCCCCCTATAATTATTATTCTCTTTTTTTTCAATGTATTTTGCATTTTTGAGGTGCTTGCCATGGATGGAAACTCACAGAATTTTGCACACACATGAGAAGTGTTGGCTGTCAGGATGTATCAGATGCTCAGACCTGGGCGTGGCCAAGGGACTCCACAGCGCCCCCTAATGCTTTGTCTTCTATTGTGGACAGGCACTTGGAGCTACCTTCACCTAATTTGGTAGGCTTGTGGGGCTCCTCTAGACAAACACATTTCTCATTCGCATCGAATCAAATATGTAAACAGGAAGTCAGCCATTTTGAATTTTGTGCGTTTTACACGTACTACACTTTTAAGTACTCCTCCTAGGGGGTTCATTGCATTCACACGAAATGTGGTCAAAGTGGTCTCAGGATTGTCCTGATACTAATTCCAAAGGATATTTTTGATATCTCAAACGGTATGGTCATGGCGAGGCGTACAATTTTCATGTCACGCCGCGCCAACAGGAAGTAGCCATAAATTCATGGTCTACATTGTCTGATCTGGCTAATATTTTACAAATATGTTCACTGTTAGAGTGTAATCACATCCAAATACCAAGAAGAAATCAATGTTATAGCGCCACCATCTGGCAACGGACGTGAGGTTTTTATCATGTTTGTATGCGTTCCTGCTAAGGTATTCATCACATTCACACCAAATGTAGTCATCATGATCTTAGAATAGTCCTGACCCTAAATGACGAAAGGATTTTTGATATCTCAAACGGTTTGGCAATGGCGAGGCGTATAATACACACGTTACGCCCAAAAACAGGAAGTGGGCTTAATTCCGTTCTACATCATCTGATCGGGCTGATATTTTACAAATATATTCACTTTTGGAGTGCAATCACATCCATATCCACATTCATCTGGGCGTGGCTACACAGCGCCCCCTATGGCTTTTTTCTAATATTGTGGACATATACTTTCACGTAAATGCACCACGTCTGGTAGGCATAAGGGTCTCCTCAAGACACACACATTTCTCATTTGCATCCCTTAACTTTTCCCAACAGGAAGTGAGCTATTTTGGATTTTGTGTGTTTTTAAGTGTTTTTTCACGTACCAAACTTTGAAATATTCTTCCTAGGGGGTTCATCACATTCACACAAAATGTGGTCAGCATGATATTATAGCCCTGACACACAACTATGAACTGATTTTTAATATCTTGGAATGGTATGGCTATGGTCAGCCTTAAAATTAACTTGAAATGCTGCCCAAACAGTTCATGTTTTAATACAATTATGTATTCAATAATTTCATAAAGGTATTAAATTCTACATTGCCTGATTTTGAGGCTACAACTTTTCACATATGTTCATTGTTGGAGTGTCATCACATCCATTAAGCAATAATAGTTCACTATTTTCGCTGGAGACTCATTATATCCAGTCTTAAAACTTCAACGCAAGTCGCAAATGACTCTCCCATTTCTAATACGCGACTGCCATCTACTGGCAAAAGTTGGTATTGCATATATCTTGCAATGACGTTCAATGTTATTTGGTTTAAAAAAAACCGTGTTGTAGCATTTTAAGGACTCAATACAAAACAGCTGTTCGGAAAGTTAGCTTGAAAATCAAGAAGCCTTATTAAGGAATTTGAGCCGTTTCTATTTGACTTTATTCGGTTGAAGTGAATGCCGTAACCCAATTAAATGTAATTCGCGTCGGAATACACATAATAGCCTACACTGTCAACGTGAAATAAAAATATATAGAGGTTTAAATCGATCCTATATTGGGACATTTGTTATGATGGCTGGTGCAACGGGCATTTTCGGTACCGTTGACCATAATCGAATGCTAGCATTTATATCATTACACTGACCAAGTCCTGTTAAAAAGCACATTTTTGGTTCCTTTGTGGAAACAGTGAGGTTGTCTACACAATCTATTCTACTCACAGACTAACTGCGTCGCTGTAACTTCCCCCCATTTCTGATACGGGGATTCCATTTATTTGCAGAAAGTGGAACTTTTATTTTTTTTCTTCCTTCAAGTGATTTTTCAACGATAGGTTTTTGTTTTTTTCTAGCAGCAGTAGGCATCACGATGTATGATTTACAGCTGCAGCCTACGTGACAAAATGTATTGACAACACTCAGCCCGACGTTTCTTTGCATCTATTTTCATTATATGAATTGAATATCTGAAATAAATATTAAAGACATTTAATGACTGTCTTTAACTGGCAGGAGAGTATCATATATTTAAAAGAGTAAGACATGAAGTCAAAAAGAAACGTGAGCGTTTGAGGTGGCTCTGGTCGAACTCTGTGTTAACATGAGACCGTTATGTTCAACAAAGGTATCGCATGCAGGTCCTTGCGAGATGACAGGCATGGGCTAACAGCAGCCAGCCTGTCCACTGTCTGTGTGAGTCAAAAAACAGGTCAGCTACGTTGGTTTACAAGAATAGAAAACTTTCAGTTAAATCGCCAGCTATGTTAGTTTATTTTGCTTGTCATTAAACACGAATTAAGAGAACATACAAAAGACTTGGCATCTCCTTTAGATTTGGCTGAACAAATGCTTTTCAGGCAGCATAATTACCGGTGAAATGGAAAAGAATGATGCTGGCTAACTAGACGTTTAATGCAATATTATCAGACACTTCATAGAGAAATTATTTAACCAAGATGAAAGGAAACATACAACTTTTGGCCAATAGATGGCGTATGTGTATAAGAGGGCAGTATAGTTTAATAGTTCAGGCAGTGGATTAAACACAATAAAGCACAGTAAAGTTGAATAGTTTCTTGAAGCCAATTGTTTTCATTTTGAGTGCATGTTTATGGCCTAATGACTTTTCAAGCATAAATTGTGCCTCCCCGTGTAAAAACTATGGAAATTAATTAATCTCTGCTCTCCAGACAGGACTGTAGCATGTTATCACAATGTGCAAGCAAGACGTTATTTTTATTTCATTCTACATTGTCTGATGTGGCTGAAACTTCACACGTTCATTTTTGGAGTGTAATCTCATCCATTTTCCAATAAAGGCTAAATGGCAAAGCGCCACCCGCTGGCAACAGGAAGTGAGCCTTATATTGCATTCTTAAGCATTATTTTTCAATGGGTTCATGACATTCACGGTAAATGTGGTCAGCATGATGCTAGGATGGTCCTGACAAAACAGATTTTTGATTTACTGGGATGATATAGCTATGGTCAGGCACATAAAAAACACATCATGCCAGACAAACAGGAAGTGGTCATACGTAAATTCTCCAATGTCTGATGTGACTGCAACTTTACACAGATGCTCAGTGTTGGAGTGTAATCAAATCCATATTCCAAAAACGACTCAATGTTATAGCAGCATCATCTGGAAACAGGAATTGACCTTAATTTCGCTGAACATCTTCCGATGTGGCTGAAAATGTACAAATATGTTTATTTCTGGAGTGTAATCAAATTCAAAAAACATACACGGATCAATAATATAGCGCCACCATCTGGCAACAGGAAGTGAGGCTTATATCATTGATGCATTCCAATAGCAGCGCCAACATCTTCATTGATCAAAGGGAAATTCTTGTGCACACTATACGTTGTCCAGGAAGGTGATTATTTCCAAAGTGTGTACATGTTGTGAAACATGTCATTGGCAGAACTATGCCACCAAGGCGGTTGCCCCCATGGGGCTTGGGCCCGTTCATTGCTGCTTGCAGCTATATTTATTATTATTATTCTTTTTCTTCAGGCAAATGGGCTTTTTTGAGGGCCTTGCCATGCGTAAAAAGTCTTGACATTTTGCACACACATCAGAAGTGGTTGCTGTCAGGAGCTCTCAGATGCTCAGACCTGGGCGTGGCCGAGGGACTCCACAGCGCCCCCTATTGCATTGTCTTCTATTGTGGGCAGGCACTTTGAGCTACCTGCACCTAATTTGGTGGCCATATAGCGCTCCTCGGTCCAAACACATTTCTCTTTCGGATCTAATCAAATATCCAAACAGGAAGTCAGCCATTTTGGTTTTTCTGAGTTTTACACGTACTACACTTTTAAGTACTCCTCCTAGGGGGTTCATCGCATTCACACCAACGGTGGTCAGAATGGTCTCAGGATAGTCATGATGCTAAATTGCCAGGATATTTTTGATAGCTCAAACGGGACGGTCATGGGGAGGAGTACAATTTTTATGTCACGCCGCGCCAACAGGAAGTGGCCATAATTTCATGGTCTACATTGTCTGATCTGGCTGATATTTTAGAAATTTGTTTATTGTTGGAGTGTAATCACATCCATATCCCAAGAACAGGTCAATGTTATAGCGCCACCATCTGGCAACAGGAAGTGAGGTCTTTAACATATTTGTATGCATTCCTGCTAGGGCATTCAGCACATTCACACCAAATGCGGTCAGCATGATCTTAAGATAGTCCTTACGCTAAGTTGTGAAGGGATTTTTGATACCTCAAACGGTATGGAAATGGCGAGTCGTACAGTACACATATTGCGTGCAAAAAAAGGACTTTTTTTTCGACATCGTCCGATCTGGCTGATATTTTACAAATATGTTCACTGTAGCAGTACAATATCATATATATACCTATCAATCGGGGCGTGGCTAGACAGCGCCCCCTATAATTATTATTCTCTTTTTTTTCAATGTATTTTGCATTTTTGAGGTTCTTGCCATGGATGGAAACTCACAGAATTTTGCACACACATGAGAAGTGTTGGCTGTCAGGATGTATCAGATGCTCAGACCTGGGCGTGGCCAAGGGACTCCACAGCGCCCCCTAATGCTTTGTCTTCTATTGTGGACAGGCACTTTGAGCTACCTTCACCTAATTTGGTATGCATGTGGGGCTCCTCTGAACAAACACATTTCTCATTCGCATCGAATCAAATATGTAAACAGGAAGTCAGCCATTTTGAATTTTGTGCATTTTACACGTACTACACTTTTAAGTACTCCTCCTAGGGGGTTCATTGCATTCACACGAAATGTGGTCAAAGTGGTCTCAGGATAGTCATGATACTAATTCCAAAGGATATTTTTGATATCTCAAACGGTATGGTCATGGCGAGGCATACAATTTTCATGTCACGCCGCGCCAACAGGAAGTAGCCATAAATTCATGGTCTACATTGTCTGATCTGGCTGATATTTTACAAATATGTTCACTGTTAGAGTGTAATCACATCCAAATACCAAGAAGAAATCAATGTTATAGCGCCACCATCTGGCAACGGACGTGAGGTTTTTATCATGTTTGTATGCGTTCCTGCTAAGGTATTCATCACATTCACACCAAATGTAGTCATCATGATCTTCGAATAGTCCTGACCCTAAATGACGAAAGGATTTTTGATATCTCAAACGGTTTGGCAATGGCGAGGCGTATAATACACACGTTTCGCCCAAAAACAGGAAGTGGGCTTAATTCCGTTCTACATCATCTGATCGGGCTGATATTTTACAAATATATTCACTTTTGGAGTGCAATCACATCCATATCCACATTCATCTGGGCTTGGCTACACAGCGCCCCCTATGGCTTTTTTCTAATATTGTGGACATATACTTTCACGTAAATGCACCACGTCTGGTAGGCATAAGGGTCTCCTCAAGACACACACATTTCTCATTTGCATCCCTTAACTTTTCCCAACAGGAAGTGAGCTATTTTGGATTTTGTGTGTTTTTAAGTGTTTTTTCACATACCAAACTTTGAAATACTCTTCCTAGGGGGTTCATCACATTCACACAAAATGTGGTCAGCATGATATTATAGCCCTGACACACAACTATGAACTGATTTTTAATATCTTGGAATGGTATGGCTATGGTCAGCCTTAAAATTAACTTGTAATGCTGCCCAAATAGGAAAATTATATATTAAATAATTTCAAAAAGGTATTAAATTCTACATTGCCTGATTTTGAGGCTACATCTTTTCACATATGTTCATTGTTGGAGTGTCATCACATCCATTAAGCAATAATAGTTTACAATTTTCGCTGGAGACTCATTATCTCCAGTCTTAAAACTTCAACTCAAGTCGCAACTGACTCTCCCATTTCTAATACGCGACTGCCATCTAGTGGCAAAGGTTAGTATTCTTTCTAATTTTCGGTATGGTTTCTCTTTCTTGGATGAAGTGATTTCTCAACGACAAGTTTTGTTTCTTTTTGCGAGCCAGTAACCATAACGATGTATGAGTAACAGCGGCAGCCTACATGACAAAATGTACTGAAAACACCCAGCCCACAGCAACGTTTTTTCTCATCTATCTTAATTAACTCGATTGAATAACTAAAATAAAAAACAGGCTTTTACTGGCAGGAAAGTATCATATATTTAAAAGATTAATACATATAATGCATATATTGCTTTGACGTTCAATGTTATTTGGATTTTTAAAAAACCGTATTGTAGAATTTTAAGGACTCAATACAAAACAGCTGTTCGGAAAGTTGGCTTGAAAACCAAGAAGCCTTATTAAGGAATTCGAGCCGTTTCTATTTGACTTCATTCGATTGAAGTGAATGCCGTAACCCAATTAAATGTAATTCGCGTCGGAATACACATAATAGCCTACACTGTCAACGTGAAATAAAAATATATAGAGGTTTAAATCCTGTATTGGGACATTTGTTATGATGGCTGGTGCAACGGGCATTTTCGGTACCGTTGACCATAATCGAATGCTAGCATTTATATCATTACACTGACCAAGTCCTGTTAAAAAGCACATTTTTGGTTCCTTTGTGGAAACAGTGAAGTTGTCTACACAATCTGTTCTACTCACAGACTAACTGCGTCGCTGTAACTTCCCCCCATTTCTGATACGGCGATTCAATTTATTGGCAGAAAGTGGTACTTTCATTTTTTTCTTCCTTCAAGTGATTTTTCAACGATAGGTTTTTGTTTTTTTCTAGCGAGCCAGTAGGCATAACGATGTATGATTTACAGCTGCAGCCTACGTGACAAAATGTATTGACAACACCCAGCCCGACGTTTCTTTGCATCTATTTTCATTACATGAATTGAATAACTAAAATAAATATTAAAGACATTTAAAGACTTAAAGACAGGCTTTAACTGGCAGGAGAGTATCATATTTTTAAAAGATTAACACATGAAGTCAAAAAGAAACTTTAGCGTCTGAGGTGGCTCTGCTCGAACGCTGTGTTAACATGAGACCGTTTTGTTCAACAAAGATATCACATGCAGGTCGTTGCGAGATGACACGCACGGGCTAACAGCAGCCAGCCAGTCCACTGTCTGTGTGAGTCAAAAAACAGGTCAGCTACGTTGGTTTACATGAATAGAAAACTTTCAGTTAAATCGCCAGCTATGTTAGTTTATTAGGCTTGTCATTAAACACGAATTAAGAGAACATACAATTTCGCTAGGAATGGTAAATTAATATGAAAATACTGTATTGAGGGCAGAGAGTTGGCATCTCTTTTAGATTTGGCTGAACAAATGCGTTTCAGGCAGCATAATTACCAGTGAAATGGAAAAGAATGATGCTGGTTAACTAGACGTTTCGTGCAATATTATCCGACACTTCGTAGAGAAATTATTAAACCAAGATAAAAGGAGACATTTGGCCAATAGAGGGCACCCGTGTATAAGCGGGCAGTATAGCGTAATGGTTAGGGCGGTGGATTAAGGCACGCAAATTCAGCCGTTCGATCCCCGCTGCAGCCACAATGAATTTGAATAGTTTCTTGAAGCCAATTGTTTTCATTTTGAGTGCATGTTTATGGCCTAATGACTTTTCAAGCATAAATTGTGCCTCCCCGTCTAAAAACTATGGAAATTAATTAATCTCTGCTCTCCATACAGGACTGTAGCATGTTATCACAATGTGCAAGCAAGACGTTATTTTTATTTCATTCTACATTGTCTGATGTGGCTGAAACTTCACACGTTCATTTTTGGAGTGTAATCTCATCCATTTTCCAATAAAGGCTAAATGGCAAAGCGCCACCCGCTGGCAACAGGAAGTGAGCCTTATATTGCATTCTTAAGCATTATTTTTCAATGGGTTCATGACATTCACGGTAAATGTGGTCAGCATGATGCTAGGATGGTCCTGACAAAACAGATTTTTGATTTACTGGGATGATATAGCTATGGTCAGGCACATGAAAAACACATCATGCCAGACAAACAGGAAGTGGTCATACTTAAATTCTCCAATGTCTGATGTGACTGCAACTTTACACAGATGCTCAGTGTTGGAGTGTAATCAAATCCATATTCCAAAAACGACTCCATGTTATAGCAGCATCATCTGGAAACAGGAATTGACCTTAATTTCGCTGAACATCTTCCGATGTGGCTGAAAATGTACAAATATGTTTATTTCAGGAGTGTAATCAAATTCAAAAAACATACACGGATCAATAATATAGCGCCACCATCTGGCAACAGGAAGTGAGGCTTATATCATTGATGCATTCCAATAGCAGCGCCAACATCTTCATTGATCAAAGGGGAATTCCTGTGCACACTATACGTTGTCCAGGAAGGTGATTATTTCCAAAGTGTGTACATATTGTGAAACATGTCATTGGCACAACTATGCCACCAAGGCGGTTGCGCCCATGGTGCTTGGGCCCGTTCATTGCTGCTTGCAGCTATATTTAGGGCCCAAGCACCGTAGGGTGCGAAGGACCCTATTGTTATTGGAAGGATTATTATTATTATTATTATTATTATTATTATTATTATTCTTTTTCTTCAGGCAAATGGGCTTTTTTGAGGGCCTTGCCATGCGTAAAAAGTCTTGACATTTTGCACACACATCAGAAGTGGTTGCTGTCAGGAGCTCTCAGATGCTCAGACCTGGGCGTGGCCGAGGGACTCCACAGCGCCCCCTATTGCATTGTCTTCTATTGTGGGCAGGCACTTTGAGCTACCTGCACCTAATTTGGTGGCCAAATAGCGCTCCTCGGTCCAAACACATTTCTCATTCGGATCTAATCAAATATCCAAACAGGAAGTCAGCCATTTTGGATTTTCTGAGTTTTACACATACTACACTTTTAAGTACTCCTCCTAGGGGGTTCATCGCATTCACACCAACTGTGGTCAGAATGGTCTCAGGATAGTCATGATGCTAAATTGCCAGGATATTTTTGATAGCTCAAACGGGACAGTCACGGGGAGGATTACAATTTTTATGTCACGCCACGCCAACAGGAAGTGGCCATAATTTCATGGTCTACATTGTCTGATCTGGCTGATATTTTAGAAATTTGTTTATTGTTGGAGTGTAATCACATCCATATCCCAAGAACAGGTCAGTGTTATAGCGCCACCATCTGGCAATAGGAAGTGAGGTCTTTAACATATTTGTATGCATTCCTGCTAGGGCATTCAGCACATTCACACCAAATGCGGTCAGCATGATGTTAAGATAGTCCTTACACTAGGTTGTGAAGGGATTTTTGATATCTCAAACGGTATGGAAATGGCGAGTCGTACAGTACACATATTGCGTGCAAAAAAATGACTTTTTTTTCGACATCGTCCGATCTGGCTGATATTTTACAAATATGTTCATTGTAGCAGTACAATATCAGATATATACATATCAATCGGGGCGTGGCTAGACAGCGCCCCCTATAATTATTATTCTCTTTTTTTTCAATGTATTTTGCATTTTTGAGGTGCTTGCCATGGATGGAAACTCACAGAATTTTGCACACACATGAGAAGTGTTGGCTGTCAGGATGTATCAGATGCTCAGACCTGGGCGTGGCCGAGGGACTCCACAGCGCCCCCTAATGCTTTGTCTTCTATTGTGGACAGGCACTTTGAGCTACCTTCACCTAATTTGGTATGCATGTGGGGCTCCTCTGGACAAACACATTTCTCTTTCGCATTGAATCAAATATGTAAACAGGAAGTCAGCCATTTTGAATTTTGTGCATTTTACACGTACTACACTTTTAAGTACTCCTCCTAGGGGGTTCATTGCATTCACACGAAATGTAGTCAAAGTGGTCTCAGGATAGTCATGATACTAATTCCAAAGGATATTTTTGATATCTCAAACGGTATGGTCATGGCGAGGCGTACAATTTTCATGTCACGCCGCGCCAACAGGAAGTTGCCATAAATTCATGGTCTACATTGTCTGATCTGGCTGATATTTTACAAATATGTTCACTGTTAGAGTGTAATCACATCCAAATACCAAGAAGAAATCAATGTTATAGCGCCACCATCTGGCAACGGAAGTGAGGTTTTTATCATGTTTGTATGCGTTCCTGCTAAGGTATTCATCACATTCACACCAAATGTAGTCATCATGATCTTAGAATAGTCCTGACCCTAAATGACAAAAGGATTTTTGATATCTCAAACGGTTTGGCAATGGCGAGGCGTATAATACACACGTTACGCCCAAAAACAGGAAGTGGGCTTAATTCCGTTCTACATCATCTGATCGGGCTGATATTTTACAAATATATTCACTTTTGGAGTGCAATCACATCCATATCCACATTCATCTGGGCGTGGCTACACAGCGCCCCCTATGGCTTTTTTCTAATATTGTGGACATATACTTTCACGTAAATGCACCACGTCTGGTAGGCATAAGGGTCTCCTCAAGACACACACATTTCTCATTTGCATCCCTTAACTTTTCCCAACAGGAAGTGAGCTATTTTGGATTTTGTGTGTTTTTAAGTGTTTTTTCACGTACCAAACTTTGAAATACTCTTCCTAGGGGGTTCATCACATTCACACAAAATGTGGTCAGCATGATATTATAGCCCTGACACACAACTATGAACTGATTTTTAATATCTTGGAATGGTATGGCTATGGTCAGCCTTAAAATTAACTTGTAATGCTGCCCAAATAGGAAAATTATATATTAAATAATTTCAAAAAGGTATTAAATTCTACATTGCCTGATTTTGAGGCTACATCTTTTCACATATGTTCATTGTTGGAGTGTCATCACATCCATTAAGCAATAATAGTTTACTATTTTCGCTGGAGACTCATTATCTCCAGTCTTAAAACTTCAACTCAAGTCGCAACTGACTCTCCCATTTCTAATACGCGACTGCCATCTAGTGGCAAAGGTTAGTATTCTTTCTAAGTTTCGGTATTGTTTCTCTTTTTCTTGGATAAAGTGATTTCTCAACGACAAGTTTTGTTTCTTTTTGCGAGACAGTAACCATAACGATGTATGAGTAACAGCGGCAGCCTACGTGACAAAATGTACTGAAAACACCCAGCCCACAGCAACGTTCGGAAAGTTGGCTTGAAAACCAAGAAGCCTTATTAAGGAATTCGAGCCGTTTCTATTTGACTTCATTCGATTGAAGTGAATGCCGTAACCCAATTAAATGTAATTCGCGTCGGAATACACATAATAGCCTACACTGTCAACGTGAAATGAAAATATATAGAGGTTTAAATCGATCCTGTATTGGGACATTTGTTATGATGGCTGGTGCAACGGGCATTTTCGGTACCGTTGACCATAATCGAATGCTAGCATTTATATCATTACACTGACCAAGTCCTGTTAAAAAGCACATTTTTGGTTCCTTTGTGGAAACAGTGAAGTTGTCTACACAATCTGTTCTACTCACAGAGTAACTGCGTCGCTGTAACTTCCCCCCATTTCTGATACGGCGATTCAATTTATTGGCTGAAAGTGGTACTTTCATTTTTTTCTTACTTCAAGTGATTTTTCAACGATAGGTTTTTGTTTTTTTCTAGCGAGCCAGTAGGCATAACGATGTATGATTTACAGCTGCAGCCTACGTGACAAAATGTATTGACAACACCCAGCCCGACGTTTCTTTGCATCTATTTTCATTACCTGAATTGAATAACTAAAATAAATATTAAAGACATTTAAAGACTTAAAGACAGGCTTTAACTGGCAGGAGAGTATCATATTTTTAAAAGATTAACACATGAAGTCAAAAAGAAACTTTAGCGTCTGAGGTGGCTCTGCTCGAACGCTGTGTTAACATGAGACCGTTTTGTTCAACAAAGGTATCACATGCAGGTCGTTGCGAGATGACACGCACGGGCTAACAGCAGCCAGCCAGTCCACTGTCTGTGTGAGTCAAAAAACAGGTCAGCTACGTTGGTTTACATGAATAGAAAACTTTCAGTTAAATCGCCAGCTATGTTAGTTTATTAGGCTTGTCATTAAACACGAATTAAGAGAACATACAATTTCGCTAGGAATGGTAAATTAATATGAAAATACTGTATTGAGGGCAGAGAGTTGGCATCTCTTTTAGATTTGGCTGAACAAATGCGTTTCAGGCAGCATAATTACCAGTGAAATGGAAAAGAATGATGCAGGTTAACTAGACGTTTCGTGCAATATTATCCGACACTTCGTAGAGAAATTATTAAACCAAGATAAAAGGAGACATTTGGCCAATAGATGGCACCCGTGTATAAGCGGGCAGTATAGCGTAATGGTTAGGGCGGTGGATTAAGGCACGCAAATTCAGCCGTTCGATCCCCGCTGCAGCCACAATGAATTTGAATAGTTTCTTGAAGCCAATTGTTTTCATTTTGAGTGCATGTTTATGGCCTAATGACTTTTCAAGCATAAATTGTGCCTCCCCGTGTAAAAACTATGGAAATTAATTAATCTCTGCTCTCCATACAGGACTGTAGCATGT
Source organism: Conger conger (assembly GCF_963514075.1). Taxonomy (NCBI): domain Eukaryota; kingdom Metazoa; phylum Chordata; class Actinopteri; order Anguilliformes; family Congridae; genus Conger; species Conger conger. Next base: position 33,094,768 of record NC_083761.1, read on the forward strand.
TATCACAATGTGCAAGCAAGACGTTATTTTTATTTCATTCTACATTGTCTGATGTGGCTGAAACTTCACACGTTCATTTTTGGAGTGTAATCTCATCCATTTTCCAATAAAGGCTAAATGGCAAAGCGCCACCTGCTGGCAACAGGAAGTGAGCCTTATATTGCATTCTTAAGCATTATTTTTCAATGGGTTCATGACATTCACGGTAAATGTGGTCAGCATGATGCTAGGATGGTCCTGACAAAACAGATTTTTGATTTACTGGGATGATATAGCTATGGTCAGGCACATAAAAAACACATCATGCCAGACAAACAGGAAGTGGTCATACTTAAATTCTCCAATGTCTGATGTGACTGCAACTTTACACAGATGCTCAGTGTTGGAGTGTAATCAAATCCATATTCCAAAAACGACTCAATGTTATAGCAGCATCATCTGGAAACAGGAATTTACCTTAATTTCGCTGAACATCTTCCGATGTGGCTGAAAATGTACAAATATGTTTATTTCTGGAGTGTAATCAAATTCAAAAAACATACACGGATCAATAATATAGCGCCACCATCTGGCAACAGGAAGTGAGGCTTATATCATTGATGCATTCCAATAGCAGCGCCAACATCTTCATTGATCAAAGGGAAATTCCTGTGCACACTATACGTTGTCCAGGAAGGTGATTATTTCCAAAGTGTGTACATGTTGTGAAACATGTCATTGGCAGAACTATGCCACCAAGGCGGTTGCCCCCATGGGGCTTGGGCCCGTTCATTGCTGCTTGCAGCTATATTTAGGGCCCAAGCACCGTAGGGTGCGAAGGACCCTATTGTTATTGGAAGGATTATTATTATTATTATTATTCTTTTTTTTTCAATGTTTTGTGCATTTTTGAGGTGCTTGCCATGAATGAAAACTCACGGAATTTTGCACACACATCAGAAGTGGTGGCTGTCAGGATATCTCAGATGCTCAGACCTGGGCGTCGCTGAGGGACTCCACAGCGCCCCCTATCGCATTGTCTTCTATTGTGGGCAGGCACTTTGAGCTACCAGCACCATATTTAGTCGGCATATAGCACTCCTCAGGCCAAACACATTTTAAATTCGCATCTAATCAAATATGCGAACAGGAAGTCA